>NC_136617.1:33525530-34093030 GCF_933228915.1 Telmatherina bonti
GTTAAAGTAGGGTTGCCTATAGAACATGCAGGGGGGGGGTTACCATAACCATACTGTGTTATGGTAACGTCACCAATGCATGCATTTCAAAACCACCCCCACCCCTTGGCTGCTCAGACCCCAACATCATCCTGCAGATGGGAAAATATGAGCCCCAACTGACAAACTGCGAGTTCCTTACGAACTCTTTGAAGCTCCGCTTGGAAGAAAACAGAGTTTTTACTAGGGAACGAGTCTGGGGTGAGGAATCTAGTCTGGGGGGAGGGAACGAGTCTAGGGTGAGGAATCTAGTCTGGGGGGAGGGAACGAGTCTAGAGGGAGGGAACGAGTCTGGGGGGGAGGGAACGAGTCTAGGGGGAGGGAACGAGTCTGGGGGGGAGGGAACGAGTCTAGGGGGAGGGAACGAGTCTGGGGGGAGGGAAGGAGTCTGGGGGGGAGGGAAGGAGTCTGGGGGGGAGGGAAGGAGTCTGGGGGGAGGGAAGAAGTCTGGGGGGAGGGAACGAGTCTGGGGGGGAGGAATCGAGTCTGGGGGGGAGGAATCGAGTCTAGGGGGAGGGAACGAGTCTGGGGGGAGGGAAGGAGTCTGGGGGGGAGGGAAGGAGTCTGGGGGGGAGGGAAGGAGTCTGGGGGGAGGGAAGAAGTCTGGGGGGAGGGAACGAGTCTGGGGGGGAGGAATCGAGTCTAGGGGGAGGGAACGAGTCTAGGGGGAGGGAACGAGTCTAGGGGGAGGGAACGAGTCTTGGGGGAGGGGACGAGTCTCAGGGGAGGGAAGTAGTCTGGGGGGAGGGAAGGAGTCTAGGGGGAGGGGACGAGTCTAGGGGGAGGGAAGGAGTCTAGGGGGAGGGGACGAGTCTAGGGGGAGGGAAGGAGTCTAGGGGGAGGGGACGAGTCTCGGGGGAGGGGACGAGTCTCGGGGGAGGGAAGGAGTCTAGGGGGAGGGAAGTAGTCTGGGGGGAGGGAAGGAGTCTACGGGGAGGGGACGAGTCTAGGGGGAGGGGACGAGTCTGGGGGGAGGGAAGGAGTCTGGGGGGAGGGGACGAGTCTCGGGGGAGGGGACGAGTCTCGGGGGAGGGAAGGAGTCTAGGGGGAGGGAAGGAGTCTGGGGGGAGGGAAGTAGTCTGGGGGGAGGGAAGGAGTCTAGGGGGAGGGGACGAGTCTAGGGGGAGAGGACGAGTCTGGGGGGAGGGAAGGAGTCTAGGGGGAGGGGACGAGTCTAGGGGGAGGGAACGAGTCTAGGGGGAGGGGACGAGTCTGGGGGAGGGAAGGAGTCTAGGGGGAGGGGACGAGTCTCGGGGGAGGGAAGGAGTCTAGGGGGAGGGAAGGAGTCTGGGGGGAGGGAAGTAGTCTGGGGGGAGGGAAGTAGTCTGGGGGGAGGGAAGGAGTCTAGGGGGAGGGGACGAGTCTAGGGGGAGGGGACGAGTCTGGGGGAGGGAAGGAGTCTCGGGGGAGGGGACGAGTCTGGGGGAGGGAAGGAGTCTCGGGGGAGGGGACGAGTCTCGGGGGAGGGAACGAGTCTCGGGGGAGGGGACGAGTCTCGGGGGAGGGGACGAGTCTCGGGGGAGGGGACGAGTCTCGGGGGAGGGAAGGAGTCTAGGGGGAGGGAAGGAGTCTGGGGGGAGGGGACGAGTCTGGGGGGAGGGAAGGAGTCTGGGGGAGGGGACGGAGTCTGGGGGGAGGGAAGGAGTCTAGGGGGAGGGAAGGAGTCTGGGGGGAGGGAAGGAGTCTGGGGGGAGGGGACGAGTCTGGGGGGAGGGAAGGAGTCTGGGGGAGGGGACGAGTCTGGGGGGAGGGAAGGAGTCTAGGGGGAGGGGACGAGTCTGGGGGGAGGGAGCTGGAGATGTTCAGTAAAGACCAAGCCTGCCAACAGTAACTTTAGGAGTGAGGTTGACAGGAAGTTAACATCCGGCGGTGCGAGGGACTATAACAGGGTTTAAACACCATGATGGTCCGAGCCACCCAACCCTCGTGGTCGCCTCTTTACAATCCGCCCCCTGTCCAGAACAGCTCACCAGTTTTTTCTGCAGCACACCAACGAACTGGACTTGCCCTACCCCGTCTATGGATGTGTCCCCTAACACAAACAACACAACCTAACACAAACAACCACAAACCAGTGGCGCTACCGTCAGTATTGTGCAAATGCAAGGAGTACAGTGTGACCTGGTGTCGGACAAACTCCCTCCATACACAGCCAGATGTGGCGTTGAGGATGCAAGTGTCACGCTTTCACACCACAACATGCCAGGATTTTATTTATGGACTTTTACAAACACCTGCTTCTCAGGCCTTTCAGGCCTTTCAGGCCTTTCAGTCCACCCAACACTGGTTTTATGGATGAAATTGTTCATTTTATTCTAAAGTTCCAGCGTTATGAATTTTTTTCAACAACCTCATCTGGGTGTCAGAGGTCCAGCTACTTTGTTTTCACATATATCTACTGACAACCGGCCAGAACTTTACATATTCATGAGCGGTGCCGTTCTACACCCACTCCACGCCCCTCTCAGGGTAGCATGCAGCGTTAGCTGGCTCCACTCGGTGAATACAGACTGCAGACTCAGCTACTTGTTATTTCCCTTCCTGAAGTGACAAAGGGAAGGATCTCATCTGCTGGCACCTGCTGGCAAAGTAGGACAAAGTAGGTGGGGTCTAATACACAGACAATGGTGGGGGCCCCCAACTTTGGACCTCCAGATCTACCATCCTGCAACTTTTACTGTTCTCCAACACCTGAATCAAATGACTGATCCATCTCATCCGCATGTCATCCAGTTCCACAGAGGCCTGGTAACGAGCCATTGGCTTTGGTTACATGATGTTTTTTAATTTGGAATTAATAAATCGGAATTATGATGGTCACTGGTTCGATCTTTGGCTGGGGCAAGGTTTGGTCAGTGGCCTTTCTGTGTGGAGTTTGCATGTTCTCCCCGTGTATGCGTGGGTTCTCTCTGGGTACTCCGGCTTCCTCCCACCGTCCAAAGACATGCATGTTAGGTTAATTGGTTACTCTAAATTGCCCCTAGGTGTGAGTGGTTGTTTGTCTCTGTGTGGCCCTGCGATGGACTGGCGAGCTGTCCAGGGTGTACCCTGCCTTTCGCCCAAAGCCAGCTGGGATAGGTTCCAGCTTCCTCGTGACCCTGAATTGGATTAAGCGGTTTGGAAAATGAATGAATGACTCATTCGGAATTAAATAATTTGAAAAAAACATATTTTCCTACGAGTTTACATGAAGATAATAATTCAGAATAAACGTTTACATGAAACACGTCCTCACTTAATTCCTCTTCAGGGCGGCGGGTTGGGAAGGGTTCTGATTGGACAGAGGGTGCATGTGACGTATGTCGATATCGGAAATAAACTAAGTTGGCTCCCTGCTTCTCGTCTTTTCAGTCGTAACTCGTAAAAACTACATAATAAGAACCAGTTTCTCCGCTATTTTATTATAAATGTGAAGTAGCAGCTCAACACGAGCATACTACTTCACTTTTTGCAGCAACTGAGAAGGAGAAGAAAGATAGACCACCGAACACGGGAGGTAAAACAAGGCGCGTCATCAGGACAGGACAAGGTAACGAGCATGCTCAGAACGACCGGAGTTAACTTAGAGCAGAATGAAGGTTTACATGACAGAGGAGTTAAATAGTTAGGAATTAAAATGCGAAAAAACCAGACACTTACATCAGAATTAAACTTAATTCCGAATAGAAATTAGCATTAGGAATTAAGTGTTTACATAGTCATTTTTATTAACTTTTATTTGGAATTAAACAGGATTTAAAACTCCCATGTAAACGCACGGATTGATTTCATTCAGGTGTGAAAAAAGGTGGCATCTAAAGCAGGTTTTCCATGTATCCCTGCTCCAAAACACTTCACTCAAATGAAGCAGTGATTGTGCAGAACTTTGACTGTTTAATCCATTTAATGGACGCCAGGTGTGTTGGAGCAGGGCGGCGGCCATCGAGGACCGACTTTGGACACCCCTGATCTAAAGGTTGCAGGATAGTAGAACTTGAGGACCGTATTTGGGGACCCGCGGGTTATGAGGACACATAACGGTTAGAAAACCTTTAGAAAGGTAATTTGACATAAAATGGGACCTTAAAACATGAGTTGTTTTGTCTCCTCTCCTCTGCATACATAAACAACATGTCCTGCAACAGGAAGGAGTGACACCGATGCTTCTCATCCTCTCCGCCACGGCTTCCCAGCGCTGCCATCTGTTTGTCTAAGTTTAAAATATCTACAAAAATCTCGCCATGCGCAGCAAGTGTCAGAGACTAACCGAAATAGATACTGCACCGTTTGTCCTTTGCTGTTTTTAACTCCGTTATTTATGTACAAGTCATATGTTTCCAGGTCTTTTCAGGTGTTTCAGGTGTTTCGAGGCGTTTTCAGGCGTCTCCAGGAGTTTCCAGGCATTTCCAGGTGTTTCAGCTGTTTCAGGCGTTTTCAGGTATTTTTGGGCGTTTCCAGGAGTTTCCTGGTATTTCCAGCTGTTTCCAGGCATTTCCAGGCGTTTCAGCTGTTTCAGGTGTTTCCAGGCGTTTTCAGGTATTTTCGGGCGTTTCCAGGAGTTTCCTGGTATTTCCAGCTGTTTCCAGGCATTTCCAGGCGTTTCAGCTGTTTCAGGTGCTTCCAGGTGTTTTCAGGTGTTTTCAGGCATTTTCAGGAGTTTCCAGGAGTTTCCAGGAGTTTTCTGGTATTTCCTGGTATTCCCAGGTGTTTCCAGGCGTTTCCAGGTGTTTCAGGTGTTTCCAGGTGTTGAGCAGTCCCTGGCTGTACAGTCTAGCAGGCGGAGAGGAAAACATCTGATCCGCCAGTGAAACGGAAGATGTGTGAAGATTAGAATCAGGAACTCTGTAGCTTTGTCCTGGTGTAAAGTCCTCTTTAACACAATGTCCTCTTTCTCTGTCCCTGCAGGAGCATCGGAGTCATCACCTACATCCTGTAAGTCCTCCAAAGAGTTTCTGGTTTCTGTGGAAACAGATACTGGTTGCAACATCATGTGGATG
Source organism: Telmatherina bonti (assembly GCF_933228915.1). NCBI lineage: Eukaryota > Metazoa > Chordata > Actinopteri > Atheriniformes > Telmatherinidae > Telmatherina > Telmatherina bonti. Next base: position 33,530,546 of record NC_136617.1, read on the forward strand.
AAACGTCACTTTGTCTGAAAATCTAAGTTGGTGCAGAAACGTCTCAGAGTAGAGCTGGACTCCAAAGATCTGCATGTTGAGTTCATCACTGCGATGAGGACACGATGTCCCCTCAGTCATGCTGTTTTCTGCCTGCAGACTGAGTGGACTGTCGCCGTTCCAAGGGGAGACGGATGAAGAGACTCTAACGAACATCAATGCCATGAAATACGAGTTTAACGGCCACTACTTCAGAATGACCAGTTCCATGGCCAAAGATTTCATCCAGAAACTCCTGGTGAAAAGTCCAGAGTGAGTTTTTCTACACATCATCTCATCCTGTCCTTGTCTCGTCCCGTCCCGTCTCGTCCCGTCCTGTCTCGTCTTGACTCGACTCTTGTCTTGTCTCGACTCGACTCATCTTGTCTCGACTCGACTTGTCTCGTCTTGTCTCTCGTTTCGTCTCGTCTCGTCTCTCGACTCGTCTCGTCTCTTGTCTCGACTTGTCTCATCCCTCGACTTGTCTTGTCTCGACTTGTCTCGTCTCTCGACTCGTCTCGACTTGTCTCGTCTCGACTTGTCTCGTCTCGACTCGTCTCGGCTCTCGACTCGTCTCGTCTCTCGACTTGTCTCATCTCTCGACTCGTCTCGTATCTCGACTTGTCTCGACTTGTCTCATCTCTTGACTTGTCTCGTCTCGACTTGTCTCGTCTCAACTCGTCTCGTCTCTCGACTCGTCTCAGCTCTCGACTCGTCTCGTCTCTCGACTTGTCTCATCTCTCGACTCGTCTCGTATCTCGACTTGTCTCGACTTGTCTCATCTCTTGACTTGTCTCGTCTCGACTTGTCTCGTCTCTCGACTTGTCTCGTCTCGACTCGTCTCGTCTCGTCTCGACTCGTCTCGTCTCGTCTCTCGACTCGTCTCGTCTCTCGACTCGTCTCGTCTCTCGACTCGTCTCGTCTCTCGACTTGTCTCGTCTCATCTCTCAACTCGTCTCATCTCTCGACTCGTCTCATCTCTCGACTTGTCTCGTCTCGACTTGTGTCGTCTCAACTCGTCTCGTCTCTCGACTCGTCTCGTCTCTCGACTTGTCTCGACTTTTCTCATCTCTCGACTTGTCTAGTCTCTCGACTTGTCTCGTCTCATCTCTCCACTTGTGTCGTCTCAACTCGTCTCGTCTCTCGACTCGTCTCGTCTCTCAACTTGTCTCGACTTGTCTCATCTCTCGACTCGTCTCGTCTCTCGACTCGTCTCATCTCTCGACTTGTCTCGACTTGTCTAGTCTCATCTCTGGACTTGTCTCGTCTTTCGACTTGTCTTGACTTGTCTCGTCTCTCGACTCGACTTGTTTAATCTCTTGACTTGTCTCGTCTCGACTCGTTTCGTCTCGACTTGTCTCGTCTCTCGACTTGTCTCGTCTCGACTCGTCTCGGCTCTCGACTCGTCTCATCTCTCGACTCGTCTCGTCTCTCGACTTGTCTCATCTCTCGACTCGTCTCGTATCTCGACTTGTCTCGACTCGTCTCGTATCTCGACTTGTCTCGACTTGTCTCATCTCTTGACTTGTCTCGTCTCGACTTGTCTCGTCTCGACTCGTCTCAGATCTCGACTCGTCTCGTCTCTCGACTCGTCTCGTCTCTCGACTTGTCTCATCTCTCGACTCGTCTCGTATCTCGACTTGTCTCGACTTGTCTCATCTCTTGACTTGTCTCGTCTCGACTTGTCTCGTCTTGTCTCATCCCTCGACTCGTCTCGACTTGTCTCGTCTCGACTCGTCTCGTCTCGACTAGTCTCGTCTCTCGACTTGTCTCGTCTCTCGACTTGACTTGTCTCGTCTCTCAACTTGTCTCGACTTGTCTCGTCTCGTCTCGACTTGTCTCGTCTCGACTTGTCTCGTCTCGACTCGTCTCGTCTCTCGACTCGTCTCGTCTCTCGACTTGTCTCGTCTCTCGACTTGTCTCGTCTCATCTCTCAACTCGTCTCATCTCTCGACTCGTCTCATCTCTCGACTTGTCTCGTCTCGACTTGTGTCGTCTCAACTCGACTCGTCTCTCGACTCGTCTCGTCTCTCGACTTGTCTCGACTTGTCTCATCTCATCTCTCCACTTGTGTCGTCTCAACTCGTCTCGTCTCTCGACTCGTCTCGTCTCTCAACTTGTCTCATCTCGACTCGACTCGTCTCGACTCGTCTCATCTCTTGATCGTCTCATCTCTCGACTTGTCTTGTCTCTCGACTTGTCTCGACTTGTCTCATCTCTCGACTTGTCTCATCTCTCGACTTTTCTCGACTTGTCTCATCTCTCGACTTGTCTCGTCTCATCTCTCGACTTGTCTCGTTTTTCGACTTGTCTTGACTTGTCTCGTCTCTCGACTCGTCTCGTCTCTTGACTTGTCTCGACTTGTCTCATCTCTCGACTTGTCTCGTCTCATCTCTCGACTTGTCTCGTTTTTCGACTTGTCTTGACTTGTCTCGTCTCTCGACTTGTCTCGTCTCTCGACTTGTCTCGTCTCGACTCGTTTCGTCTCTTGACTTGTCTCGACTTCTCATCTCTCGACTTGTCTCGTCTCTCGACTTGTCTCGACTTGTCTCGACTTGTCTCGTCTCATCTCTCGACTTGTCTCGTCTTTCGACTTGTCCTGACTAGTCTCGTCTCTCGACTCGACTTGTCTCGTCTCTCGACTTATCTTGTCTCGACTTGTCTCGTCTCTCGACTTGTCTCGTCTCTCATCTTATCTTGTCTCGACTTGTCTCGTCTCTCGACTTGTCTCGTCTCGACTTGTCTCGTCTCGACTTGTCTCGTCTCTCGACTTGTCTCGTCTCGACTCGTCTCGTCTCGACTCGTCTCGTCTCTCGACTTGTCTCGTCTCTCGACTTGTCTTGTCTCGTCTCTCGACTTGTCTCGTCTCGACTTGTCTCGTCTCTCGACTTGTCTCGTCTCTCGACTTGTCTCGTCTCGACTCGTCTCGTCTCTCGACTCGTCTCATCTCTCGACTTGTCTCGTCTCTCGACTTGTCTCGTCTCTCGACTTGTCTCGTCTCTCGACTCGTCTCGACTTGTCTCATCTCGACTCGTCTCGTCTCTCGACTTGTCTCGTCTCTCGACTTGTCTCATCTCGACTCGTCTCGTCTCTCGACTCGTCTCATCTCTCGACTGGTCTCGTCTCTCGACTTGTCTCGTCTCTCGACTCGTCTCTCGACTCGTCTCATCTCGACTCGTCTCGTCTCTCGACTTGTCTCGTCTCTCGACTTGTCTCATCTCGACTCGTCTCGTCTCTCGACTCGTCTCATCTCTCGACTGGTCTCGTCTCTCGACTTGTCTCGTCTCTCGACTTGTCTCGTCTCTCGACTTGTCTCGTCTCATCTCTCAACTCGTCTCATCTCTCGACTCTTCTCGACTTGTCTCGTCTCGACTCGTCTCATCTCTCGACTTGTCTCGTCTCTCGACTTGTCTCGTCTCTCGACTTGTCTTGTCTCGACTTGTCTCATCTCTCGACTTGTCTCGTCTCTCGACTTGTCTCGTCTCGACTCGTCTCGTCTCTCGACTCGTCTCATCTCTCGACTTGTCTCGTCTCTCGACTCGTCTCGTCTCTCGACTCGTCTCGACTTGTCTCATCTCGACTCGTCTCGACTCGTCTCGTCTCTCGACTTGTCTCATCTCGACTCGTCTCGTCTCTCGACTCGTCTCGTCTCTCGACTCGTCTCATCTCTCGACTTGTCTCGTCTCTCGACTTCTCGTCTCTTGACTTGTCTCGTCTCATCTCTCGACTCTTCTCGTCTCGTCTCATCTCTCGACTCTTCTCGTCTCGACTCGTCTCTCGACTCGTCTCGTCTCTCGACTCGTCTCGACTTGTCTCGTCTCGACTTGTCTCGACTCGTCTCTCGACTCGTCTCATCTCTCGACTTGTCTCGTCTCGACTTGTCGTCTCAACTCGTCTCGTCTCTCGACTTGTCTCGTCTCGACTTGTCTCGACTCGTCTCGTCTCGACTCGTCTCATCTCTCGACTTGTCTCGTCTCGACTTGTCTCGACTCGTCTCGTCTCTCGACTCGTCTCATCTCTCGACTTGTCTCGACTTGTCTCATCTCTCGACTTGTCTCATCTCTCGACTTGTCTCGTCTCTCGACTTGTCTCGTCTCTCGACTTGTCTCGACTTGTCTTGTCTCGTCTCTCGACTTGTCTCGACTTGTCTCGTCTCATCTCTCGACTTGTCTCGTCTTTCGACTTGTCTTGACTTGTCTCGTCTCATCTCTCGACTTGTCTCGTCTTTCGACTTGTCTTGACTTGTCTCGTCTCATCTCTCGACTTGTCTCGTCTTTCGACTTGTCTTGACTTGTCTCGTCTCTCGACTCGACTTGTCTCGTCTCTCGACTTGTCTCGACTCGACTTGTCTCGTCTCTCGACTTGTCTCGACTCGACTTGTCTCATCTCTCGACTTGTCTCGACTCTCGACTCGTCTCATCTCTCGACTTGTCTCGACTCTCGACTCGTCTCATCTCGACTCCTCTTTCTTCCTCTCATTCACATCAATTCACAACAAAGTCAACTTAAGTGTCCGTTCCACCGTCCACATCAGTCCAGTTGTAAACAGATCCACGAGCTGCAGAAAGAGGCGGTGCAGAGACGAACTTCCATCAGGACCAGAACCAGGAAGGAAAACCTGCATCAGAACCACAACCATGAAGGAATCACCAAAACTAGAACCAGTGCATCGTGGGACGTCTCCCAGTGCATCATGGGACGTGTAACATGTGCAACATGAGATGTCTGATCCCATAGAGGGGTCTGCCAACAGAAGGTTCCGCCTCCTAACCTGCGTTTAGAACCTCTTTGGACAACAAGCAAACCCAATCTGAACCTCAGAGTCTGATGTCCCAACTCCAGTCCTTCATGCCGCTGTTTGGCCCTCTTTACAACATCTGTAACCATGACGACTGATGAAGAAGCTGATGGTCCATCTGGTTCCAGGCTGCTGAAGAGAACTGTGTTCAGAGTGAAGCAGACATGATGATTTTTTTCTGTTTTCCAGAGAGAGGATGACGGCGGAGGACTGTCTGCATCATCCCTGGATAAAGGTGGCCGCAGATCTTCCTCCTCCCAGCACCTTCCTCCTCTTCACCCCATCCTGCCGCTTACTCTGTGTTCTCTTTCAGCCAATCACACGCCAGCAGGCTGCCAACAGGAATCGATCCTCCATCAACATGAAGAACTTTAAGAAGTTCAACGCCAGAAGGAAATGGAAGGTGAGTTTTTTCTGGAAGGACATCAGCGAGGTGGAGTTTTCACCTGAAATATGTCGAATCAGAACTGACAAGGCTCAACATGAAACAGATTCACCATATGTTTCCATCCTTCATGTCTTTACGGTTAAAAACATCTCCAAATCCCAACTCAGTGTGAACTGTGCTTTCACGTCCTCCAGATGTCCTACAACATGGTTTGGATGTGCAACCGGCTGGTGAATCTGAGGCTGCTGTGTAAGGGGGCCAAAGATCCAGATCCACTACAGGTGAAAACGTCTTCATGTAGACTCCAGTCCTGCTGGCTCCGTCTCCGTGTGAAACATTCCCAATTCCCAGCAAGCCAAATTTTATTCCCAACATATCAGAGCTGAGAAAATTGCTTCTGTGATGGTTTGTACTGGTGGAAGGTCTGGACCAGTTCTCCTGTTCCACCATCAGGATGTGGTCCAGCATGGTGGAACCTGCAAGGTCTTCCCTGAAAGAGACGTTGTCTGGATGGGAGCAGATGTTTCAGCATTGATGGAGCTTCCCAGATGTGGAAGCTGCCCACGCCATCGGCACTAATGCAACCCCATCCCATCAGAGATGCAGGCTGATAACAAGCTGGATGCTCCCTCTCCTCTTTAGTCTGCAGGACACGCTGTCCATGCTGTCCACAAACTATTCCACATCTTCATCCAGGTTTCCACTCAGAACATTTTAAATGAGCTTTGGTCCAGAGAAGACGGCGTGTTTCTGGATCCTCTTCACATATGATGGAGCTTTAACCTGCATGTGTGGATTTCAGCCTGAGCTGGGTTCACACTGGTTTCTGGAAGCTTCCTGAGTCCATGCACTGGTTTCCAGTAGAACCATGTCTGCTTTTAATGTCCCATGCATACAGAGATTCCCCCAGATTCTCCGAATCTCTGTATGATGAGGAACATTTTTCAGACTCAGCTTGTCAGAGACTGGTGAAGCTCTGTCCATCTGAGATCCTCTTTAAAATGCTGCTTCTTTACTCAGTCATGTTGTCCGATGCGCCTTCACGTTTTTTATTCATACCAATAACCTTTCCAGCTTTTTGTTTCTCCTGTTCCAACATTTTAGATTCTAAATCAGCTCATTCTCCAGTGTCTCGGTGTCCACATATGACATGCTGTTAATGTTCTGGTAAAAGTAGAAAATGGTTTGAATTCTCAACTCAGCTTTATTTATAAAGCCCTTTAAAACAACCAGAGTAGAAACAAAGTGCTGTACACAATCAGCCAAAATAAAAACAGAATAAAACAGTTCAAATGCAAATAAATAACACTAAAACCACAGGTCATACAAGGAATACGGAATTAAAACAATAAAACAAACTAAATAAATAGTAAGTAAAAACCAACAATAAAAATAAACTACACCACACTGACCGGAAACTGTCTTACGTTGGGTTAAAGGCCAAAGAATAAAAATAGGTTTTAAGATGAGTTTTAACAATGGACAGAGAGGAGGCTTGTCTGATGTGGAGGGGACAGAGATCCGGCTGTATTCCCACTGGGACTGCCAGTCTAGCTGGATAAAAGTGAAGATATTTAGGTGCAGACAGATGTAAACAACGACTGACATGATGTTTTTCTGCAGAGGCAGTGTGAGAGTGATGTGGAGGACACGGACAGCAAGCCGGCCTCGCTGCTGCGCCGCAGACTCAGCAGCAGTTCGTAGAGCGGACCAGGAGGGGGCGGCAGAGTGCAGACGGTTCTGTGGTCCACCGAGGCGTCCTGTTGCAGTTCCACGTCCCCCCAGCAGACCATCAGCCAGGACTTCAGCTGCTGGACCTTTTATAATGTCCCCCGAGGTCTCGTTCAGGACCACGTCCATGTTTGACCCTCCTGAGGACGGTTTCTAGAGCACAGCAACGTTCAGACCATCAGCAGTCAGCTGTGTGTGTGTGTGTGTGTGTGTGTGAGTGAGTGTGAGGACACGGTGAAGTGGGAGGACTTTTTTCCTGGACTCAGTCTTCCAACAAGCATGTTTTTTACTGATGTTGTGTTTCCTGAAGCTCTGATGGAGAAGCTCCATCTCTAGTGGCTTTAAATGTTCCTTCTCATGATGATCAGCGGAGTTTCCTTCAGTCTGGTGTGCATGGATGTCGTCGGTGTTGTTCCTCTGAGCTGAGCTCCAGCTCCGTTTCTTCCTGTAAAACCTGGGTGGTTGTGGTGGAAATGAAAGCACCCTGTTCTGAGCGGAGGAATAAAACAAAGCGGGAAGCTCTGGCAGTCTTCTCTGTTTATTCAGGCAGAACATGGAAGGAAGTGTTTCCTTCCCGATGAGGAGACGCTGCAGGACAGGAAGCTGTTTCTGCTCGCAGACAGCAGCGGCAGGTTCCCAACATGCCTGCTGGAGGATGTCTTGTGGTTCCTTCATACCTCACCTTCCTGCCCTGTTCTCATGTTTATCCTCTTTAGTTTCACTTCCTTTTCTTGTCACCTGATTTCCTCACCTGCTGCTTATTTAGTTAAATAAAAAAACCTCCTGGACCAGATTCCTAGATTCAGTGCAGAGTTGCTGCTAGACGCCAAATTCTGAAAATATTCTTCAAATCCTGATGTTGTTGCGACAGGTAAAACGTCAAATGTACACAGAATGGAGTTTAAGTGTAAAACCCAGCGGCATGGCGGGCAGACAGACGGAACGATCAGCGTTGGAAAACTGTGGTCTGGCTTTCACCCGGTTTGTACAATCATTGTAAAGTTTAATCATTTAACAGATTGTTTTATGTAAATATTAATCAGAAATACACACTAAGTAGAGGTTAGAGACCCCACACACACATCATTTTCACCAAAGCTGTATTAACATCTGGCTTTTAGGATCAACCAATCAGAGCTTTAGAACTGACTTGTATCCCGTGACGGGGTCAACGACGCCGCCTCGCCAGGCCATGAGTTTCTGACCATTCCAGCTCAGGATTCTCTGTCCTGGATCCTCCTGAGCTGAGACTCCTTGCGAGGACTTTTCTCACATCATCCGTGTTGTTCCATGTGGCGGCTTCTCTGCTTCTTTCCTCAGAGACCATCTGGTCTCCGACGTACGTCTGAGGATCTCATCGTCCATCAGACCTGAACTGATGGACTACTTACCTGCTATCCTCACTAAACCACCTCGGCAGCTGTTTGGTGCCGCTGTGCATCACAAACATCATCTGGGCTTCATTCCAGACAGAAAGGAGCTTTACTTTCCTTTTCAGACACTTTCAGAGCTTTCTGCTCGCCGGTTGGTCTCTGGCTGCTCCTGATTGGACCGTTTAAGCTCTGTGGTTGGTGGAAAGATTGGTGTGTGTTCTGTCTTGTAGGTGAGGCTGAGCAGGCTTCCTGGAGGCTCAGGCTGGACTGAAGACACCTGCAGCACTTCAGAAGGACTTGCAGGAGCTCTGATCTTTGCTGCTTGTCTCATTAGTTCTGTGTCGCCGTTCCAGGAGTGTCAGTTTCCTCTCAGCATCAGTGTTTTCTCCATCTGCCATGCTTTTCCAGCAGCTCTCGCTGAGCTGCCTGCTTACCTGGCCAACGTCCCGGACACTTGTCCCCACAGCTGGACACTAATTCTTCAACTTCCCTCCGACTACTGGACCCCCTCTGGATCAGAGTAGCTGCCATCTCCTAGTTTAACCCTTTTCTAGATCCACACTAACCTTCCCCTCCTCCTAGAGAGAACTCCCTGGACTGGATCATAATGGACTCTTAAATCTCTAATAAACTGGTCCTGGTCCTCCTTCGGTCTCTGCCAGTCTGCTGTTGGATCCCTCTTTGTGTGACTGACAGCTTTTGTCAGAGAACTATATATAACTATATATATATATATAGGGATGCTTGTGGAGGTTTAGGGGTTAATATTCTCTCAGGTTATACATTAATAATGCATTTGTAGCCCTCCTCTCTGAACATTTCCATCTCGGATCAGTGGCGGTTTGTACTCCGTGAAGCTGCAGGAGGTCGGCTGCATGGACAGAGCTGAAAACTGGACGTGCAGCTGCTGGTCCAACGTGGCGGACGGAGGACAACAGAACTGGGTTTCTATGGTTCTGAATCTGAGATGTTTGGTCTTTGATCCAGATGAAGGAATCCTTAATAAATATTCATTTAACCAGAGTTCATTCTGATTCTGTCTTCATTGCAGACAGAATCAGAATCGCTTGTTTTGATTCATTTTAACCTTTTTTTTTTTTTTTTTAATCTTAATATTTTTCCGTCTAATCCCGAGACCCACTTCAGCTTTCTGTGGATTCACATTTACACCAACTCTAAGAACTTGTTGGGATATCTTGTCTGAGTTTGAAGACATTTCACACGGCCTGTTATACAAAGTTTTCCTGCAGAGATGATGGATGTTCTCCAACATATTAATCTACAACTGTTAACGTGGGGATGTTGGGATGCGAAGAGGCTTTTCCTGCTATCGTTATGTCTCTGTTGGTCCATGGTTTCGGAGGAAACGTGATGACGATGATCAGAGGTTTCCGGTTTGCAGACTCTTGTGGAAACTCGGATCTGTATCCTGTCTTTCCGGTTTGTTTCAGTTTCCCATCAGATTCTCTTCAGCTTCATATGAAGTCATGTTAGTGATGCTACACAGGAGTCGGATCAGGGGAATTTTTTAACTACATTTCTGCTTTAGAACCCCCAGAGCTGAGGTTCAGTTGTACATGTGTGAAGAACAAATATCCAAACTGACTGAATGAAAGGAAGGAGTCGGACACAAAGGCAGGAAGCCAATCAGCTCAGCCTGGTGTGCAGCCAGGTCTTTCTGTTCCAGTTCATCCAGGACTTCCAGTTCTTCACACGCAGGAAACCGCCCACTGATAACAGAAAGGCCCCCGACAGACGTCATCTAGAGACTGAGGGTGTGTCTCAATTCAGGGTCTGCACACCTCTAACTATGCAGACTACATAAGCTACAAAGTGTTCCACATCGTCTGCACACATCAAAGTGTGCTTACTGCCAGTAAAATGAGACGACCTATTGAGATTTACCCATAGTGCTCCAGTTCTCCGTTGCCTGGCAACTACATATGCCAAGTTTATCTAATTACTGATCCCATTCGTCCACAAAAAACACAAATAACAGTAATTTTTGTCAGTATATATCTGGAATGACACTTGGTAATGGTGCTCAGGTCGGAGGATAGCTGCGTTGGTTGCGTGTCAAAAGAGAAGAGGATGCTGCTGCGTTTTATCCTTGTACTGACTTGCTTGGCATTGCACAGTAATCAAACTATTAATTTGATTTCTTGGTTTATTTTTATAAATGCAGGCAGCGTTTTTTTGCGCTCTGTTTGTTACCAATTTTTTTGGTTTTTTCAAATTCTTAAAAATAAAAATGACATAAAAAAATCAGATTTCTTTATTGCATTGTTTTAATTTGATCAATGCAACGAAACATAATTCATTAATATTGTAATGAAGTTAAACATGAGGCGGCATTGTACAACAGATGCGCTGCAGGGAAAATAAACATTTTATCATTAAGGCTCATTATGTATTTGTAGCCAACTTAGTCATTTTGATAGTAGGCTAATATAGCTAATATAGATACATAAAGCATGTGTTGCCTTTATGATAAGGCTTATATAAGGCTTTTAATTTTTTGCGGCTCCGGATATATTTGTTTTTTGTTTTTTTGGTCCAATTTGACTCTTTCAACATTTTGGGTTGCCGACCCCTGTACTAGATCCTGTCGCCAACAGTGAAACCAAAAGTTTGTTGTTACTTTGGAGAGTTTCTGTCTTCAGGACATTTTATCTTTTCTGGTTAAATACAGGTTCAGATAAAATGAACCTCTCTGCTTCATCGGGTCGACCTGCTAGCACCGGGCGGGATGGGTTTTAACTAGCAGACCAGTTCTGTTAACAGACCTTACTTTCTGGAGTCTTCCTGAGCCCCCCTGCTCGTATGGGGTCAAAGGTCATCGACATTGTGTGTAGGTTTTTTAATAAAACTTTCTCCGGATTCTGAAGCTTTTGATGGGATGGTCTGGAGAGGATGGAATCATTAAACTCCATCTTGAAACTGTTTATTAATAAAGTTATTAACGTTTCCTGATACACTGAGCTTCTTTCTCTTTTTTCCTTCCCACTGTCGCCTGTGTGCTTGCTCAGATTGAGTTGGACCTCCAACTCAATCTGTTGGTTTCCTTTTATAGGCTGTTATGAATTGGCTTTCATTATGTTTTCTTCTCTGTCTGTAAAGCGTATTAAGATGGCATTGCCATGATTTGACACTATCTGAATAAAGTTGAATGGAATTGAATTGAATTAAAGTGCTGAACCTCCCCTATCCTGACTGTGGACCACTGAGACTTTCAGGGATCCTTTCCTACCCAATCATGACCCTCACCTGTTTCCAGGTAACCAGTTTACCTGTGAGTGATCCAAACTGCTATTCCTGGAGCATTCCCCAACCCTCCCAGTCTTTGCTGATCCTGGTTTACTGGAACATGCTGCTGACGCCACATTCATCACTCTTCGTGGTGAATAAAGGTTGAAAAGTGTTTTTCAATCACTCTTTTGGTTTCTTTTTTAATCATGTTTAAAGATCATTTGACCTGGAGTTTGTACAGAAATAATCTTTACTGTCACGGCCGGTGGAGGTGAGGTGTGGCCCCAAATGCAGAGAAGCTGACAGAGATGCTGAGTCAAGGAGGGATTATTTGTTGCACCACTGGATACTAGGCATACTAGGAAGTAACTAACACAATGAATCCACACATAGAACTGAAACCGAGGGTATAAATACACTGAACACAACAAGACACAGGTGAACAAATGAACTAAATTAACCCAGGTGAACTAAATCAACAGGAATAAAAGCTAAACAAGACATAAGGGAGCTAAACAGGAAAAACTACAAAATAAAACAGGAAACGTAAGACACGAAAAGTCCAAACCATGACATTTACATTTTAAACACATCATCTTTGTGCATTTCAGTCAAAGGTTCATGGATTGACAGTTATTCCTATTGGATAGAAATAATTAAGACAAAGAAGCAGAAAGTCCAGATGGAGGAGAAACTCAGCTCTCCGATTTCAGAATCACTGGACGGATTCAAATCACACCTCTGAAGAAAGAAAATGGCCACAATCGATCAAATTGTTAGATTTGTTAAACCTGACTGTTTCTAGGAAGTTGGGACCTTGAGTAAAACCTCAATAAAAACAGAATATAGTGATTTTCAAATCCTATTTTGGCTAAATTCAGCTGAATGCACTACAGAGTGCGGCGTGAGCTGAGCAGCAGCTGAAGACCGGGACCCTGGTCCGATCCTCGGCTGCAGAAACTACCTATAGGGACATGGATCTTCACCTTTCTTGCTCCCTCTGGGGACTCTCCCGTTCTACTGGGGACTTCAACAGGCGGGATTGTGAGGAACGCCCCCCTCGATCTGAACCCAGGTGATGGAAGGAATTTAGAGTTTCATCATCTGCCGTCCAGAATATCAAAAGTTTTAGAGAAATCTGGACAAATCTCTGCTCATGAGTGGCAAGACAGAAAACAACAGGCAGCACGGCAGTAAAAAAAAAAAAAAAGGACATCATTCCATGAAGGACAATTCATTACACTTCATCGGTTCCCACAGTTCATCTCCAAGTGCAAGTTAAAACTCTGCAAGCAAAGGCAGAGCCAGACATCAGCAACACCCAGAAGCACCGCCGGCTTCTCTGGACGCCGACTAACCTGACTGACATGGTGGAAAGGTCTGCTGAGGTCTCTCTATGTCCATGTTTCAGATTGTTTTTGCAAATCATGAGTTTCATGTCCTCTGGGTCAGAGAAGAAAAGAGATGTCTGGATAGTTATCAGAGCAAAGTTGAAAAGCCATCATCTGTGATGATACGGGGGTGAGTGAGTAACCATGGCAACCGGCACATCTGTCAGGCCACCATTAATGCTGACAGGTACACACAGGGTTTGGGTGAAGGGTAGGTGTTGTGTGTGGGTTTGGGCGGGGGGAAGGTGGTGTGTGTGGGTTTGGGCGGGGGGAAGGTGGTGTGCCTGGGTTTGGGCGGGGGGGAGGTGGTGTGCGTGGGTTTGGGCGGGGGGGAGGTGGTGTGCCTGGGTTTGGGCGGGGGGAAGGTGGTGTGCGTGGGTTTGGGCGGGGGGAAGGTGGTGTGCGTGGGTTTGGGCGGGGGGAAGGTGGTGTGGTTGTGTTTGGGCGGGGGGAAGGTGGTGTGCGTGGGTTTGGGCGGGGGGAAGGTGGTGTGCGTGGGTTTGGGCGGGGGGAAGGTGGTGTGCGTGGGTTTGGGCGGGGGGGAGGTGGTGTGGTTGTGTTTGGGCGGGGGGAAGGTGGTGTGCGTGGGTTTGGGCGGGGGGAAGGTGGTGTGCGTGGGTTTGGGCGGGGGGAAGGTGGTGTGCGCCTGGCAGATAGCTTGGTTCTTCTCAGAAAAGTGTTTTCAGGCAGGGAGTGGTTCCTCTGACCTTATCTCCGTATCCTGTCCTCTAACTACTGAACCGTTTCCACCCTGCACAGCTTGTGTTGGCCGAAGTTCAGACTAGCAGCTCATACAATCATCATGCAGTTCAAACGCTGTACATTACAGAGAGATGATGCAGGAAATTAAACCTGCTGTTGAGTAGATTTGTTTTCCGTACTAATACTTGCACAAACATCACTTTTGTTGTTGATTTTTTAAAAGGAACAATTCTAACCAGAACTCTGACTTTTTGTTGTTGACCAGTCATCATAAATTTAGTGTTTCATAAATAACCTTTTTCTTATGTTTGAGTAAGCTGGTGTTGAAGGACTGGACTGGTTCCAAACTGTTGGAGATTCAGTGATGCTGGAGGTGACGCAAACTATCAAAACAGACATGAAGCCAACAGTTTGTTGATACTAGATTGATACTAGATTTTAGGAGTAAGAAAGTATTGTTTCCATCCTGGGAGAGGAGGTGGAACTGGTGGAGCTATACTTGTTATACCGTGGAGTTCAGCTGTACAACAGACGAGACTGCAATGAAAACATGGACATCATCTAGAGCAGTGGTTTTCAACTTATTTTCCTTGAGGACCCCCTTCATGCACCTACTGGAAGCTTCGGACCCCCTGCCCCACCCCATGCTGAAACCATAGGATGGGGCAGATTCTCACCGTAGATACTGTACCCTGGCTGAGGCCTGTCCTTTCACAAAGCCAAATTAATTCAACAAAACAGGACAATGTGTGGACATTAATCACAATGGCTCTTACTGTTCAAAGCCTCAGGAACCCCCTGTGCTCTTGGGGGTTACCAGACCACAGGTTGGGAACTGCTGATCTACAAGAAATGACAGATCACACTCTCTATGGAAGAAGCTGAGATTCTCCAGTGTCAACACCAAGATGTTTAATTTCCTCTATGAGTCTGTGGTGGAAAGTCCAATCTGCTTTGTAGCATCTGCTGGGCCAAACCCAGAAACCTTGAAATAAAATCCCAAATTTGAAGGTGTGGGCTGTGTGTCTGTTCTTCAGGACCTCATGTTGGTTGTGCTTTTTATTAAACTGGAAGTTAATGTGTATAATTTAATATGAATATATTCAAATAGATACAGCATATTCAAAGTACGTATACAGTACATGAATCTGAATTAAATATGAAAAAAGAAATTAAACATAAAATGATTCAAATGGCATGCTCCTGCCATGTCACGAAGGATAAGCAGCAAAATATACATGTATGTATGTATGTATGGATGGATGGAGCTGAAGGTGGAGTTCAGGAGGAAGAGTGGCTTGTAACTGAAGTGTCAGCACATAGGGAAAGACCCTGTACCCTAAGTTGCCTCCTGATGTGCCTATTGTGGTATGAGTGTGTACGTGAGTTGCTTTAGATAAAAACATCTGCTAAAATGACTTAAGAATGATGGATGGATATATAAAATTTATGTACATGTGCATCTATTTGAACTAGATAGGCATAAAATATTTAATGAACTTCACTATAAAAATGCTTAAATATCAATGATCTTAGTATAATTACATTTAAATAAATGTAATTATATTTAAAGTAATTACTTTGCATAGAGTAGCAATACTGAGACAAAATATTTTTTGTAAATTATATATCGTTATACATCATTAAATTAAATAGATTTAAATAGTTTAAATGAAACGTGGATATATCTCATAGGATATAAATAAATCTGAATACATCTGTATTAAATATGAAGTATTTATGAAGGCGACGACGGGCACGCGGACGGTTAAAATGCGTTGTCATGCTACGTCATGTAGCCGCCAGTCTGCGCATGTGCAGATTTCTCTTCCACGCTTGTGGGCGTGGTCCTGCGTGTTTCCCGGTTTGCTCTGTGGAGACCAGACGGACACACACCCCACTCTGCTTCAAGCCGTGAACACGAAGGCGCGCGGAGTGTGTGTGGTGAATAATGTGGAGGCGCGTGCTGGAGGCTGCTTTCCCCGCCGCTCACACCGACTAACCGGCGACTGCTGGATGCTGGACTGCCCGGTTGCTGGAAGACATCTCCCCCCTGCAGGGAGCAGGGAGCGGCCGCTGCACCTCCACACGACGCCCTGGTGCTGACCGGGAGTTCAGGTGATCTGAGAGGTGTGTGTCCAGTGGAGACTGGGTGGACTGGGTGGGGGAGATGTTGCCCAGTAACAGCACCAGTCAGCTGATGGAGGATCTCTGGTCTGAAGGCTGAACAGCATCAGCTGTTTCTGATGCAGAATCCTTCTCATAGGGGGAATTTTTCTGTTTTTTCCCTCAATTCAGTCAGAATAGACCTAATTTCCCTGTTTTTTCCCCTCATTTCAGTCAGAATAGACCTAATTTTCCTGTTTTTTCCCCTCAATTCAGTCAGAATAGACCTAATTTTCCTGTTTTTTTCCCCTCATTTCAGTCAGAATAGACCTAATTTTCCTGTTTTTTTCCCCCCCTCATTTCAGTCAGAATAGACTTAATTTTCCTGTTTTTTCCCTAATTTCAGTCAGAATAGACTTAATTTTCCTGTTTTTTCCCCTCAATTCAGTCAGAATAGACCTAATTTTCCTGTTTTTTCCCCCCCCTCATTTCAGTCAGAATAGACTTAATTTTCCTGTTTTTTCCCTCATTTCAGTCAGAATAGACTTAATTTTCCTGTTTTTTCCCCTCAATTCAGTCAGAATAGACCTAATTTTCCTGTTTTTTTTCCTCGTGTCAGTCAGAATAGACTTAATTTTCCTGTTTTTTTTCCCTCATTTCAGTCAGAATAGACTTAATTTTCCTGTTTTTTCCCCCTAATTTCAGTCAGAATAGACTTAATTTTCCTGTTTTTTCCCCTCAATTCAGTCAGAATAGACCTAATTTTCCTGTTTTTTTTCCTTGTGTCAGAATAGTTAATTTTCCTGTTTTTTTCCCCTCATTTCAGTCAGAATAGACCTAATTGTCCTGTTTTTCCTCATTTCAGTCATAATAGACCTAATTGTCCTGTTTTTCCTCAATTCAGTCAGAATAGACCTAATTTTCCTGTTTTTTTCCCCCCTGATTTCAGTCAGAATAGACTTAATTTTCGTGTTTTTTCCCTAATTTCAGTCAGAATAGACTTAATTTTCCTGTTTTTCCCCTCAATTCAGTCAGAATAGACCTAATTTTCCTGTTTTTTTCCTCGTGTCAGTCAGAATAGACTTAATTTTCCTGTTTTTTTTCCTTCATTTCAGTCAGAATAGACCTAATTGTCCTGTTTTTCCTCATTTCAGTCATAATAGACCTAATTGTCCTGTTTTTCCCCTCAATTCAGTCAGAATAGACCTAATTTTCCTGTTTTTTTTTCCTCGTGTCAGTCAGAATAGAGTTAATTTACCTGTTTTTCCTCATTTCAGTCAGAATAGTTAATTTTCCTGTTTTTCCTCATTTCAGTCAGAATAGACTTAATGGGTGTTTCTCAATTCAGGGTCTGCACACTTGGAAGTGTGGATTCATCGGCTGCATGCATCATAGTAGCGCGCCAAGTGCTGTCCCAATTCAAAGGCTCCTTCAAATCCACCCTTCAAATGCGCACTTCGTTTGGCTCCAGATTACCTTAGAACGAAGGATACAAGATATGTATCCTTTGTACCCTCTCCTATCCCAGAATTCATTGTGTTCCTGATATAAAATAATGAGCAGCAGAGCGCTGGTGTAGGTACTACAGCAGCAAAACCGTTTATTTATTTTTATGTCCAATAACCAGAAATGAATTTTATTCCAGTCGTCCTCAGATGTCTTCGTCAGCTTTCATTAAAGAAAAGGCTGAATTTATCACAGTCACTCAGATAATTGGAGACTGGAATAAGGAACAATAATTAAAAATGTGCTAAATTATAATCCAGTTTTATAAGACACTGTTTTGTCATTTAATCAGGTTAAAGAAAAAAAAAATCGATCCTGGACAAATTAAAACATTTTACTGATGAACAGTGGGACAAAATACCTGTCAACAGGTGCAGAAGTCTGACTGAGAGGAACATAAAACACCTGACTGGAGTGAAAACAAAGGATTTAAAAAAATAAATAAATAAAATAAAATTATATATGTGTATATATATATATATATATATATATATATATATATATATATATATATATATAAACCATATGTTATTTTATCATATTGGTTTGGTTTTTAAAAAATCTTTCTTTTGAACCAGAATTAGAAAATAATGTCATGGTTTTCATAAAATTTTTATTTATTATTACTATTGTCAATTTCATCTTATTTCCCAGGCAGCAGTTTTCTCCTTCTTTAATGGGAGGGTATGAATACATATGAGGACGACTGTATATGTGTCTAACAAGAATTATTTTCCACTGAAGTTAACGTCAGCTTGACAGGATGAGCTGTCAGCCAGAGGAGAGCTCGTCTAAACCGCCTCATGTTGCTCATTTACACACAAAGGAAAAGGAAAATAAATCAAAGTTTTATTACTGGCACCATTTTCTGTCATTTTAAAAATATTTTTGTGGGTTTTTTGAGGCAGAATGGGATCAGTAATTAGATAAACTTGGCATATGTAGTTGCCAGGCAACAGAGGACTGGAGCACTATGGGTAATTCTCGTCCACTAGAGAGTCCGTCTCATTTTACTGGCAGTAAGTGTGCTTCGGTGTGTGCAGACCTCGTAGAACACTTCGTTGCCTACACAGTCTGCGCACTTGGAAGTGTGCAGACCCTGAATTGAGAAACACCCAATTTTCCTGTTTTTTCCCTCATTTCAGTCAGAATAGACTTAATTTTCCTGTTTTTTCCTCTTCCAGCTGCTCCTGCTTTCATCCTCGCGGCCCACCATCTGGGAAACGTCTCGGGACGATGGGAAACAGACAGTCGGACCACCATTCCCTCCTCCCCTGCCTCCCCTCTTTCCAGGCTCTACATATCGTCATTCTGGGTCTGGACTGTGCTGGAAAGACCACCGTGCTGTACCGCCTGCGCTTCAACGAGTTCGTAAACACCGTCCCAACGAAAGGTTTTAACTCTGAGAAGATCAGAGTGTCAGTTGGAGGTCGGCGACGGACCACGTCCTTCCACTTCTGGGATGTCGGCGGTCAGGAGAAGCTGCGGCCCCTCTGGCGGTCCTACACGCGCTGCGCTGACGGCATCGTGTTTGTAGTGGACTCAGTGGACGGCGAGCGCATCGAGGAGGCCAAGACGGAGCTGCACAAGATCACACGGCTGGCGGAGAACCACGGGGTTCCGGTTCTGGTGGTGGCCAACAAGCAGGACCTGAGGGACTCTCTGAGCCTGGCTGAGATGGCAGCCATGTTGGCGCTGCATGAGCTCAGTGCTGGCACGCCATGGCATCTGCAACCGGCTTGTGCCATCATCGGTGAGGGGCTGCAGGAAGGTCTGGAGAAGCTGCACGCCATGATAAGGAAGAGGAGAAAGCTGCAGCGACAGCAGAGGAAGAAGAGGTGATGATGCATGGCATGTGAACTGGACCTGAGAGCACGCCAGACGCTCTGAGATCAGAGCCGGTTTCTGTGGAGACTTGGTGACCCGTTGGGTCACATGGCGTTCGTCCCGGTGGGGGACGTTGGGACTGGTGGAGCTGTGACTGCAGAACCAGTGGCAATGTTAAGAATCTGCAGTTTGTTTTTATTTTTCCTCCCTTTAACCTTTATGTCCCTCTCTGGGCTTCCATAGTTCAGAGCAGGCTCCGCCCCCCCCACATACACAAAACCCAAATACTAACAGGAATAGCTCGTCCCCAAAACGTGTGTTTCAGGTATTTGGGACTGGTTCAGTTTTCCCACCTCAGGCTCAGAACCAGTAAAACCACACTGATGGTTTAACGTCTGTTTCTACCATAGACTGTATAAAAAGATGGGCGGAGCCTCCGTGACGTCACCCGTAGGTTTCTGAAGAGCTGAATTGAAGCTCGGTGGGCGGTTCCTACCATCACCATCTTGGCAGGGTCATGCGTGTCGTCTTACCCGGAAAATACAAATATGAGCAAAGAGGTGGAGCTGAGAGGGGGGCTGTGAGCGTCATGGTGGATGATTGACATCGAGCAAACTCCGAGCTTTCTGTAGCTAAGAGCAAACCGAGCTAACCCGGAGATAACAGGAGCTAACCAGCTAACGGAGGTAAGTGGGCTAAAGCTAAGTCACGTTGTTAACCGGCTAAAAACCGTGGTTGTTCTACGTTCTTCTGACTTGAAGCGGGAGATCTGGTACCTGTCAATCAAAAGGACGCGCCCCTAAATATGCAGAATTTCGAGATTAAATTACTTTTAAACGGGCGAGTTAGAAAAAAATTCACTCCCCCCACAGTTGTCATGAAGGTAAACCTGACCTATTAAACCTAAAATGGATTTTTGTACCAGGCTGTGAACATGTTTATTTCTGCTGTGAAGTTGGTCTTTTTAACATGGGAGTCTATGGGGATTTGCTCTGTTTTGCAGCCCCTAGTGGATGAAGGGAGAACTGCAGTTTTATGCACTTTAGCATAGGCTTCACTTTTTACCGCCAGAGGCTCCGTCCATCTTTCATATGCCGCTCTATGGTTTCTACCAAAGATGGAAGAACAGTGGTTTTATTTCAGCACCCCAAACGTAGCAGCAGACATGTTGGACCTGATCCGGCTACGTTTCCCACTGAAGGCTCAGTTACGGCGTGTTGGCCGGACATGAGGAGGCCACCTTCTCCCATCACACCATCTTCCTTGTGGGCTGCATCATGTAAATGAGTGCTGGCAGCTCCACGTGGACTGCAGAGCTGCAGATGTGGTCCAGACCTGCACCGCAGGTCATCATCTGGTTTCTGTGGTGGAGCGACCCAACAGCGACGTTCTTCGCTCGTCTGAACGTCGAGCTTTTAATTAGAAGCCGTGTCCTATAAGGGAGCCTGGAGACTTAACCAGGAGCAAATCTCCAAGATGTTCATGTTTATTCTGGTGGAGCCTCCCATTTTGGTTCTGGTCAGACTGGTGTGAAGACAATCACAGTGAGAAATGAGAAGCCACACACTCCCCGGTCAGAGACCGGCAGCGTCGGGGCGGGGGGGACGGGACTGGACTCACTGGAGGGAGGAAAGAAGTCAGAGTATTTGTTACAAGTTCAGCACAGTGCAGATCCAGTCCAGAGCTTCCAGTATCATCCTCATAAAAAACCGTCCCGTCTGTGTGGGGTAAGGGTGGTTTTTATGTCCCAGTATAAACCAGTCTGAGAGTTCTGGCTCTTTCCTGACGCGGTGAAGCTCGGGAACCTGAGCGTCTGGAGGCAGGAGGTGCGGTTCTGGTCCAGGACTGTGGGCAGACAAACGGACTCATCAGGTCTTTGTGACTGAGCGGATCCCTCTGCAGGTTGTTTCCTGTTAGCAGCGACGTACGGCTTTATCGCCACCTGCTGGTGTGTCTGAGCAGCTGGTGGAGGTCTCACTGAGCATGTGCAGAGGAGTGGAAACTCGTTCCATCTGTCGTCTGGGTTAAATCTTTCTGACTTTTCTTTGCTCAGATTTTTATTTGTAAACATAATCATTAATAAATAGCTGTAAACAATGTGTGGCCTCTGCTTTTATGGATCTGCACAGCTTCAGATGAACGCCGGCTTTACAACCAATGTGTACACAGACGTGTTAATGCTGAGGGTGGGAAAATCATATCAGTCGGGATTTTTGGCTTCACAATTTTAAAATTGATTTTTTTTTTTTCTTGGTTAAAAAATCTTTTTTTTCATATTAATAAAAATAATCCATTGTAAAATTTTTGTCATTTTTATTATTTTTATTGCTCTTTTTTCTTGTCTTCTTGGCCGTTATAGCAGCAGAATGATGGTCTGGCTGCTGAGTTGTTTTTTTCTAATTTAAATCAAGAAAAATGACAAGCAAAAAAAGTTTAGTGCATTTTTTTTTTTTGTTTTTAATCAACAAAAATCAGCAATATCAAAGATTTATGGGAATCGCAATTTAACTAGAATCGGCCCCCAAAAACTGAATCAAATTGAATCGGGATAAAAGCGTGTCATCACAGCCCTAATTACTACAGTACAACTTATCTATGTGTACAATTTGCTTTTACAGATACAGTCCAGTTCAATGAAAACATGCATTAATGATCCACTTTAGTCCAATTTATCATAAATATTTATAAAAGACATTTCATAAAACTATCAAGCTGAGTGATGAAATCGTTTCTGTGACTCTTCCATCCTGCAGAAGGAGAAAGAAGACGACAGGAAAGAGGGAAACGAGCAGCGTAATACTCATCCAGGATCCCACTGGGAAGGAAGAGAAACATTAATGACCACAAGATCAGCAGATTGTTTTTCCAGAAATATTACTTTGCAGAACATGAAAGAGTTGTTGCAAAGTGAAATCATGACGATAATCAATAAAAAGGAACAGAAAAAGAGAAAAAATACAAGATGAACAAAGAAATAAAACTGTAATTTTCAAGAGGAATCAACCAGGGATGTAAAGGTTTTTACTACATTTTAGGTTAGTACTTTCAAGTTTTGGATCACATTGAAATAAGTACATTATAAGTACAATAAGTACATTTTTCAAGTATTTAATTTTATATCTGTGAAAGTTTGCTACAATAATCAGCAAATTAATGATTTATGATTCATTTTTGGTGGAGTTAAAATTTCTAAAAATAAGTAGCAGTTCAGACTCAATTAAAAAGAAATCCTTGCCCAAATGTTTCTTAAGATATAATTGAAAGTCAGACCAGAAATTAGACACACAAAAAATAAGTGTTCTGTGGTTTCAGAGTCATTTTGGCAGAAGTTGTATTTAAGCATGGCAGATATTTCTACATGGAAACCACGATAATATGCATCTGCAGTTCTGGCCCTCTCAGCTACAGGATGGATGTAAAACTGCAACAACATTTCTGGACTGGTTTCCATGACAACAGCATCAGCTCCACAACCGTAAAACCGTTTTTTCAGAATTTACATTTTAAGCTTTATCACAAGTGCACATTAAAAAGTTTTATTTCATGACTTTAGTCATGTCTCTGGTGGATTCACTGAGAGGTGTAGATCATCCTGCATGACAGCAGCCATCACCGCTGCAACATCTGTAAAAATACAATCTGAAGAGTTTTCTCAGCTTCAGTAACTTCTTCTTTATGAAACTAATTTTCAGATGTGTTCATCATTTAGTACCCAGGCCTCTAAACTCCTTCATGGAGAGAAAAAACAGCAGAATTGTGACGAACCGTGACTGTAAAATCCCCTCCTGTAGGACGGGTTTAGGGCTGACAGCCTTCTCTGTGGAGAGTTCTTCACTCCCAAATTACCTTCAGACATCACCGGATTTTAAAAGGTTCACTTCTATCCAGAAGAACTGGCTAAAGACAAATCAGGACTGTACTCACCTGTAGTGTGGTACTTTTCTGTGTGGACGTTAAAAAGGTTTTGATTGAATGCAATGACAATGATTTTATTTCTGACAGATTTTTGTGACAGTTTTTATGGAGTTTTACTTCATTTTACATCTTGGTGTATGGAAATGTGTGTGTGTGTGTGTGTGTTTTGTATGTATATGTAATGCCACATATGTATATATAGTTTTTATGTTGCAATGTAATGTAGTTTCTTGTGTCGTACAAAAGCCAAACTGGGGATGGGCCGTGAAAACTATCCTTGGCTAAAGTGTTGTAGAATGTGACATCATACATGAAGAAACTTGTCCCTGCCAAATAAATTAATAAAATCATCCACTTTATGACACGCTGTTGGACCAAAACATGGTGGAGATGGACGACTCCTCTGCGCTCAAACAGGACGGAGAGCTTCAGAAGATCCTTTGTGCCTGAATCTATCAGGCCGTTTATTTCTACTGAAAATAATGAGCAGCCAGACAAAAGTTTCCCTTTGGGGATCAATACAGAAAAGCAAAACATAAAATCCAAATGAAAACAAGGGGTCTAGAACTACAAGTCTAGAACTGCACATCTAAAACTGTGGGTCTAGAACTGCTTATCTGAAACTGCGGATCTAGAACTGCACATCTAGAACTCTTGGTCTGGAACTGCACATCTAAAACTGTGGGTCTAGAACTGCTTATCTGAAACTGCGGATCTAGAACTGCACATCTAGAACTCTTGGTCTGGAACTGCACATCTAAAACTGTGGGTCTAGAACTGCAAGTCTCAAACTGCACGTCTGGAACTATGGGTCTAGAACTGCGTGTCTACAATTACAGGTCCAAAACAGCTGCTCTAAAACTGCAAGGTCTAGAACTATGGGTCTAGAACTGCACGTCTCAAACTGTATGTCTGGAACTGTGGGTCTAGAACTGGTTCTGTAGGAGGACAAACATGACACAAACATTCTTAACATTTTCCAATGCTGTAAAAATGTGTAGAATAAATATTAAATTTTAACATTTCTGTCAAGGAAGATTTGCGTCACAGCCTGCGACACACGTAGCCTATCAGCAGGGCGGGATGCCCGGCAGGTGGCGTTGTAAACAAACCGGAGGCTGTGTGATGGGACATGGATCCCAAAGAGAAAAAGAGAAAAATAACCGAGGAGAACAGAGGATTCAACGTTTCTGGGACCGAATCATTTGCATTCATTGCCAATGCGGAAGGATTGCCTGAATGTTTGCTCTGTAGCGAGAAGTTGTCAAATAACAAAAAGAGTCATGTGGAAAGACATTTCCAGGGAAAGCATGCTACATTTTCAGCCAGTACCCAGTTGGGAGTGACACAAAAAGTGAGATTGCATTACTTCTAGAGAAATTCAGAACATATCAGAACATGTATTTCCAGACTTCAAAAACAAAACCGAGATCATACAGAAAATCAGAGACATGCACCTCTCCGCTAAGACAGTGAAGGAAAGGACCATTAAAATGGCGGCAACATCACCGATCAGCAAATCAAGGACATTAATTCATTACAGGTTATATCTTACATTCCCGATGTTGAGAAGCTGACCAGTGATGTCCGACAACAGAAGTCACATTAAACGGATAAGAACATCATCCTTCATAGACACATATTGAGTAACAAAGTGGATGTTTATATTAAATGATTTCTGATTTCTGTCAGTATATATTTGGAATGACACGTGGTAATGGTGCTCAGGTCGGAGGATAGCTGCGTTGGTTGCGTGTCTAAAGAGAAGAGGATGCTGCTGCGTTTTACCCTTGCACTGACTTGCTTGGCATTTGCACAGAAATCAAACTGTATTAATTTGATTTGATATACTTTTACCTTTTTGAAAGGCTGCTGGTTTTATTTTTATAAATGCAGGCTGCGTTTTATTACACTCGGTTTGTTGCCCAGATAAGGGACGCATTATGCACATCCCATTTTGTTGGTTTTTTCGAATCCTCAAAATAAAAATGACATTAAAAATCTGATTTTTATATTGCATTTTTTTTATTTCATCAAAGCAAGGAAACATAATTCATTAATATATTAATGAAGTTAAACAAGAGACGGCATCGTACAACAGAGTAGTCACGTGGTGCGTCATTCTCTACAGGATGCGCTGCAGGGAAAATAAACATTTTATCATTAAGGCTCATTATGTATTTGTAGCCAACTTAGTCATTTTCATAGTAGGCTAATATAGTTAATATAGATACATAAAGCATGTGTTGCCTTCATGATCAGGCTTATATAAGGCTTTTTAATTTTTTGCGGCTCCAGACATATTTGTTTTGTGTTTTTGTGGTCCAATATGGCTCTTTCAACATTTTGGGTTGCCGACCCCTGGTCTATACCAACTATAACATAAATTTAACTAATCAGTATAGTGTTACATGTAACCAGTTAAGACAATAAACTAAACAATCTGAGATTCCTAAACACAACTGACAAATCAATAGAAGAACCTAAACCCCTCCTACACTTCCCGCCTGAAAAAAGATGGTTCTGCCCAATTAGGCCTCAGCCTGATTTAAGGAGCTCCAGTGGAGCCGGGACTCTTTTCTTTGGCAGGCTGGGGAACTCCAAACAGGCACTGGCAACTCTAAAGGATAGTATACTAACTGAAAGCAAAGCAAATTTAATCTGTTATTTTCACCTGAAAAGCAGTTTTTGTGGGAGCATCACCTCGTAGCGAGCAGTTTTACTGTGACCTTGTCCAGGCAGTTCGGTCCGCTTGAGTAAAGTGCAGTTTGTACACAAACTAAACCAAAAGGTGTGAAATCTTTTAGAAATTCCCGCCTAATTCGTCCCCAGACTCCTCCTCCAGTGGCCTGTCAATCATCCGAGCCAACCTATCAGATTTCAGAGGTGGCCATCGTCTCCCTGGACTGGAACTTTCTCCTAACTTCATTCAGACGGAGGTTGTTGTCTTTGGACCGGGAACTTCAGGAAGAAACTGCTTGGCTATGGAATTACTCTGAATGGTAGACTACCTTGTCTTCCAGTACTACCAGGATTTAGCCTTTGACTGACAAATAAAACAGGTTTCAAGGAAAACTTTTATAATATTCCTAAAATGAGTCCTGTTTCAGAATGGGGCAGAAAAACAGTCCAGGAGTTAGTTTTCCCTTCAGGAAATAGACAGAGCCGTCCTGATCAGATGCTTTGTGTCTGATTGGTGTCACTGTCCAGGAGGATTAGAGTCAAAGATCTTTGCCCAGATCTCCATCTGCAGAAAACTGCTCTGAGGAAGCTGTAGACCAACTTCTCTGGAAAAACAAGATATTAAAGATGGAGCAGACTGGAAGCTGATGCCACAGTCAGACCGGCAGGAGGACACTCAGAAAAGAGGAGGACGCCGTCTCCATAACAATGTACAAAACATAAGGAGGTCAGAGACATTGCAGGAATAATGTCTTTAGTCACGTTGTAGCTGTTAAACCTGGTTAATGTTAAACTGCAAATCATTTGCAGAAGATTGCAGAATATCACAGAAAAGATGAGACGGTACGAAACAGGATGGTTTGGAGACAGAACTTCTTATTCAGGATGTGTTTCTGAATTCCACAACTTCTTTTAACAATCACTGTTGGCCTTTACACCGTAGACTGTATGTAAAAAGATGGAAGGAGCCTCCGTGACGTCACCCTTAAGTTTATGAAGAGCTGAATTGAAGCTCGGTGGGCGAGCAAATTTCAAGCTTTCTGTAGCTAAGGGCTAACCGAGCTAACCCGGAGATAACAGGAGCTAACCAGCTAACGGAGGTAAGCGGGCTAAAGCTAAGTCACGTTGTTAACCGGCCAAAAACCGCGGTTGTTCTACGTTCTTCTGACTTAAAGGGGGAGATCGGGTACCTGTCAATCAAAAGGACACGCCCCTAAATATGCCAAATTTCTAGATTAAATTACTTTTAAACGGGCGAGTTAGAAAAGAAATCACTCCCCCCACAGTTGTCATGAAGGTAAACCTGACATGTTATACCTGAAATGGTTTTGTGTACCAGGCTGTAAACATGTTTATTTCTGCTGTAAACATGTTTATTTCTGCTGTAAACATGTTTATTCCTGCTGTAAACATGTTTATTTCTGCTGTGAAGTTGGTCTTTTTAACATGGGAGTCAATGGGGATTTGCTCTGTTTTGCAGCCCCTGGTGGATGAAGGGGGAACTGCAGTTTTATGTTCTTCCACATCGGCTTCACTTTTAACCGCCGGAGGCTCCGTCCATCTTTCATATACGGTTTATGCTTTACACACAATCTCCTTTGTTCTTATGTTAAACACAGACCTCAAATGATTTTTGTTGCTCCTGATATGCAAAAAAAAAAAAGAAAAAAACATGAAAGAAGTTTACAAAGTTTTTCAATTAAAAAAAAAACAACACAATGCTGATTAACAACTCAGTTAAACACACACACACACACACACACACACACACACACACACAGGGAAGTCAGGCTACAGCTGACTCATCTCCTGGTTGCCGATGACCCGACTTGTCTTAGTCAGAACCAAAGTCCTGGTGCAGCTGTGACCAGCATGGTCCAGAACTTTTCACCAGTTAAATCTGGACTTTCAACAAGATTCTCCAACCAAGTTCATGTAATCAAGTTTACTGGTTTCTTTTTTTTTTTATTTCCAGTTTGCTTTAAGAACTGGTTCCGTTCTGGACTACTGGACCCTGAATGGAACCAGTGCGCAGCTAAACTGTGGCAGAACTAAAACCAGTTTCAAGATCCAAACTCTGGTTTAACACAGTGGTACAGATTCTTCACTGGTTCGGCTTTGGATCTGCACTGGTTCTGTACTGGTCCTGCTTTTTGTGTATGTCTGTATGCAGTCTGCATGTGTGTGAGTGTGTAGTTTTTAATCCGTTGCGTGTGTGTGTGTGTAGTTTGAGTGTGTGGTTTAAACAGCCATCGACTGGATGTCCAAGCTGAGGGAATTCCAGTGGTGGTCATTCCAGGCCAGGAACCAGCCGGTGAAGTTGGGAGGCTCGTAACCTTGTTTCACCACCACCACCGGAGTTAGAGGATCCCGCCCACTTGGGTCGGTCTCTATGTACTGTTTGGCTGCAGAAACACAGAGAGGAATAAATGTTTCAGACAGTAAATATGATGCAAAAGCCTCGTTTTGACATTTTCTTTGTTTATATGCAACTTCATACAAGCCCACCTGAGAAAAGTTAAATACCACCTTAAATCTCATTAATCCTGCTGTGTGTGAATGCTGAGAGATGGTGATTTACTTTAAAGGGATTTAAATAAATGTTATTTTGATTATGAAAATACTCTGAAATGGGATGTTTCATTCTTCAAACACACGTTTTTTTTTTTTAAAAGCTCACCAGATTTGAGAGATTCAGTCTTCTCCACCTTGTTGGCATCCTTTCCAATCCAGACAAACACCTGAAACAGAGGCGCGCATGTCAGCGGTTGTCTGAAGGTAGAGACGTCCTACCGCTGAGCTTACCTGATCCCACACATCCAGGAGCATAACGTCGTCTTCAGCCAAGTCATCCTGGGTGAACTCGCCCGGAACCTCCTCAACCTGCAAACAGCAACGACTGAATTCAGCAGAGGAAGATTCAACGTGACGTCTTGGTTTCCCAACACAACATTTCACAAAGTTGGATTGATCAATGGTAAAACTTACCATCATAAACTGGTCGATATAAACACAGTTATTCTAAATGAGGTGGACTTGTTTTAACAGGACGAAGCCGAGCAGGCTTGGACTGAAAATGTCCAAGCCTGATTTTAACCCAAAAAAACAGACAAAACCAAATAATTCAGGTGAAATACTTACAATAAACCTGCCAGTTTTGTTGGAGCATCCAAACAGACGAGGAGAGTGTGTTAAAGTCTGACTTTCCAGCCTTTCTGACGTCTGGTACGCCGTCTTTCCTCCTAACACAGCCCAGAAGTTGGCTGCAACACAAAGCACATGCTGACATTTTTATCACTCACTCTCAGGAACAACGAATATTTCCAACCATAAAGGTAAGTTGTAGGATCTTCTGGAGAGTCATGTGGAAAAGCTGATTATGTTCACCACTATCTCATTATAAACATTAGTTTATTTGAGGGAAATTCTGCCCTTATCGTCGCTTCATGTGGATGTGGGAAGCATGTGTCGTGTTGGCACTGAGCATCCATAATGACCTGGCTCTTGGCCTTCCACTATGCGTTTGGCAGAACACTTCAGCTCTTTACTGATGTACTCAGCGCCTTGTTCCTCTTCCTCACTTGCGCCTTTGCCCACCCATAAAAAGCCCTGCCCATCCGCCATCTTCAGGAGGAAGGCATCGTTAGAGTTTAGGCTGGCTGCCTTGGCATCGACCTGAAATGCACACATGAGCAACATCTTTACATGTACATGTAGACATCATCGCTGTTCGGTTACGTAAGTTTACCAGGAGAGATGCAGTTGCTTAAAACTCTGAACGCCTCACCTCAGAGATCCTGGTGATGGTGCTCAGGTTCCGTCGGACCTGGAAGAGCTGCGTTGGAGGTGTTGGAGCTTGGCCTCCAAGACGAGATGTGCCACTTTTGAAAACAATGAGGGGCTTAGATTTGAAGAGACTGAGCAGGTGGGGGGGTTCTTTTCCTTGACACACTCTAACCTGAAACCAGGGGACACAAATTGAAACAAAGGATTCTCTGTTAAAGTGAGACCTTTTTTTTTTTTCACCATTTCATTAAAATATTGTAATTTTAAAAACTTATTACGGAGCAACAAAAGACTAGGAAAGTTTTAAACAATAACGTGTGAATTAGTATTAGTAGTACTTTATCAGCAGGCCAGTCACATGACTGGGTTACATGGGCGAAATTTATATTCAAGTTCTGATGCAGCAGAAAATAATTTAAATGCTAAAACCATTTACCAGACATGCACTGGGTTATTTTTAAAAAAGCAAACCTCGGTTTGAACATGTAGATGGTTTATAATTTACCTGTACAGCATTCCCACCCAGCGAGCGATCCAGTTCGACCGTCAGGTAAGCGGAAGCCGTCAGCTCATCCACGGTGCAGCTGGATCCCTGCCTGCAGGACGCGGACACAAAACCTGATAGCATCCTTTCATTCAGAGTAGCTGCTGTTTAACATTCATTTACTTCAATAAAGTTATGTTATTCATGAAAGACAGTTTTACATGGAGTACTGGTTATATTCATTATAACCACTCAGTCATTTGATCAGCCTTTCACAGTTTACGTCGGTTTTTAACTCAAATGCCAGAACAATGGTTGGTGCCGGATGCTAACAGTGGCGTACCAGGTGTAGATGATCTGTCTGAACCCGTAAGTGTACAGGATGATGTAACAGTCTCCACCGTAGAACTGACCGTAACTCCTATGGTCGACAGGAACTCTGCCACTGCTCTCCACCCTCCAGATCTATAACAGAAGACCGGCTTCATGTTAACGGGTCGGGAAGCTACAAATAATAACAAAAGATAAAACACGTTGCGAGATTGTTGGTCACTCGGGTTGATGTTATATGCAGCTGGTTAAAGCAACAATGTCAACACACAACTGGCACACAGGCACAAGAAAAATGGGACTCATAAATGTTGATTACTCCAGTTAATGACTGGACCAAAATATAAAGCTTCTGTTGGAACACTGCTGTAGATTCTTCTTCGTTTGTGAATTTTCTATTAATAAAGTATCTGGTACCTTATGACACCTGGACGGGGTTTAATGTCAGGAAATGGTTTTCCAGCCTGTAACCCAGTAGCTGGGATATATTCCATAAACACTGCACATCCAAAACATACAAATAAGATAAAAAGTCAACACTGGATTTAACGAAGCAAGCAGATAAGAGCCTCCTATTGAATAATTCCTTCATGGATGATGATGCCGTACCTGGCAACCCGTTATTTAACACTTAGATGCAGTGAGCAGCTTTTCTTTTCTTAATCAACCATGTGGGAAAACCATCCTGTGGTTGTGGAAAAGATGTTGAGTCAAATCATCGGCATCAAGCAGATAAAACAGAAACGGCTAAAACCGAGTTCAGAACTGTCTAAAGAATTATTACAAACTGGAAAGATGGTAGAGAACCATCGTCTTCCAGGAAGGAAACTGCATAACGGGGATCACTTAAATGTCTGATGAAATCTGCGGGACAACAGTAAGAACTCAGGACCATGTTAACAGTGAAAATAAAATGTTTCTTCATGAACAATGTGAAGAAACCATAGACTGTATATAAAAGATGGGCGGAGCCTCCGTGTCGTCACCCGTAGGTTTCTGAAGATCTGAATTGAAGCTCGGTGGGCGGTTCCTACCATCACCATCTTGGCAGGGGCATGCGCGTCGTCTCGCCCGGAAAATACAAATATGGTCAAAGCGGTGGAGCTGAGAGGGGGGCTGTGAGCGTCATGGTGGATGACTGACACCAAGCGAACTCCGAGCTGCCTGTAGCTAAGAGCTAACCGAGCTAACTCCAAGCTAACAGGGGCTAGTCAGCTAACGGAGGTAAGCGGGCTAAAGCTAAGTCACATTGTTAACTGGCTGAAAACCGCGGTTGTTCTACATTCTTCTGACTTGAAGCGGGAGATCGGGTACCTGTCAATCAAAAGGACACGCCCCTAAATATGCAGAATTTCGAGATTAAATTACTTTTAAACAGGCGAGTTAGAAAAAAATTCACTCCCCCCACAGTTGTCATGAAGGTAAACCTGACCTATTAAACCTAAAATGGATTTTTGTACCAGGCTGTAAACATGTTTATTTCTACTGTAAACATGTTTATTTCTGCTGTGAAGTTGGTCTTTTTAACATGGGAGTCTATGGGGATTTGCTCTGTTTTGCAGCCCCTAATGGATGAAGGGGGAACTGCAGTTTTATGCACTTCCACATAGGCTTCACTTTAAACCACCAGAGGGTCCGTCCATCTTTCATATACGGTCTATGGAAGAAATGCAGACAACTGAACAGCTGTGGAGAAAACCACTGGTCAGTGAGGGGAAGCCTTCAGTTTACTGGACTGCACAAAGACTGGAGTCTGGAGCTGGAAGAAGATCCTGTGGTCTGATTAGTCCAGATCAAACCTGTTCCAGAGAGATCAGGGTAAGAAGAGAGCCGGATGAAGTGAGGCGGACTGTTGCTGTACAAGCCTGTTGGGGCAGTCTATGATCTGGGGTTGTTGAAAGTGCTCAGGTCTAGTTTCAGGTCCAGATCCAGGTCTAGGTTCAGGTCCAGATCCAAGTCTAGGTTCAGCAACTTTATGTGTCCACTGTGTTCTACCAAACTGTAGAACAGGTTGTTAAAGGGCTGTTCTGTAATGTTTTTATAGCTGTTTATGGAGTGGATGTCCTGCTGGACCTGAAAGGTTGGTAAAGTCTGAATCTAACACTGGAAAACATCAACGCTGTTACTATTTATATAAAGACTTTTTTTAAAAATGTAATTTGAAGTGCTTTAATTTGAATAATTGCATATTTAGTTGCTTTGATGAGGACTGAAGTTGATTTAAAGATTTGAGCAAGAAGAATCTGAACGTTATTATTGTTATCATTATTAATGATAATAATAATATTAATAATAATCATAGGGATACACGGTGGCATAGTGGTTAGCACTGTGGCCTTGCAGCAAGAAGGTCGCTGGTTTGATCCCCAGCTGGTGCGAGGTTTTGACAGTGGCCTTCCTGTGTGGAGTTTGCATGTTCTCCCTGGGCATGTGTGGGTTCTCTCCGGGTTCTTTGGCTCCCCTGATGCCATCAACAGGAGTTAACACTGGAAGAACATCAGCATGTTTCCAGATGAAAACTTCCTGTAAGCTTCATTCACCTGAGTGTCTCCGCTCCCATCATCCACCATGTTGTACTTGGCTGCCATGTGATCAGACATATGGAGTTTGGAGGCATCAAAATCCACCTGCTGGATCTTGGCAATCTTCTCAGTAACGCATATCTTCCCCAAACCCAGACTCTGGTCTTTGTCTTTCCAGTCCTGGAAGAACTGCTTGAACATGGGGGTTTCTCCTCCCTGTGGCAGCACCTGTATCTGCAGGCCCATTCAGAACAAAACCGTCAGCACCGAAACCAAGATCCTCGCTGAAGACACCATTTTTCAGCCATGATCTACTGATGCCACCAAACCTGTGTGTTTGCTGGGTAACCCATCTGCCTGATGAAACCCTCAGCTGTTTTCATTGCTTCCTTTCTTTCCTTGGGATTAGCATTTTGGCCTGCAGGAGATAAATGAGATTAATGTTAACGGAAAACGCACACAGCTGCACCATCAGATGTTGACGTCCGGTTACCTTTCCAAACAAATATGATCTTGTTTTTGCCATGATCGAGGATGAAGCATTCGTCTGAGAGAAGGTCGCTCTGTAGGAACGGGTTTTCCTCCTTTACTACAGTCACTTCCATCTTTCCTGATGCATCAGATACCTGGCGAAGGAAGGAGGCGCGGATGCACGTACGACAACTTGTTATTTCTTACTTTGAAATCATTTTGTCTAAAGTTTTCTTTAATGAAAACACCAAACAGCTGTAATTTGAAGGTTAACATTAGTAATTGTGTAGGATGAATGTGAGAGGACTCTGGTGAAGAACAAGAAAGATGGTTTCAGAGCTGCTGTTAAATGATATAACTCAATTATTCAAGTACTTCATTAAGATTTTATTCTCTCAGATTGCAGTGATTTAGTAAAACTGCTGCTGCTATTGAAAAGTATCTGGAACTCTATTTTCAGAACATCAAACCTTCTGCTTCCTGATGAACATTTTTGTCCATTTGGGCAGTTTTTTTTATTTCTAAATCAGGCCATCATTTGGTTTGTGTTAGTACATATGACACCAGTCTTCATAAGAAGGTCTTGTAACCAGTTTTCAACTAAATCTTTAGTTTTATTAAGTGTTTTAGGTTCATGCCTGGAACTGGGCTTATTTTGGTGGTAAAAATCACAAATTTGCCTAATTATGCAAAAAATGAAAACATGACATCACAGCATGTCGGACTATATTTTGTAACAGCTATTACACTTTTTAAATTATTGATTTAATAAGATTTCTTGTCTGTTGTAATGATCCGGATACTACTGACTTTAGTAGTGATGCGGCTTGCAGATGCAACGTTTATCTAACACACATGAATATAACGAGTCACTCGCTGCCTGGCCTCTGCAGAGCCGAATGACAAGCAGATGAGAGATTTCAGCCACGAGTGTTGGAGAAGGGAGGCATCTAATGGTTACACTCTCAAAAATAGAGGTACAAGATAAGGACATTTCTGGACCTATAGGTACATTTTAAAGAAATGTTCTCTCAAAAGTACAATACTGGTCTATAAGAAACCAGAAGCACCTTCAGATTACGAAAAAGGGTTCAAAGTGACATAAAGTACAAATTTGTACCATTTTAACCATAAGGGTACCTGCAGCATTGAAAAATGTGATGTTAATGGCTGTAATGTTACAAACTAGAGCAGAGTTGAGTGATGACAGTAGTACTACTTAACAGTCATTTACTACACCAGACAATGAAGGTCAGATGCTGCAAACTAAGTGTATGTCTGGTCAGTATTTTGAGTTTTTGAAGATTATTTCTAGATTAAAGATAAGATAATATTGCTAAGTGGAATGGACCAGGCCTAATGCTGTGATAAACATAAAAAACAACATGAAAAGGTGAGGTTGAACTTGATAAGGTACAAAAATAGACCAGAACTGAAGGGTACAGAAATGTCTCTCTAAAGAGTACACCCCCAGCGACAAGCATTTGTACCTTTTTAGGTACAAGCTGGTACCTCTATTTTTGAGTGTGTATAGAATTGTAGCTCTCGGGGATTGGACTCAGGCACTCTGGACCTACACATAAATCCAAAGTTATTCCAAAGTTGGATAGGGGGCCCCAAAGCTGCATCCTCAGCCTCTTCTGAGGAGACTTTAAATGTGTTTTTATCAGTAGCAATCTCATGTTTATCACCCCCCTTACTGGCTTAAAAATAAACATTGGCATAAATGAAATAAACTGAAATAGTAAGCAGTAGCTGTTCCTTTCGTCTTTGGCATTGTAAGGTTGTTGGACACACATGTCACGTGAAACATGTCACATGGCACATGACACACACAATGCCGACAGGTATGATGGGAATAATTGACAGCTACTATTTATTCCCCTTAGCTAGAGGATAAAAAAAAAGAAACACCATAATGGCATCAAAAAGGAGTTATCCCAGTGGCGCAGATAAACAGAAAAAAAATGAAAACAGATTAGGATAAATGGGCAGAAGGTTAGCATAAAGGTAAGTTATTTGTCCTGTTAGCCAGCTAGCTAGCGTCAGAAAAATGTTTTAGCCGTCTGGTTAATATTTTGTTCATGATGAACGCAGCTTTTTTTGTTTGTTTTATGAAAATTGGCCCATCCTGCCATGTTGTGTGAAAAAGCTGATTTGGCATTTGTTCACAAGCACACTCCTCTTGCAGTTCCTTTTGGTAGATTTCCAACTTAAATTCTTCCCAGTCAATATTACATTTTTACTTGTCAGAATTGTAATTAAAAATATCCTCACAACATTTTTGCTTGCAGAAACTGAATTTCAAGATATCTAGAAATAAAATTGTACAAGTAAGAACTAAGTGTCAGGGATCCACAAATCTGCAGAAGTTTTAAGTGGCCGACTTTTAACACACATCTCAGAAAATTAGACTATTGTGAAAAAGTTCAATATTTTTTGTCAGTCATTTCAGAATGGGAAACCCATATTTTATATAGATTTGTTACACATAGATTGAAACATTTCAAACATTTATTACTAGAAATTTTGATGATTGTGGCTCATAGATGATGAAAACCCAATATGTATATTAGCTTGGCTGGATATGTATTTCAGACATCTTTAATTCATGTATTCCCTGTCAAAATGAACATTTCAGATATCTAAAATTACATCCTAACTAGGAAAAATGACCTCACAACATAAACACTGATTTTTCCAAAACAGTGCATTTAATACGGTGGCCAACAAGTGCAAAACAAAATTACATCCAGTGAAACACTTTTACATCTATGCGAAACACACCTACAAGTTTACCGAAACACTTTACAAAGATATGCCCTGGAAGTGCTATCGTGGGAACTACGTTTAGAGCACCAACAGGAAACTCCTCAGTTGACAGTAATCTGCAGGAATCGACATGTATTGTCCGTTCTGTGGCCGTTCTCTGAAGAGAACGACGCCTTTCTGTGAGTTTTGTGGACACTCCCTCCATGTCCTGAATAAAGTTGACAAGGAGACAGCTGGACCGAGCAATCGAGGTGCATACGCTCATAGTCTCATTGGAACAACACCAAGTTTTTGCACACATTCCAGGAAATTGTGAGCGATGACTGCCGGGTTGTTATTTGAGGATCCACAGTGGAGCCATAGCACTTTCCGGGAAAAACCATCAATGCAGCCTGAAATGGCAAGACCAATCGGCTTCAGCTTATCATAGCCGTCCGCATGCCACATGTAGTTCGGTCCCAAAGAGTGATATGTTCGTCTAACAAATCTTCTTCTAGCCCTCCTCTCACAACCTCGAGGGTTAAGCTCCTGCAGAAGAGTCATGACCTCGTCTCTCCTCACGCAAAGTTTAAATTTCTGCTTAAGTCCCTGAGTCATTGTCCTGTAGCCAAACAGTTGTCCTGGTCCGCGAAGTTCCAATCTGATGGCGTTTCTTATCTCCAATGAAGATGGAACAATTTTTTCTGTGCTAGAATCCGGCATCATTTAATTTAAGACACGGTCCGCAAAGACAAGCGGACATTGTGCAGCCTTTCCATCATGTCAACAATCGCACTGTATGTTAGGCCTTCGTTGAAATACTTAACAAGACAGTCCATTAGAATAACCTCTTCTCCCTCCACATCAGCGAGAAAACCAAAGCTGTGACCACAATCGCCACAAAATTGCCCTAATACTTGAAAGTAAACTCCACAAAACGGGCAAAACATCTCTGCTTCGATTCAGCTACCAGTTTGTTTCCTGTTTACACGGCTTTGTCCCACCCCACCACAATATATTTTCCAGGGCAAAACTTTGTAAAAGTGTTTCGGTAAAACTTGTAAACTTGTATCGTGAAAATGTCAAAGTGTTTCACAAGATGTAAATGTGTTTTGCACTTCCCGGCCACCATAGTTTAACCTAACTGACTGTTTTGCTTTCTTTACTTTGTTTTACTTTAGTTTCAGCATGCACCCAATAACGCGGTGCGCCTTCTGATTGAGTCTGCGCCTTATAATGCCGTGCACCGTGTGCCCTGAAAAATACGGTACTTAATATTTTCCATTTATTGACTTATAGACAGTTCTTTTCCTTGTATCATAGTGTTTTTTTAAACAGTTTAATTTGCTGAGTGGCTCAACTTCAGATCTTTCTTTTTAGCTGTAGTTTTGCTCATGAAGTGTGATAGATGGTGGCATCTTAGTAGATCATCTAAAGAGTTAGAATCTCTTCATCACAGTTTGACAAACTAAAGTCTACCAAATAGCATCGTGCATATTTAGCATATTTATGTGAAAATATGTAGTCCTCAGTTCATCCACAGATCCTGATCTGTGTGTGAGTGTGTTTGTTTACTTTACCATGTAAAGCTTAGCAATTTTCCGGTTGAGCATGTCAGCCTGGGTATCATCATCATCGTCTCCTTCGGACAGCTCTGGCTTCTCTCCAAGTACCTGTCATTGAGAATTAAAACTTGTTAACTGATTAAACCATCTGGTACATCCAGACTTACCAGTTTAACGATGACGAGGAAACAAAACTAGAAGTTGAAAAAGAGCCCAACTATGAAGCTGTTTACTTGTGTATCTTTTATCGTTGCTCTAAACTAACAATTCACATGGTAGTGTCCATTTTCTATAGGACTTAGTCCAACTCAGGTTTGCAGGGAAGCAGTGAGTCTTTCCCAGCAGAAGAGAGTCAGGTACACCTGGACAGGGCAGCAGTCCATCGGTAATTACAGCCAAGGAGCAAAAACAACAGTTCAGTTCAGCAAAATCATAAACACAATATAAACCTGAAACCCTTTCAGGTCATTAGTGGATGAAACGGCCATCTCCAAAAATACTGCTTTACATTATAGATTCATATATGTTTCTCTTTTTTCCCCTCAAATCTCAGCCCTCAACAAATCTACATGATATGGAGTTATTTAAATATTCTAGCCCTTTAAATGCCAATCTGAGTACATGATTTATTTTATTTTATTTGGTTTTTTAAGATCATACATAAATATACCAAAGGATTTATTTGTCATGTTTTTATAGGTCTGTTTGCAGGAATATGTGTGTGTCCTCTCAGGACCCAAGAGGGTAGAAATTTTACACTAACATATACACATTAAAGTGTGTATTTTTTCCTGAAAGCAGTGACATCATTGCAGTCAGGTTATTCTACCTTCACTGCAAATCCAGTTTATGGGAAAAATGTACAAACTAGCAGCTGTTTGCAATAAAATCAAACAAGAATCATTTAAATATTTCAACACACCTAATATCATATGTGGTTTCTCCAAATTCAACAGAAAATGCCACTTTCAGTGACCACTGCAGTCTCAAAATGATTCAACCCCTTCATGACGAGCATCTTTAGTCCAGCACCCTTTTGGCTCTCTGACCTGCTGCAGATGTGCTTCGTAGCCAGACCCCAGATTCTGGCAGCGTTCCTGTGGAATTTCAGCCCACTTTGCATGGTCAAAGGTTTCCAGTTCACCAAAGTTCTTATCAAATCCCACTAAAGATGTTCACAGGGGTCCAAGT
This sequence comes from Telmatherina bonti, assembly GCF_933228915.1. Classification (NCBI taxonomy): domain Eukaryota; kingdom Metazoa; phylum Chordata; class Actinopteri; order Atheriniformes; family Telmatherinidae; genus Telmatherina; species Telmatherina bonti. Next base: position 33,569,332 of record NC_136617.1, read on the forward strand.
CAGGCAGCTGTGATGACCAATCTAATGTCTTCCAGGTTTACTTGTGAAAGCAAGCTTTGGTGGGATTCAAGGTCTGCTTGGCATCATTGTTCTGTTGGAAGGTCTGATGACACCTCTTCAGCTTCTTCACAAGCGGCATGTTTTTTCCTGAAACGTGATTGGATCCATCTTCCCCTCCACACGCTGCCAGCGGAAGCTAAGCAGCCCAGATGATCAATAATCCATCGCTCTGCTTCGCTTTAGGCTAGGTGTTCTTTTCAGCGTATGCCTTCTCTCTAAAGGAAGTGAGATCTACATTTGTAGGTGGACCAGAGTTCACTGTTGTGATCAGTTTGTTCATTCAAACCTCCTAAAAAAAACCAGAATCTCTCAACAAGCAAACTGCAGGCACATTCATATCAACCTTTTTTATTTGAATCCGTGTTCATTTGCCCAGAAAGTCTGCTTTGTTTGGGGAAATGTGAACGCACCAAACAAATTCTGATTCAAATTGAAGAAGCGAACTCAGACAAACCATAGACTCTATAAAAAAAACATGGACGTGACGTCACCCGTAGGTTTCTGAAGAGCTGAATTGAAGCTCGGTGAGCGGTTCCTACCATCACCATGTTGGCAGGGACATGCGTGTCGTCTCGCCCAGAAAATACAAATATGGGCAAAGAGGTAGAGCTGAGAGGGGGGCTGTGAGCGTCATGGTGGATGATTGACATCACGCGAACTCTGAGCTTTCTGTAGCTAAGAGCTAACCGAGATAACAGGAGCTAACCAGCTAACGGAGGTAAGCGGGCTAAAGCTAAGTCACATTGTTAACCGGCTAAAAACCGCGGTTGTTCTACGTTTTTCTGACTTTGAAGTGGGAGATCGGGTACCTGTCAATCAAAAGGACACGCCCCTAAATATGCCAAAATTTGAGATTAAATTACTTTTAAACAGGCGATTTAGGAAAAAAATCACTCCCGCCACATTGTCATGAAGGTAAACCTGACCTTTTGAACCTGAAATGGATTTTTGTACCAGGCTGTAAACATGTTTATTTTTGCCGTAAACATGTTTATTCCTGCTGTAAACATGTTTATTTCTGCTGTGAAGTTGGTCTTTTTAACATGGGAGTCTATGGGGATTATCTCTGTTTTGGAGCCCCTAGTGGATGAAGGGGGAACTGCAGTTTTAAACACTTCTGCATAGGCTTCACTTTTAACCACTTGGAGGTTGCCACTTGCTACAAACACAGGGATCGGTCCGTTTCAAGCGGACCAAATACAGGAAGCAGACAAAAAAAGTCACTTCCAGCAAAAATAAATTAGCCTGAAATGCACAGAATAGTTCCACTTTAAAAACAACATCTGAGTAGAGGATCCAAGTGAACTCAAACGGACCATGACATCCTGCCCAGGAAGTTTTCTCCATATGAAAGGCGTCAAGCAACATTGGATATAATTCAGATAAAATGCGGTCTATAAATGATTTCTCTGAAGACAGTAAGGTCCAGTAATAACAGGTGATGTTGTTATATGAATAGAAAGTGGTTTCAGATTCAGGCTCAGAGGGGTTGCTGTTCAGACGGGACTCAGACTTACTTCTATCAGACCGGTTGGCTCTTGTCCTTCTTCCACCATCACCACCTCAGCGCGGCTGCTCCTCTCGTTGTCTCGGATACTTCTGGCCAGCTGTGCTGCTTTCAGCTGTTCAAACTTGTTACATTTGGACCCACACCACATGTAGATCGTCTACAAACACACAGAGATTCACCGCAGACGTCTATGATCGCGTGTTGTCATGCACATGTACGGTCCATCCTTCCTTCCTTCCTTACCTTTCCGAGGTCGATGATGAAGCAGTCTCCGCTGTTGAAGCTGGACCAGCTCAGGGGCACCTGGGTCGCTCTGACAACACGCCGACCCTTGATGTGGAGCAGTCTCTGGGCCGACAGGTTGTTGGTGACCACATGGTTAAAACCTGAGGCCACACCACCGGTCTGAAGGCAGAGAACAGAACTGTTCAGTCCTCCTCAGTCCCTGGACCCTGTTTTCTGTGCCACGACTAAAAACCTGCAGCGGCGACCCGAGTCTTACTTTATCTCAGGTCAGCTTCTTTAAAACTTAATCGATGTGACATAAACTTACTGAAACCGTCTGGACGTCTGAGACCTGACTGTCTAAGTCAGGTGGTCCACAACAAAACCCCCAAACGACCAAACCAGCTGCCTGAAACCACTTCAGGGTGAGAGGGTCATTTTTAAATCCTGGTCCTGATTAGGGTCTCGGTCAAGGTCCGGGTTATGGTCATGGTCATGGTCCCGGGCCTGGTATGGCACCTGGTCCTGGTACTGGTACAGGTCCTGATTTCCAGTTCTGGTGCTGGAACAATAACCTGGACCAGGTCTGCTTCCTGGTCCTGGTCACAGTCATGGTCATGTTCCTGGTGACTGGTCTGGGTCCAGGTCCAGGTCCAGGTTATGGTCAAGGTCACGGTCCTGGTCCGGGTATGGGACCTGTTCCAGGCCCAGGTCTTGGTCCCTGTCCCGGTCCCGGTCCTGGTCACAGTCACTCTCTCAGTCTCATGGTCCTGATCAGGGTCCAGGTCCCGAGTCTGCGTCCGGTACCAGGTCTGAGTCTGGGTACTGTCCCAGTCCTGGTCATGTTCTTGTTCCTGGTCTCGGCCCTGGTGCATATCCAGGTATTTGTCCTGATCCTGGTCCTAGTACTGGTCCTGGTCCAGTACTTTGTCCAGGTCCTGGTTAGGGTCCTTGTCCTGGTCACAGTCATGGTCGTGGTCTCAGGCATGGTCATGTTCCTGGTCCAGGTCTGTGTCTGGGTCCAGGTCCAGGTCCTGGTATATGTCAGTAATAAATGTCAACCATACTCTGTACGTGATCCCGTCCTTGAAGTATCTGGTGAAGTCCGTGGACTCGGCGCCCTGCAGTTCTCGATACTGGACCGGTTTTCCACCCAGGTGGTCGTCCAACTGCACAGTAAAGATGGCGGCGGCGGTGCTCTCGTCCTGGCTGCACTCCTCTCCTGCAGAGACAACACAGCGTTGTCGTGTTGACACACACATATGATCGTATTCCCAGCTGGACCTCCACAGACACACACTGATACACCTGAACAGCTGGACCAGTCCTCCAGCTGCAGAGCAAAACCAGATCCAACCAGATAAACGTTCGTGCTCATCTTTCGTCCACACAGAGTGACAGTAGAGCAACTGAAGCATTAATAGATTATTTACTTTAATTAACTTGAATAAAAAGGAGACAAAATCAGAACATTAGTAGAATCTACACCAGTAAAAGTCCCAGAATGGTTGCCAGGTCTCTTCGCACTCCGCCAGCTTGTTTTAGGATAGAACTACGCATAGACATGCACTGGGTTGTGGTTTTTAATCAGAATTCATATTGTACGCAACAAATAATTTATCTACGTTTATATTTTCACACTCTTAATAATGTTTCTAATAATGCATTTTATTTAAAAGCACCTTTCAAGTCCCTTCAGGACCCTGTACAATAGAAACATTAAAAACAACAATAAGAAGCAGAAAAAAACCCAACATGAAGACGAAGGACAGAGTGCTTACAGGTGTGGATTTAAACAGATGTAAACAGTCATCGTTACTGTTTTATTCAAATAGTGCCATTTTATTCTGTCATGTTTTATTTGTAGCTTATTTTAATTTGTTGTCGTCTGGGCTATGTAATGTCTCGTCACCATTTTGTGTTTACTGTTTACCTGTTTACCTGAACCTCCAAATCTGAGACCATGGTCCTCAGCCGGAATAGGGTGGATTGCCCTCTCCGGGTCGGGAGTCAGGTCCTGCCTCAAGTGGAGGAGTTTAAATATCTCGGGGTCTTGTTCACGAGTGAGGGAAGGATGGAACGCGAGATCGACAGATGGATCGGTGCGGCGTCTGCAGTAATGCGGACTCTGCGTCGGTCTGTCGTGGTGAAGAAGGAGCTGAGCCAGAAGGCGAAGCTCTCCATTTACCAGTCGATCTATGTTCCTACCCTCACCTATGGTCATGAGCTGTGGGTCGTGACCGAAGAGATAGGGTGAGGAGCTCGGTCATCCGGGAGGAGATCAGAGTAGAGCCGCTGTCCTCCGCATTGAGAGAAACCAGTGTGAGGACATCTGGTCAGGATGCCTCCTGGACCTCCCTGGTGAGGTGTTCCAGGCACGTCCCTCTGGAAGGAGACCCCGGGGAAGACCCAGGACACGCTGGAGGGATTATATCTCTTGGCTGGCCTGGGAACGCCTCTGGATCCCCCCCACAGAGTTGGCAAATGTGGCTGGGGAGAGGGAAGTCTGGGCTTCCCTGCTTAGGCTGCTGCCCCCGCGACAAGTGCCCCAGATAAGCAGCAAAGAATGGATGGATGGATGTTTACCTGCCCAGGGTCTGCAGGTGAAAATGGGTTCTTAGCTACTCTGGTGTACTTATTGATATTTAAACAATAAAAACAGAAAGTTCAGAGCTATCAAGCAATTTGCCTGCAATACAGAAAAATTGATGAATAAACATTCTCTTGCATGAAGTTCTTGAGGCTAAAGATGTAGATAATTTTGGGGTTTAGGGGAACATTTCCTCAGAGTTCTTCCAAACACCTCCTCCAGAATTTATTTTATTTTGTCACATCCCTAAACACAACCAATGAATGAACATTTTGCTTTGCTGAATAATCTTCTTTAGTTTGTTGTCTGGAGGTCTTTACACCTTGCATGGTGGCGCTTCCCAGTGTGGATATCTGTTATTCTGGCTTTCCAGATGTTAAAGAGTTTGGACAAAAACATTTAAAAACTTAAAAGTTCTGTAATATATTGTAGACTCTTATCTACAGAATTGGATTAGGGTTAAGATGGGCGGACACTGTGCGGTTTCGAGGGGATTTCACCACGATTTTGCTGTCGCAGACCACGTTGTTTTTCGTTGTTCACACTCGAGCACGTTGTGCCGTCACACACCGACTGACACCGACAACTAGTCGTGGTTGTTAATAATCGTGGCTGACAGGAGTCGTACAGTATGAGTACACATGTCGTAGGGTCAGATAGAGTACGAGGGACAAACCCGGTCGTGCAGTGGGAGCATTTCCCCGACAGTCAGATTTCTAAAATCGCACAGTGTCCGCCTGGCATTAGGTGAGCTGTTCTGTAAAACTGACACTTTAAGTCAAATTGCATTTTTTTCCCACTGTTTTAAACATGAAATGGGAATTTCACATGATCGGCTGGAAAAACATCAAAATGCAAATAAAGGTCTTTTTTCCAGACATAAATTAAGCTTGATTTTATGATATTAATGTCTGTGTCTATTTGGTTCCGTTGTTCACAAAACAAAAAGTTGCTTTTTGTTGCAGCTATTATCATGTGATTGAGATTAAATACAAAGCATCTAATTAATTAGATCAGTGCCACCATAAGAGTATTTCTACTCTCATCATAAACTGGTTCTATTCACTATTTTTTCTCATTTACAGAATTCTTTACAGACTACAAAACTGCAGAACCTAAAAGGTTAAATGAGTAACTTCTAAATTTCCACTGCGTGAAAAGGGCAAGAATCCATGAAAATCTGTTGGGATATTTCCCTAAATACCGGAAGAATCCGGACCATTTCTGGTGCATATTCAGACATGTTTCATATCTGGTGATATACGGACACAAGATTCTGCATGAGGACATATATTGTGTCCGGACACAAGGTGTGACTGACTTTTGTCATATTTGAGCTCCAGATATGACCTGCGGTCACATCCGGAAGTATCTGGGATCAAAATACTGAACAGAGCAAGAATCTTGAAATATCTATAGGGGATATTTCACTAGGTCTCAGAAGAATCTGGACCATTTCTGGTAAATATCCTCAGTGATCAACATGTACCATATCTGGTGATATACTGACACAAGATTCTGCATGAGGACATATATTGTGTCCGGACACAAGGTGTGTCCGACTTTTGTCATATGTGAGCTCCGAATATGACCTGCGGTCACGTCTAGAAGTATCTGAGGTCAAGATACTGAACAGAACCAGAATCCTGACATATCTGTAGGGGATATTTCTCCAAGTCTCAGAAGAATCTGGACCAATTCTGGTAAATATCTAGAATTTGTTTTACAGGTTCCATATCTGGTGATATACAGAGATAACATACTGTATTAGGACGTGTATTGTGTCGGAGTTTTGTTCTCTCCTAATATGACCTGCAGTCCTGTCAGGAAGCATCTGAGTCAAGATACGCCAAAGGGCCAGAATCCTGACATATCTGTAAGGAATATTTCTCTAAGTCTCAGAAGAATCCAGACCATTTCTTATACAAATCCAGCATTTGGTTGAAATGTGCTCTACTTGTTGATGTACAGGCTCTGGGCACCTGATATGCTATTATATTGTGTCAGGATACCAGCCATTTATCTTTTTCTATATATTTCAATTTTTAAATATGACTTTGTTGATTTTGCTTCAACAGTTCCAAACAGAATGCCAGTATAGCAGTAATGACAAAAACACATCTTTTTAATGGTGTTAATCGTACAAATTTTTACAAATAACATGCAAATGAGCAGCAAAGTTCTTTTGACAGCAAAGAAAAGTATTTACAATATATGTTACTACACAAGTTTGACCATGATATAGTACAAATATTAGAGGCTTGTGTATTATCGCTGGGTGAGGCACATGGCTAAACACATTTTGCTGAGGGTAGCATTACCAACACATTCACAGTTTCTTTCCTTCCCTTGGAAAATGCTAGTTTAAATGTACAGTGGGCACACTGCCTTGCAATCCTCTTAAGTGGTATGAACATGGCAAATGCATGGTTTCCCAGACTGTGCAAGAGCTGTTTTGCCCAAAATGCAATTTATCTCCATGCTCTTTGAACCAATACACTTTTGCCACTGCATGTTCAACCATTATCCAACTATTATCACGACATAAACAGACAAAAACTTTCCATATACCCGATATCTCCCCTGGGCGCATGAAAGCATTAGCGTCAATAATTTGATTTCCAGTGATACTGTCAATGCCCAACCACTTTGCTGTCACAAATGATGATGTTACTGACCTATAGTGACATGTTGAAAATACATCACCAGCTAAACTGTATCTGTTGCTACACATGTACTTAAGGGACACTCGCTGAATCTGGTCATTTGGATATATGATCTTAAACATTGAAAGCAGATAGAAATTATCTGAATAACTCATTGTACTAGATTTAACTGGTGGAAGCAAAGTTTCAATAGTACGATCAAATGCAAAGTTGTCATGAGTAATAACCCCATGGATGAGATCATGTAAAACATGAAATTTTTCTGCATGAATAACTGTGCTAGTGGGGGCCTTGTGAAATAGTGATTCAATGTCTGGATCACAGCTTGCCCAAGGAGGTGGACATATTATTTGTTGCCCTGCTACTTGCCATTCAGTGAGCCATTTCCGCATCATATTCACCTCAGTCTCATGGTTGTTTGTGTGATATTCTCCCAATGTACCATTGGCACGTTCAAATGAGAAGCACCAGAATCCATGAACTGGTCCATAATCTTTTATGCATGACTTTAAATGCAAATGTAAATGCAAGTTCATAGTGCACCAATGTTTTCCGTATTTCCTTTCAAAAGAATTGCAAAATATCTTTAAACATCTATGGGCATCCTCAATCTGTGCACTATCAATGACTCTGGAGCACATCAACTGCGTTGCTGCAACAAAAATTTGCCATAACATGTAGTCCCCCTCTCCTAAGACTCCCTTCAAGGCAAAGGTGGAATATACACAAACCCAGAGTTTCCACTGTGCAGCCGTAAAACCTTCAAAAGCTGCTTCAATCTTTGAGGGTATGCCAGAATCTATTGTACTGGGAAGTTTCAAAGAGTTTACCCGATCCTGAATTGTTACAAACCCTTCCTTAGAGATGGCATTGGTATCTTTCCAAACTTGCAAAACTCTTTTGGCTGTACCCTCGAGCAAGTTATGCATTGGATCAATTACATGCATTCTGACAACATCAAAATATGGCAAATCATGCAAACAACTGTATCTAGCACCATATTTCTGTTCAATCCTTGTTTTATTAGCTTTATTTATTGCTCTCTTGGCTTCTCTGGCATATCTACAGTGCTCCTTACTACTTCTCATTGGCCATGCCTCATCAAATCCTGAGTAATCTACTTTATTATCTCGTGTGCGTGTAAAATCTTTCAAACACTTGCTACACCCCTTAGTTGCCATATGGCTCAAAAAACCTCCAGTTTTCCTCGCAGCTGGTATGTCACATGCTAAACACAACAGAGCAGCACGAACAAACTGCCCAGTAGCAGTACCATCATCTATGAATAACCCAGTCCACAGTTTTTTTTAAATCGCTGACCAAGGGTTCCAAAAACCCATTAATATGTTCTTTTGGCTCATGGGGACCAGGTATAATTCCAGCAACTATCATGTTTTCTTTCTTATACTGTATCTCCCTAGGAAGGTTCATTATTGCGATATAAATCACACCAACTGAGTCATTAATATTGTTATAGGGCTGGAACCAATCAACATTGAGCATAAGACCAAGATTGCCTGCCTCTTTTAAGAATGGCTTGCCTTCATAAACCAGAAAATCCTTCCACACCTGTCCATCAAAAACGTCAGCATAAAGTCCCTCCCTTACATTACGCTGCCTCCACTTTTCACAAGACTTTTTAAAGCCAGGCCTCTTTAACATGTCACCAATAGATGTAATCAAGCTTCGATAACAGAATTGTCTTTTGGGGTAAAGAAACTCTTTTCCATCTTTCCCAATGACAGATCTCATCAGCAAAGTGTCACATCCCTTACGGAATTTTTTTTGTGTGTGTCTGGGATATGCAACATAGCCACATTTGTTTGACTTTCTCCGAATTACCTTTCCGCTTGCATCATAGATATGTTTTACTGCTTCATTAAAGGCATAAACAGAATGGCACTTTGGACAAACAACATATTTTGTGAAGTCATATTTTACTACTAATTTATTCCTCAGCATGTATAAAGTGGCGGGGAAGTGGGTTGTGATGTTTTGTAAAGCAGTGTCACTTATTATACCATTCAAAAAAAGAAAAAAGCTTCTGAAAATTTTTAAGATGGCTTCAAATGCACGGTCAGATATTTTGAAAAGTGACTTCCATGTTGACAATATAAAAAGCAAGAACATCATAACTGCATTTTTTTCATTGGATGCTAGTTCTTCAGGCTTTTCTGTGTTGTTGTGTTGTTCAATCACTTCCTCTTCCTCACTCCAAAATTCTTGGTCTTCTGAAATTGACTGAAAGAATGTAAATAGAATTTTTTTTTTTTTTATGATGTTTCCAAAATTGCACAACGAGCTGCATAAATACAAAATACTGACAATAAAACTGAATGTAATTGTATGTAGTTTACTTACTTGTGCACTTCCAGCAGATTCATCTTCTGTGTTGTTATCCTCTGAAGATTCCTCGATGCAGTTTTTAGACAGTCTGGGCATCTTTTTCAAAAGAAACAAATAATAAATTAAAATCTAAAAAATTATTAGTTTTCTAGCTAGTAAATACAGATGATGAGAGCTGTTATTGTCTTGGTTATTGGTGCGATGACACAAAACCCTTTTTCACTATTAAATGTTTGCAACAAAACTTCTTCACGCTTACATTCTTATAAAGCTGAAACTGAATTACCTGTTCATCCTCTGATGAATCCACAATACGCTGTGCTGGTGGTCGTATCATTGGCTGGATTGCAAAAACCACAGAAGCACAGTTACCCAGTGAAGCAAATTCAAAATGACAATTTATAGGCATTTCCTATCCAACAGAACACATTATTAAGGACATGGAAAAGAAAAAGTCGCAAGGAGTAGTGGTGCCTTGTCGGACAAGCTAAGAAAAATTTAAAGAATTTCATTAAACTGATCCCTATGACCTGCAGGCCACATAACGTTTGAGGTGCCCCAAATGTAAGCAGATATCTTGTTCATGGCATGAATGTCTCATCCATGCAGAAATTGCAGGACCCTCCAAATTTACAAGCCTGCCATCTGCAACAATGTGGTTCTTGCCAATTTTGCAACCAACTTGCAAGTAATCTCTGTGTGTGTATATATTTGTGTTTTCAAACACATACCCAAACTTGTGTGTGTATGTTTAAATTTGTAGTTGTCTGAAAAAATAACGCTATAATCTAAAGCCTAGGCTGAGTGGTTGGGAGCTTATTGATGTGGAAAGCCAATTTGGGTAACGGGTGACGATTAGAAAATCTGTTTTTGCGGAAAATCTGCTGTGAACTGAATAGCAAGTTGATGAGTGGCAGACAAAGGGATAACACGAGAGGTGAAAAGCTGAACTACAGATATATTTACACCTTATTCTATGTAAATGTAACAGGGATTGTAGAAGTAACAGCCACATCATTGGTTAATTGTTCTTGTCCTGGCTGTACTCCCAGACAATGTCATGCAAATCAACTACTTTGGAGGTCATTGCAGGACAATTTAAATCTGTGCAAACCTCATTGTAGGTTAGAAACTCTGAACATAGAGCAGACTTGTCAACACAAATGTTTTCTTGTGAAACAAACTGAATTACCTGTTCATCCTCTGATGAATCCACAATACGCTGTGCTGGTGGTCGTATCATTGGCTGAATTGCAAAAACAACAGAAGCACAGTTACACAGTGAAGCAAATTCAAAATCACAATTTATAGGCATTTCCTATCCAACAGAACACATTATTAAGGACATGGAAAAGAAAAAGTCGCAAGGAGTAGTGGTGCCTTGTCGGACAAGCTAAGAAAAATTTAAAGAATTTCATTAAACTGATCTGGACTTCTTCCAGCAAGATTAATGGCTATGTCAGGTGCTTAACAGCTGACAGATAGCTGACTTGCAAAAAAGCAAAAGAGCTGGAGCACACTGATAATTTTTCACCTTCATTGTGAGGAAACATATAGCTGTGAATTTCTTGGTACCTATATGGTTTTGGATCAAACACAACTTTGAGTACATTACCTGCTGATTTCCTGCAGAGTCATCATCAGTTTCATGATCAATGTGGTACGACAGTCTTGTCATCTGAGAGTAAAAAACAGTCATATAAATCCAAACTATGTCTGCTCTTTTCAGGACAAAGAGGCTAGGCTTGAGCAGAATGTTTTTTACTGTTAACCCACAAGAAATTGCTTGTATTATCTCTGTCTTCCATCTGATTGAAAACACACACACACACACACACACACACATATATATATATATATATATATATATATATATATATATATATATATATATATATATATATATATATATATATATATATATATACATATATATATATATATATACACATACATATACATATATACACATACACATACATATACATATATATATATACACATACATATACATATATATATATGTACACATACATATACATATATATATATATATACACATACATATACATATATATATATATATACACATACATATACATATATATATACACATACATATACATATATATATAATACATCTATAATACTAGATAGATAGATAGATGTGTGTACATTCATATAAACACAGCTGCAAACACCAAATCTAATAAACTGTGTTATATTGCAACATTAGTAAATAGTTATAATTACCATTTCTGCACATTTCTGATGGCGGTAGAATGTTGATTTTGAAACATCTTTTCCGCAGTGATGGCAAAATCTTTCCAATCGTTTTCTTTTCTTTTCTTCCTGAGACATGCTGCTTTTAAGGCAAAAATCAAGGGAAAAAATTCTAAACCTATTACTTCTCTGCTGAAGACATTCTGAACCCATTTTAAAGCTTTGGGGAGTAAGATGTGCAATTGGAGGGAGGGAAGGTGGGCGGTGTCACTGAATACAACTTTGCGACACAACTTAGGGGGTCACTGGAAATAAGTTTTTAAAAGCTTTGTATTACGGAAGCCGAGAACAGTCGTGCTCGACTATTCTTTTTTTCAACGTTATATCAAGAAAACGAGGTATTTCAACCTTTGTCAGACCCGATAGAATTCAAATCAGGTCAAATTATCAGGATCCTCCACCTGACGTCTGATGCAGGCTTCACTGTACTGAGAGATGCCAGGCTAATTTGTCTGGGGCGTCTCTGTACGATCAAGCGAAGCGGCAGTCAGATCCACCTGTTGAGGTGTTGTTAAAAAAGATGATCATGGCTAAGCTCTCATCCTTGTTGAAGGACACGCAGCCCTCACCCCTCTGGGACGCTGACAGCCCTGCATGCTGCTTCAGCACCAGACTGTTGCATCCAAAGCGTACAGGTCCTTGATTCTTGCAATAATGTTTTATTGTAAAAACATATAACCACTTGAACGCTGGAGGAATTACATCTCTCAGCTGGCCCGGGAGCGCCTTGGGACCCCCCGCAGAGTTGGCGAATGTGGCTGAGGAGGGGGGCTTCCCTGGTTATGCTGCGATCAGAACCCCGATAAGCGGTAGAGGAGGGATGGATACATGGCACTTGGATGCACCGATGATGTTTGCATTCATAGCGATTCTCGTGCCGCTCAAGTTTCAATGAGAAATGATGCCACGTCATGGGGATTTGACTCATTTTTCCTTCTGTACAGACCCATGCCTTATAAAACTGTCCTTAAACTACGCATATTTATTACAATGGCTCGAAAGTGTTCCAAAGCACCATAATTTCACAATGTCTCAACCCAAGTATGAAGAAAAACTCTATCAAGTCCTGTAAATGAGCCATTTGTGATCTCCTACCCACCCCGCACACAATTTCCTCATCTAAAGTCGAAAATTACCAAGTTCACGTTGTCAGATACACGATATGTTTCATGTTTTTACAAAAGAATGATCACGTTATAACGTGATAGTTTCACGTTTTTACAATAAAATATCACGTTATAACGTGATACGTTTCACGTTTTTACAATAAACTATCACGTTATAACGTAAAAAGGCCCAAACTTTTTTTTTTTTTTTTTATAAGGATGACATCTCTACGCTTCCGTACTTTTGGCTTCCGTGCTTTTTTTTAAACTTATATTTTTATTTATTGCTGAAAGACATGTTTGGGGGTATCCCTCTGCAACACGATTACTATGGTCGTGACGTATATCCGAAGGCCTTGTGAAAACAAATCTGATTGGTTGCGTCACTGGCGTGTCGCCGTTGCGTATTTTCATTGGTTGCAAATAACACGACCAGACTGTTTAAATTTTATGCGGCACTGACCAGCCTCAGAAGACATCGAAATCGACAAGACTTTAAGCTTTTAAGAAAACACTGACAGAACAAAGAGACATGGAAGACTACGGCATGCGAACACCATGCAACGAAAAGCGGGGACGCAGTAGAATGCATGAAGACCACATTCTCTCTAATTCCAGCTCTCCGAGGACGCCAAGGGTCCGGGACATGGGGACGGTTACTCGTTCAGATATTTTGAGGTAAGCTTATTTAATGCAGCAATGTTAATGGGGGATTTTTACCATTTGCTTTTCCTTCCTTTTTCATTTATATATTTGACGAGTGTATTCACATCAGGAGAGTCGATCCGGTTGCGGACTGGGCTCACTTGTGGGGGGGTCTGTCCATGCGGACAGAGATCATGTTTAGTTTACACTGCACTGTGGTCAAACGAACCAAACCATTAGAATACTTCTAACCAAGGGTGGCACTGCACTAGTATTTAGCTAAAAAGAGGACAAGACCCACGTGAAGAGGAAAACTCTTCCATTTGGAGTTAAACTATGGCTGTTTTGGGTTTTTATTGTGTCCTTCGCAAGTATACTGCAGAAATCCACTGCAACAATGGACCCAGTATGAACACCAGGCGAGGCAGATGACCCTTAACGCCATCGCTATGGATTTACCCACAATGCCATGCTACACCACATGCAGGAAGGGACTTTTTTTGTAGTCCACTTCCTGTATTTGGTCCACTTGAAACTGACCGAGACCTGCATTTGTAGGCGGACCGAGTCCGGTTCTTTGGTCTGAATCAGAAGTTGTTTGGCGCGTTCACATTTCTCCAGACTTTGAGCAAACAGACTGATTCCAAACAAAAATACTGATGTGAACTATTTGTCTTCCCTGTTTTATTTCTTTGGCGCACTGTGTTGACTGAGCCCCTTAAATTTGTAACATTGTTATGTAATGAAATTATGTATGTTATTCTATTTTCTATTCTAACAATAAATGTTCCTCTTTTTCTCAATTTTCAGGCAAGTTGAGTCTCTATATCAGTTAGTGGAATCTATGAAAGCTGATTTCAAGGGGATGGCACAGAGGCTGGATGAAATGGAGAAAAAATATGAAGCTAAAAGTACACCGGATTCAAAGATCCCTCTGGAACTTTCTGTATGTATTTGCTTTTGAGAGCAAGCCTAAAAAACTTATATGTGTTAAAATACTGTACTTAAAAATGTTTGGAATAATAATGAGTTGTAATATCAGACAACTTTTCAGGGGATTATTGTATTTCTTTTTTTATTGTGGAAGCAATAACTCATAAGTGGCCTGTTCTACTTTCCTTATTATTGCACATATACTCCTCCAGTTGCCTTCCCATTTAATCAATCTGCACTTTTACCCATACTTTATGCATTACTATATTTATTACAGAAATTTGACCGTAATAGAGAATTTAATGTAGCTAAACACATTATAATGGTTCCTCCCCCCACAGGCTCTGGTTCGTCAAACACATGTAAATCTCGGGGAGCAGCTCCAGTGGAGGGTCCAGCCGAGTGACAAGTAGGTTTCTTTCTAATGTTTTAAGTCTAGAAAAATATTAGCAGCTTTAAAAATGTTGGTGTTTTTCTTCAGCTTTCGGACACCACACAATGAAGAGGTTACAGCTGCAGTGATCCAGGCAATTAAAGATGTGGAACCAAATTGGAGCTTCCACCAAGTTCGAAGTATGTATTAAACATGGGTGTGAAGTCGGGTTTGATAAGGTGATGTGTAAATAGCTAGCATTTATATTTCACCTGTCAATGTTTTTCCATCCACTAGGAGCATGTAACCGGGCCTTTGAAAATTTAAAAGCCTCTGAGAGAATGGAGAGAGATGGGACCAAGGAGAGAGTCAAGAGGCGGAAGCTCATGACAAGTAGGC
The DNA here is from genome assembly GCF_933228915.1 of Telmatherina bonti. Classification (NCBI taxonomy): domain Eukaryota; kingdom Metazoa; phylum Chordata; class Actinopteri; order Atheriniformes; family Telmatherinidae; genus Telmatherina; species Telmatherina bonti. The sequence goes on from NC_136617.1 coordinate 33,584,468, forward strand.
GTGACCGGGTGAGTTGTCTTAACTAAATCTGCAGCTGTCTGTGTAACTGAACTATATGTCATATTTTGACAATTTGGTTTTACCTTTATGTCCATGTTGTATGTACAGTACCAGTCAAACTTTTGGGCACATTTTCCAATTGGATGTAATGGTAAAGTGTCCAAACTTTTGACTGTTAGTGTATGTATTTGGGTTTAGGTATGTGCATGCATAGCATAGAATATCCTTAGAAGTATTCGTCACTGTTTATGTTTGTAAAAACTTATAATTATCTGAAGAATTTTTATTTAATCCTTTTTGTTGTAGTCCATAAGTCCATAGTACTAGGGAAGTTTTAATGACTTGTGCAGAGTCTATTAATGTGCACAACTTATTTAAAAAACTGTAGCGTTTTGTGGTAAACAAATAAGAACCCTGCATATTTTGAGTATACCTCTGTCACAGCTGGATCTGAATAACTTAGTGATCTAAATAAACAATATAGGTGTAGCTAACAAAACCTTCACATGCATCCTTCTGCCTCAGAGAGCTAGGCTTTTTTTCTGTCCCATGTTCATGAAGATGTCAACATACCATCAGAAAACAGGCAGCACTTGCCTCTAATTTGCAATATCTTAACTGAGCATGGCCTTAGATATAATTCAATATGATACACTTTACATTCCATTAAAAACAGAAGGTTTTTATTGTAGACTTTGGTTGCATACAGCTAAAACTCATTTGTTTTTCTTCTTCTACAGCTGTTCAAAAAGCGTGTAAAGATTGGCGAGGAAGTCCTTAACAAAGATGACCTGGAATTTTTGAAAGGAGCCAATCTAAATTATGTCAGTGATGAAGAAAGCAACGGTGAAAGGACAGAGTTTAACTATAACTCACCAAAGTGGCGTTGTACTTGGCTCACCAGGGTCATGAGTATTTGTCAAAGGGCCTTGGATGACAACCGTAAGAAGGGAGTTGAACCAAGGTCGACACATTAAAGAAACTGTGTAGGTTTCACACACCGTGATCCACCTCCTGGAAACAGTCGCTATGTGGTGGAAGAAGAAAGTGAACTGGACTAAAAAGAGACTTAGATATTTTTCTGGTGTTTATTTATTTTTAAATTGTTTGCTGTGGATGGTTTTGGTGTTTATTTATTTATAAATTGTTTGCTGTGAGTGCATGTTTTATTTTTATATTGAAATGTTTGAAGTGAAATGGTTAGCTGTCATTTTAAGTAAATGTTCTATATGCTCACCTAGTCAAAATGTGTTGGCCTTTTTTGATATTTTACTGATTATTTGGTGTGCTACATTGGAAAAGGCAGGGTATATAGATAAGTAATATTGTGTTTGGACTGCAAATATGGCTACAGGCCACATATCCAGAATCCTGACCCCAGATATGATGAGTATACAAACATCAGAAATCACCAGATTTGACATGAGTAGAATCTGGAGATATCCAGACAACAGATATAACTTGTGTTCGGACTGCAAATATGGCTACGGGCCACATATACAGAATCCTGACCCCAGATATGATGAGTATACCAACATCAGAAATCACCAGATTTGACTTGAGTAGAATCTGGAGATATCCTGTCCGAATATCTTTAGTGTAGGGATACTCTCCGAATATGGGCCTTTACCAGTATCCCATATCTGGGGAAAATCTGAACTGCAGATTCTATCAGTATCAAAGTGGTCCCATACCGGGAGTTGATATGTTCCTGACATGACATCTGAGACGGTCATGTTCGGAGAGTATCCAGGACAGATATCACCATGCATGAGGCACATCTGAGGGTATCCAGGCAAAGATATCTCTGGATTCTGGGGGTTTTTGCGCAGTGTTCTCTTTCGGTTACTCGCTCCTGCTGTACTTAGAAACCCCTTTCAGTCTCTGTGATGTTAGTCAGCTTAGATGCTTCACATTGTCTGAATAACTGAAGCAGAGCAGATGACAGACGTGCAAAGGTTTTCAGTCACTTCCTGTGTCAGCAACACGCCAAGACACCAGAAACCAGACCTTCCAGAGCAGTTTAAACTGCTGCGTTGTTTGACTGACGTGTCAAATGTTTGAGTCCCTGCACTGGTGTCAAACTCCAGTCCTCCAAGGCTGCAGGATCCTGCAGGTTTTTGTTGTCTCCATGCTCCAACACGCCTGATCAGATTAATAAATAGGATGACAAGAAGCTGCTGGATCCATTTGATTTGAATCAGCTGTGTTGGTGCAGGGAAACAACAACAACCTGCTGGATCCGGCCCTCGTGGACGGCAGTTTGACGCCCTTAAGTGACCAGATCCATCCATAAGCTGCATTTCTGATGTTACAAACGTTTTCATATCAAGTTAGTCTCCTATGTCCAGGAATGTCCAGGAATGTCGTTTCACTACATACCAGCTGTCAATCAAAGAAAAGTTTTGGAACAACATTTTGTAAGAATAATTTTCCTTCGTCTCACCACAGAGCAGTTTGCCACTTCGCCTCTTAGCAGCACAAACACCAGTGTTTCATGGGTTTGATGGGTGAAGAAACATCAACACAAAGAAAATTCACCGTTATTCTTTGTTTACACCAACTAGTGTGAAGTTTAGTTGTTTTACCGTCAGAATGTGTGAAATGGAAGCTGGTAAATTATTAACACTTGTGGGATATCTCTGCCAAACATCTGTCAATACCGCAGAAGCAAATGTCACACTAAGCTACGGTGGCAGAACAGACACATCGCTCTGAAGCCTCTCTCATGGTCTGGGGTTGTCGGTGTCCATGGCAACGTGAGCATCTGGGGCCATCCAGACATCATCCTGCCTATTTCAGCAAGACAATGCTGAGACACATGCAGAAAGCAATAAAGATCACATTTTTCCATTTTAAATGTGATGAAGCTGATTATGTACAAACATATTTTATCCAAAGATGTAACAAGTCATACTGTTGGTTTAGTTATTGATCTCACTTTAAAAATGCTTTGAAAATGGAAGAACTGCTACTGATTATGTAATAATACACACACAAGAATGCATTTCTCACAAATGTAGGATTTTTTTTTTAGCATTACTTTGTGTAATTTGCTTATCTGAAAATAGTAGATAATAGATGATGTTAAGTTAGTTTACAGGCAAGATTACTGGGAAATTATTATCTTGCTGGTTGTTGCAACACATTGTTCCAGCAGAGTTACACTGCTAGAGAGACTGTCCTGTCTGCAGTCCCGTCCTGTCTCCACTGGAAATGTGGGGAGTATTATCAATCAAGACCCGTTGAGAAGGTTGAACATGAAGAAAGAACAGAAAATTGTTCCAACGCCAAATCATCAGTAATCAGCATCTTAAGCTTAATGAAGGAAAGACGGTGAAATGAAGAGGTAAGACGATCCTGTCCAGGTGCTTACATCACTCTTTTTTTATATATGAATCGAGACATTAGCTTTTATATCCCAGCTTTAAGGGACTAATGCACATCCAAAGCATCCTCACTTACCACTGACTGAAATGTTCTGTTTTTAACCAGTCATGTAACAGCCGCATATCAGTGTTTTTCTATTTCTGTGATGAGTTATATATAAAAAAAAAAATTGTAAAACAAGGCATTTTTAGATGTACAGCAACTTCCATGCACAAGACAATTCAAAAGAACATTAAAAGCATTACAGAAGGCGTAAAGAAGCATGAAAGACAACAACAAATGGCAAAAATCAGATCAAAATGAAATAAATTAAATTTATAGACATCAAGACCATTTACATTAAATCAGTTGTAGATTTTATGCATACAAAGAATGCTGGTTAGTCAGTTCTATACCTTCGTTCCACCCTAACGTCAATGGATGACCCTTATCAACCATTATAAAATACTTTGTTATTACTTGCCTCAAGAAGCTGGCCCCTATAAAAATCTTTTTCACACACTCAGTCCATTGGTTCACCCCCAACCTCCACCAACTGAAACCACCAAAATGCCAGCTTGAAAGACTTCAAAGGAAAACTGGACTTACAATTCATCGTCAAGCAAACTGGTCCATTTTCAACTGGACCATCAACGAAACTGCCCTCATCCACTCCTCGATCCACCTATTATGCTAACCTCAGCCACTGTCTTTTAACTCCTAAATACCAGTGATAACGCCGCAAATTCATTCACAGTTGATCATTTCATTCTGTCCTTTCGCCTTTCCAATCCAAAATTGACTCCATTTACATTCCCAACCCGCTTCCCCTGCATGGCATGTTGTCTACCCCATCCCCCGCTCCACTCTACGAATTACCTCTCCTCGCTTTACCTTCTCGCCCATCGCTTCCACTGATCTAGCTAAAATCATTGCTACCATGAATTCCACCACCCAGACCCCTTCTCCCCTTGTTGACCAATGCCTCCACACCATCTCCACCTATTGGAATAGTAAACTCCTCCATAACTCCTTCCCTGTCCTCATTCTCTCAAACTGGCTGCAATCGCCTACCGCCATCCTCAAGAAACCTGGACTCAACCCTGGCAATACCCTGACAAATTCAGTCCAACCTCCCTTTCCTTTCCAAAATCCTGGTAAAAACAGTTGCCTCCCAAATCATAGCCCATCCCACAGACAACCGTCTCGATGAACAATTTCAAACTGGATCCATACTCACCAGAGCACTGAAACTGCCCCCCTGAAAGTCACTAATGTCCTCCTCCAATCCTCTGATCCTGGCTTTCTTTCTGTTCTCATCCCTCTGGAGCTCTCTGCCACCTTTGATACAATCAATCTTTCCATCATACTCTCCCGACTACAATCCCTTCTCCACATCATGATGATGCCCCCACCAGGCTGACTTCATATCGCGCAGACCAGTTCATTTCCATCAACAACTGCTCTTCCTCAATTGCCCTGTCCCAAGTTATCCCCCACAGTTCGATCCTCTCCTCTTCATCCTATAAGTCCACCCCCTCGATCGGGTCATCCACCATCATGGCCTTGTGCCTCTTCTCCATCAGTACCAGCTTGTCTCAACTTAACTCGCCTCAACTCATCTCAACTTGGTCCTGTTTCTTTTCCATTACAGTTTAGTAACAGGTCTGAAAGGGGCGGGGTTTGTGTGAAATCACTGTGATGTCAGTGTTGCACACGACAAGCTCTATAACAACACAGGACCTAGACGCAATCTGCTACTTGATCTGCGGCTCACCGGTCGCTGACCATAAATCGTATCCATTTGTTGGAACCACTTCCAGTCTCGTCTGTTTGATCCACTCCAGCCATTGTTGTCCTTGACCTTGATAGTCACTATGGAGTTTTTTCAGCTTCTCTCGACACTGCTGAAAACTCTGTTGCCAGCCGTAGCCATAGAATCAGAAAGCTCTTGATAGAATTTTCCATTTTGTGTCGTTCCATCTGGTTCCCTCTGTATCCTTTCCTCAGCAACCAAGCAAAGAAACGTCTCCACCTCAGTGTTGGACCATGGAACAGACTTTTATTGCACCATTGCTTGTCACGTAACGCAAACAACTTGCGAGTTGGAGTTGCTCTTCCAGTGATATCACTCCCTGACCTCTTTTTTTTTTTTTTTTTTTCTTCTTTTTTTTTTTGTCTTGTCCAGCATTTAGGCAAGCAGAATGATGGTCTGGATGCTGTGTTCTGCTGAGCAAATTTTCTCTGCCAAGGGAAGCTTTATAGATATAATGATCCCCTTGACTTTCTGAATTTTTATTTTATTTCTATGTTTATTTTGTATTGTTGTTTGAATTGTAGAGTTTGTACTGCTGGACCAGAGAGGACAGACAAAAGACAGAAAGAGAAAGGAGAAGAAACACCTCATAAGAAAAGGGAAAGAGATAAAGGGAGAGAAAAGGGAGAGAAAAAAACAACAACTAAAAAATAACCCAAAAACAAAAAGAAAGAAAACAACCTACAGATGTATACATACACACATACAGGCACACACATACATAAACACACACATACACACGCATACATACACATACATATACACACACGTATACACACATAATATATATATATACACATATATATACATATGTACACATATACATATACACATACATACATATACACACGCACCTCTATGCACACACATACACACACATACATACGTACAAACATATACGCACTTGCCAGTATTAACACACATATATATACACATACAAGCCAACTTTAGATCATAGTAACTAAACTATGAATCTAAAAAGTTAAATATAAATGAGAAACAAACAGAAATGAGAAAACTAGCTGCTGTTAGTGAATAAAACTGCGTGACGACTCGGTGACTGTGTCACATGCAGAACATGCAGAGTGGAACGTTTTCCGGAAAAGGTGATCATGCCAGTGTGACCCCTCCCACACAAAGGCAAGAGGCACGCCAGGAGGACCCCCGAGACCAGGGCCATCGGCAGCCATCCCCAGGCGCAGACCCCAACCGCCCCACCCCGGAGCCAGCCATGCACCGACCCAGGAGGAGGCAGAGGGGGGTCCCAGCCAGAGTCCCCCGCAGTCAGGGGGAACAGGCCCCAGCAGGCCCGGACCAGCGAGGACCGGCCCCGCCGGGCACCGGCCACCCAGGGCAGACAGAGCGCGGGCCCCACGGCCCCAAGAGCCCAGAAGCAACCCCCCACCCCCGCAGGCAGAGGACCCAGCCCACACCGACGGAGGGCCGGGATCCCCAGACCGCCACCGAGCGGCAGCCAGGCCGCACCCCAGTGGACCAGCAGCGCTCCCCGAGCACCAAGACCCTCCACGCACACGCACACAAACACACACACACACACACACATACGCACACACGCACACACATGTGCACACACACACACACGCACGCACACACACACACACACACACACACATGCACCCACCCACCTACCCCCACCCACACCCACACGCATCCACACTTCCTCCTTAAACACACCCTATCCACCCATTCTCTTACACACGCTCAAACTCACACTCTCCTACCCCCGTTCTTTATACACACACACACCCTCACACACACATCCCTGCTCCCTCTATAATCACCCATTCTTCCATACACGCATACCCCACTCTACACACACACACACACCTCCCTACACCCCTCTATCCACATTCACACTCCTCATTGTACACTCACCCCATCACTTCCCTGTACCACCAACATAACCCCACATACGCACCCCCACCCATCTGCATACACCCCCCCTTCCTCCTATCCCAGCGGCCATCCACTTTCCTAAATTCTTTCACCCTGATCCCCCCACCCCCCCTCTACCCTAACATTCAGTCACCACTTCATCCATTGGCTCATGCACGCCCTCACCTTTCTTTCCCAACGTGTCCCCTGTGAGATACCCCCGGGGGAGCAGGGGATAGGATGGCCCCGATCAGGGCCCCACAACTACCCCCCACCCCTGTCAATGCCCCCCCACCACCCCACACATGCAGCCGATCCAGCACCACCCAGGGCCAGCAGCAGTCCCACCCCCGCCAGGCCAGCCCAGACCCAGGCCCCCTGAACAGCACCACTCCCCCGCCCAAACTCCTCCGGCACAGCCCCAGAAATAGGGGCGTGGCAGGACCCCATTGTCACCCCCTCCCTCCCAGCTTATGAATGATTGTGAAGTGTGTGTTGTTTGCAATTAAAATTGGGAAGAAGTAACCACATCATGTTGGGAGCGGGACCACCAAAGCAGCCCCGCCCACCGCACACTGCATGGCCCGCCCCCCAAAGTATGTCCATGTGTTGTCAGTGTGTGTTTTTTGTGTTATGTTGACTAAGTGTAATTAAAACTGGGAGGTGAACCGATGCTGGGTGCAGCGATCGAAACCACCTTGATGGCCTCGCTCACCATCCAGATCAACGTGTCCGCCTCCCAACGCCCTGCCTGTGTGTGCTGGAAGAAGGGAAGGAGGGGGGTCCGGGGATTTAGGTCCCGAGGGAAGCGCACCTCCCTCAAGAAGATGAGCCAACTGCGGCACGAGGCACGTCCCCCATTCCCGGGGCCCCCGAAGGCCAGGACAGGCCAAGGGCAGCTGCCCCAACAACCAGGGCCCTCAGCAACCCCAATAAAGGAGCCGCCACCGGCCCCAGAAGGCACCAACGAACCACATGCAAAAGTGGGGGGGGGGGGGGGCAAAGAAGAGGAGGGGCGGGAGAAGGAGAGACAGACCAAGGGCCCACCGCCCCCACACCCCTAGGAGACGCCCCCACCCAGAGACATGTTGCATTCCCTTCTCCTTTACACACCAACACATTCACACCCCCTCACCATCAGCCTGGTATACACACACATCTACACACACACACACACCTACAGACCCACACATACATCTATACACATACACACCCATTCTAACAGATACACGGCCAAAAGATTAGTCCACCTCCAAAACCCTACATCCCACTCACCTCCCTGCCCATCACAAAACACCCCTTCTCATTCTACCTACCCTAGAACAAACCACCACAACTCCCCACTTCTCTCACTGAAGTCCTACCCCCTTCATAATCATGACCCTTCACCCCCCTATACACCTACATACACATGCACCCCCCCCACTCCCCCCTACACACGGGCCACTACCCCCCATACACATGCATCTCAATACTCCTCTATATACACACCCCTATCTCCCATGCATTTAACACCAGATTATCCACACACAAGCCCTTACCCCTTCCCACACACACACACACACACACACACACACACACACACACCCACTCCCTCATTCACAACCCCAACCCCCCACACAATCATGTACTATCACAGTCCCCTAAACCTCCACCCCAACACCCCTCACACACTCCCGCATACACACACCCCTCACCCCCTATACCTTCATGTACCGCTACAATCCTCTATACACACCCCGCATATACACCACCGCACTCCCTCATACGTACACCCCCACACATACATGCCTCAACACACTCCCACATACACGCACCCCTACCCCCCATACATTCATGTACCACTACACTCCTCCATACACACCCCATATGTACACAGGCACCCCCCCATCCTCAACTATCTTGGGCCCGGGTCCCTCTGCCGGGCACCAGGGCACGGACCCGCCCCCACTGCAGCGGCAGGTCCAGGTCAGCCCAACCCCCCCACGGCAGGGCCGACCCCCCATCCCCGAGAAGCAGGGGACAGCCCCAGGCACCGGAGCCCAGGACCCGCACCCCGCCCACCCCACAGCGGCACGGCCACCCGTCACGGAGCCAATACCCGCCGATCCAGCCCCCGCCAGCGACCTCGCCCCACCGCCAAAAGGCAACTCCAACCATTGATCAACCCAAGGCCTCCCGCCAGGTCTGGAAACCTAGCCCCCCCAGTAATGAAGCAACCAAGATCCCCGTCCAGGGGTCCACCCCAGACCCATAGCCACCTGAGCCACCCAGCCACTCCCTAGCCCCGAGCGGGATGAGGTCACACTCTCCCCCCTACACTAAGTGATGGAGCTGATCACAGGAGACCAGAGAGAGTGAAATTCAACTGACTGATCCTTTGAGGAGGCAGACATCATTTCCATGCTGATGTAATCTAATAACAGATTTCTAAACTGCTGGATACACAGATTCTGTTTGCTTTTCCAGTTCACAAGGATAGTTTTCTTTGCAATGCACAGGCTGCTGAGGATTGGTTTTGCTAAATTAAACCCTATGTTATTTTCACCTAAGTGACTCAATAGGCACAATTTGGGGTTTGCAGGGATATTACATTTAAACCAGTCTGACAGATCTTTACATACCTGGAGCCAGAATCTCTGGACACGTGGACAAGGCCATAAAGCATGGTAGTAGCTGTCAATCATGTTGTCAGTACAGTGTGAACAGATATGTGAGTGTAACAGACCCATCTTGAACATCCTGTGTCCCGTATAATGAGTTCTGTGTAGAATTTTGAATTGTATTAATTGCATGCTTGAATTCTTAGTCATTTTGAATGTGTTTAAGCAGATTTGTGACCATTCATTTTGATAGAAGTTGCTGGATAAGTCTGCTTCCCATTTAGAAGTTGGGAGAGAGATGGAATCTTCTAGCTTCAATAGTAATCTGTATATTTTGGATAGTAGCTTCGGGGCCTTAAGATTTAGGAATTCTGCAACCCTTATAGGTAACTGTAAGTTTAGTTGATCAGTGGTGTATTTCTTACTTATGATAGATTTAAGTTGGTGGTATTCTAAGAATTTGGTGCTGCTGAATTCATACCGTGAAGAAATTGCATCAAATGGCAGAAAGTTTCCATTTTCTACTATATGTTCTAACTGCTTTACTCCTTTATTCTTCCACCGAGGGAAGTTTATCATCTTTTTGTTTTGCAGGAAGTCAGGATTGTTCCAGATGGGTGTGAGCTTACATGGAATAAGCGCAGACTTGGTTACTTTCAGGAATTCCCACCAAGCCGTTAAACTGGAGCTGATGTTAATGCTTTTAAAACACTTTTATGACTTGACAGTTGAGCTGATGAATGGTAAATCAGAGATGACTAAATCCTCACACAATGCTTGCTCAACATCCAGCCATGGCTCATCCAAAGAACTTGGATTAAGCCACTTGGAGATGCATTGCAGCCTATTACATAAGAAATATTGATTAAAATTTGGCAGGTCCAACCCACCTCTGTCTTTGGTCTGTTGTAAAGTTTTTAGACTAATGCGGGATGGCTTGTTTTTCCAGAGAAATCTGGATATGTGGGAGTCTAGTGATTTAAACCAAGTGGAGGATGGTTTGGTGGGAACCATTGAGAAAAGGTAATTAACTTTTGGTAAAACCATCATTTTAACAGTGGAAACCCTCCCCATAAGTGATATGGGCAAGCAGTTCCACCTTGAGAGGTCATCCTCTACTGTTTTTATTAGCTGATCATGATTTAACTTCATTAATTCGGTTAGTCTGGGAGAGATTATTATACCTAAATAACTAATATTTCCTGACTGTATAGTGGTGTTAGATATGTTTTTAAAGTCACAGTTAATGGGCATTGCTGTAGTCTTTAACCAGTTAATAGAATAGTCTGATATTGAAGAGAATGTATTAATTAGTGTGATTGTTTGAGAAAGTGTTGTTTGTGAGTTGTTAAGGAAAAGTAAAATGTCATCTGCGTAAAGACTAATTTTATGTTCAATATTTTTAGCTTGAATTCCTTTGATTTCTGGGTTTTGTCTTATGGCAGCTGCCAGAGGTTCAATAAAAATGGCAAAGAGTGATGGAGAAAGTGGGCAGCCCTGTCTGGTGCCTCTCTGTAAGCAGAAGTTTGGAGAAGTTTTGTCATTAGTCTTCACACATGCATTTGGGTTGTTGTATAATATTTTTATCCAGTCAATAAATGATGACCCAAACCCAAATTCTTTTAAAGTTGCAAATAAAAGTTTCCAGTTTACACGGTCAAATGCTTTTTCTGCATCTAAAGATATAACTGTGGACTTCAGATTGTGTAGAGTTGAATAATCTATTATGTTAATTAATCTGCGCATGTTAGTGTAGGAATGTCTACCTTTTATAAAGCCTGTTTGATCAGCGTGAATAATGGAAGGAGTTATTTTCTCTATCCTTCTGGCTAGAGCTTTGCTGATTATTTTGAGATCTACGTTTATTGATGAAATTGGACGATAACTGGATGGGAGTGTAGGGTCCTTTCCTGGTTTTAATAGGACTGAAATATTCGCCAAGTTCATATTGGAGGGTATTTTTTGCTTTTCCTTTATTTCTAATACCATGCTGTGAAAGGTTGGAGCCAGTGTTGTCCAGAATTCTTTGTAGAATTCAGCTGGATAACCATCTGGACCCAGTGCTTTATTATTTGGCATACGATGGAGAGCTTCATGGAGCTCATGAACTGAAATAGGTGAATCTAGAGCCATTTTATTTTCCTGATTTATTTTAGGAAGATTGATGCTGCTAAGAAATTGGTTAATATTCTCATCTGTTGGATTTATTTGTGATGAATATAATGCTTTGTAAAATTCTTTGAAAGTATTGTTTATCATGTCAGGATCATGGCTGATATTTCCTTCTGAATCTTTTATAGAGGAAATTGTTGTTTTCTCCTTATTTGCCTTTAGTTGGTTAGCCAGGAACTTTCCAGATTTGTTACCATGTTCAAAATTGTCCAATCGATGTCTTTGCACCATGAATTGTGTTCTTTTATCTATTATTTCATTAAGTTCTAATTTGGTTTTTCTAATATCATTCAGTGTGTGTTCTTCTGGGGAGACATGGTAAGCTTCCTCTGGTGATTTAATTCTGAGTTCTAATTCTGATGTTCTCAAAGTTTCCTTCTTTTTCTTATGGGAAGAGAAGGATATTATTTTCCCTCTCATTACTGCTTTTCCTGCTTCCCACAGAACACACGCTGAAGTTTCTGGTCTGTTATTGTTTTCTAGATATGAGGACCATTCTCTTTTAAAGTAACTGATAAACTCAGAATCTGTAAGTAATGATGTATTAAATCTCCAGTTTCTAGTGGCTGGCTTACAGTTTTTACTTCTAAGGGTTAATGATACAGGTGCATGATCACTGATGATTATGGGATGGATCTTTATCTCTGATATGTCACTCATGAGTGAACTGCTGATTAGGAAGTAATCTAGTCTAGAATAGGTATGCTGAACTGAAGAGAAGAAAGTGTATTCTCTCAGTGTCGGGTGATGAGAACGCCATGCATCGCAAAGACCAAAATCCTTCATGTACTGTTTAACCGTTTCAGCTGATTTCCAACCTCGATACTTCCCTGATGAACTGTATTTGTCTAGAATAACATTTAAGTCCCCTGCTACAATGATTGTGTTATCTAAGTGATCATAGAGCGAAGTAAAGAGGGAGTGAAAAAAGGAGGAGTCATCAAGATTTGGGCCATAAACATTTGCAATAGTTAACTTAACATTTTGAATAGATAATGTAACTATTAAAAATCTGCCTTCTGGATCTGTGATTGTTTGATCAATGTCAAATTTTAAACTTTTATTAATAAGAGTGGCTACTCCTCTTTGTCTGGAATTATAGCAAGCTGAGTAAACATGTGGAAACTGGTCCGTTGAAAGATTTATTGTTGAATTAGATAAATGAGTCTCCTGCAGGAGAACGATGTCTGCCTTCATTTCACGCATCTGATTAAGAATTTTTAACCTCTTCTCTCTTGTACCAGCTCCACGCACATTCCAAGAGACAAACCCCACTCCCTGACCTCTGATTGGTCGCGCCTCTGACCAATAGCGGCATGCAGTCTGGCGACGTCACACACAACCAGCTCGCTCAGAACCTGGGCTGAGGCGTTTTAAAAAAAAGAGTACTGATAAACGGGTGCAAAAGCCAAGTGGAAAACCCTACAAACCGAGCTGAGGCGAGTTAAGTAGATACAAGCTGATACTAATGGAAAAGGGTCATTAGTTTTCACTGTTACGCTGATGACATTCAACTCTACATATCCACCAAATCTGTCAACTCCAGACCCATATCACTCTTTCAAACTTTCTCTCGGATATTAGGCTCTGGATAAAAAAATAATACCTCTAGTAAATCTGAGATTCTTATCATTGGTCCAGGTTGCCTCACCTTCACAGACACAGATTTCCACCTTTCATTTTTTTTAGCTCCAGGTTGCACATCATTCAAGTGCAACCTTGGTGTTATCTTCAATAAAAAAACTCCCCCAACACATTAAACTGGTCACAAAAACTGTTTTCCACCATCTAAAACCAGCGTTTATGTTTGTTTGTCTGTTTGTGTTCAAGATAACTCAGAAAGTTATGGATGGATTTTCATGGAATTTTCAGGACTTGTTGTAAATGTGAAAAGGAAGAACTAATTTTAGCGGTGATGCGGATCACCATTTGGATTCAGGAATTTTATAAAGGATTCTTTAACATTGTGTTTGGCAGAGGAGTGCTTTTCAAGTTATTACTATAATAATATTCTTCATCAGATAAAATCAAATCAAAATGTGTTTGTATAGCATCTTTCATACATAAAGTAGCGCAAAGTGCTTTACATATATTAAAACAATTAGACTCATAATAATTCACACCATGGGCGTAGCGGATGTGGGGTACATGGGGACATGTCCCCCACACTTTTTACAGCCGTTACAACCACTTAATTACTTTTTTAACATGCTGAAATGTGCTTTCCAAGCCGCACCTAAACATATCACATGCAGGCGAAGTTACGGCGGCTAACAACAAACACTGTGTGTAAACAGAGAAGCCTTTCTTTGGTGTGTTTCACATCTTCAAACACGTTCAGCAAACCAGCTAAGAGAAAAAAAAACTAAGACAGTTTCTTCTAGACAAACAGCATCAGATGATTCCTGCTGCTGAATGTAGACTCTGTTTAGCTGAAACAGAGATGTTCTGTAATGTTTATGTCACCATGTGGATTTTAAAAGATGACCGATAGATGTAAATTAAATTAGCTAAGCTAGCTGGTTAAGGCAGTGGCAGTAGTATCTACATTTACTTGGATAACTTTTTGGATAAATTGTACTGTTGGGAGTTATTTTGTTGCAAAAAAGTTTTTACTTAATTATTATTGTTCTAAAGTAATAAAAAGCTGCTATTACTGAATTAAAGTTAGACTACTATTGAGGTCTCTCTAAGATTACTGACTTCTGGCTAGAAAATGAGAAAATAAATGTATTTTAGTTCCTTTGACGGTTTTATATGTAAAGATTTTATTTTATGTATTTAAAGTTTAAAGAAAATTAGTTTTATGATTGCTGGTTATTATTTTGATTGAGTGATTACATTAATGTTATTTGATGAATAAAATCAGATATCAGGCTACACAGCATTTCAGTAGTTTTATTACTATTATTTAAGTAATTATTTTGATGGGTACTTTTTTACTTCTATGGAAGTAACATTGTTCTAAAGAAATAATACCTTTGCTTGAATTTTTGCTAACATACCCCCCAGGAATGAACCCATTCCTTCATTTCTGCACCGAAGTTGTGTTTAGTGTTGTTTTGCACATTTTTTATCCAATAGAAGGAGCAGGATGAGGGTGGAGAAAATGGTCCAGAGACCAGTAGCAGGAATGAACATGGACGGTCTTCACAGCAGGAGAAATTATAACTAACTCCAGCCTTATGATATCTCTGTTATAACTGACTAAGAGGAAATATTAATAGTATTTTGAGATTAAATTCCACAACAATCACTTTTACGACTGTATGTGTAGTTCATTCATTTGTAATTTATTTAGGTATAGCCCCCACTCAAACATTAACATAAACTGTCATTTATTTTGGTCATATTACTGTTTCTACTTGTAAAATTAAGTTTAGAGCTCCTGATATCATTTTGTAACATAGTTTTTTAGGAGAGCCTGTAGTCTTTGATTCTCTTAGTTCACACAGGAAATACTAAAACAGATGTAGTTTATCTGTCATTTCAAAGACAATATTTGTTTATTTATTCATTTACTTGCATATAATAATTTGACTGCTGTATCGGGTAGCAGGCATTTGTCATAATATTCTGTTTAACTGATTAATTTTACACATCTGTGCTGTCACCTCTGGTGATGAAATAAAAGATAAAATAACTACATTTTAATGTTGACATGTTTATTGTCACTTTTTTCATTATATTAAATGATGTAGCTTATTAGCCTGTTGCCGTGTCACTTCCATGTTATTGTGGTGCAGATATATTTAAACAGGAATGATGTTTTCAGGTTTTCTCTGCAGAATTCCTCTTGAAGCTGAGGGATTCCTCCGAATCAGCAAACACTGAAAATGTTTCTTTGGAATTAAACTTGATAATCATCTTAATCAGATAAGAGTAGTTATAGTTTTCTGTCATGACCGTCTCATCAGTCTTCAGTCTGCAAGTTTTCTGCTACAACAGTGTTTCTCAGTTCTGGTCCTCAGGCCCCCCCTGCCCAACCCTACTTTAACACACCTGAATGAAATAAAGGCTCATTAACAGGCTGCAAAGCACCTGATGATGAAGTTCAATAATCTGACTCAGATGCTTTGGAGGAGGAATGTGTCTGAAACATGCAGGGAAGGAGGGTATGAGGTCCGGATCAGAGAAACTGTGTGTAGAAAACAAACTATCTTAAGCTTTACACACTCACCCAGCCAGTAGTGCAGGTGGTAGGAGTAGTTTTCTCTTTGCTTCCGAGTATAGAGAACCACATAAGCATCTCCCGTGTAGAAATTGCCGTGCAGCTTCTGAGGCACAGGGACCAGCTCCATTCTCTCAATCCTCCAAATCTGCAGGCCAG
Source organism: Telmatherina bonti (assembly GCF_933228915.1). Taxonomy (NCBI): domain Eukaryota; kingdom Metazoa; phylum Chordata; class Actinopteri; order Atheriniformes; family Telmatherinidae; genus Telmatherina; species Telmatherina bonti. The sequence continues at coordinate 33,600,654 of NC_136617.1, forward strand.
CCGTCTTTCCGGCATTGTTGAACTCCTTGTGTGACAGCGCCATGACCAGGTGATGTTGATGCTCCTGAGAAGATTTGCTAGAGAGGACTGAAGACAAGGCTAGAGGAGGCTGGAGGACCGAGGCTGGAGGACCCTGCAGACTGAGACTGAGGATGGGAGCTGCAACTCTCTCTGCAGACTGACAGAACGCTACCAGTCTTCCTACTTCTGCTTTTTCAAGCCTTTAAACACACACACGCAGGGGTGTGTCCACATACCAGTATTTTGAAGCCCACACACATCAAACTGTTTACTTTATGAAGATATATATCCATATTTATTACTGAGTCAGATAAAAAAATATGAGAAACTGCATCATTAAAACTGAAAGGATGAATTACAGGCACATTTAAAGATGTATTTTGATAGTTTTATGTATAGTTTTATTTATTAAACCATTTCTTACATGTGAGTACATGTACCATGTGGGATGCTTGAGAAAACAGATAAATAATAAAAGACATGTTTATGGGGCAGCATGTAGTTCAGCTGATTGAGGGGCAACTCATGTACAGAAGCCACAGCTCATTGGTCCAGCAGGCTGAAAATAGTCCAGAACCACAGAAGGTGAGACTTGAGGTGGTAAATTCTGTCAGTATTACAGTGAAAATGTTTTATTTTGTTTTTTATCCATGAACTGCAGCCCAGTAAAGATGTTTCCAACGTGGGCAGAAAGTAGCAAACAGCAGCATGAAGCATGAACATCTCACCAGAAACACATCAGATTAAACACCTGAGTTGCTTCAGAAGGAAATCTACTGAATTCAGCTCATCACCAGACTCCATCCAAACAAACCTGGGTCTGGAGACAGCGGTAGCTGCAGGACAGATGAAATGGGAGCAGAGCTTGTGGAAGAAGTTGTGGGAAAACTCGGAGCGTCGTTCTCCCTGCAGCTGGATGAATCCACACCTGAATGGAGACGGAACTTCCCAACACGTCCTGTTCTGGGAACGTTTGGAGGGAAAACTTCAGGACAGGATGATTTTCCATGTAAAGAGTCAGAGGATTTACTGAAGAGAAAAGGCTTGATATGAGTTCAGTCATGGATTATTATCATCGCAACAATCAGCTGGTAGACCATTAGCCTCTTAAGGCCCAAGCAGTTTTTTTTTAACTTGTATTTTTTGTTTCACTTTGTCATTTGGACTTATCTGAACCCAATTGGAACCAAATCAAAGGATCATGTTTTTATTTAATTTACTTGGACATGTAAAAGAAAACATTCCTTTGGAGGTTTGATTTCCCCGTTCATTGCTGCTGAGACACAGCATACGTCTCCAGACTTCTAGACCAGGCAGATGGCATTCCGTCTGGTTCAGATGGAGGCTTTCTGTCCTGGTTCTGGTCCTAATGGAGGTTTTCCTCCCTAATTCTGGTCCTGATAGAGGTTTTCCTTCATAATTCTGGTCCTAATGGAGGTTTTCCTCCCTAATTCTGGTCCTGATAGAGGTTTTCCTTCCTAATTCTGGTCCTGATGGAGGTTTTCCTTCCTAATTCTGGTCCTGATAGAGGTTTTCCTCCCTAATTCTGGTCCTGATAGAGGTTTTCCTTCCTAATTCTGGTCCTGATAGAGGTTTTCCTTCCTAATTCTGGTCCTGATAGAGGTTTTCCTTCCTAATTCTGGTCCTGATAGAGGTTTTCCTTCCTAATTCTGGTCCTGATAGAGGTTTTCCTTCCTAATTCTGGTCCTGATAGAGGTTTTCCTTCATAATTCTGGTCCTGATAGAGGTTTTCCTTCATAATTCTGGTCCTGATAGAGGTTTTCCTTCATAATTCTGGTCCTGATAGAGGTTTTCCTTCATAATTCTGGTCCTGATGGAGGTTTTCTGTCCTGGTTCTGGTTCTCTTTTCGTCTTTTATTTTCCTCTGCAGCATCGTAGCAAGCAGGATGGTTGTCTGACTTTCTTTCATTCCATTACAGATAAAAGGTCCTTCTTGATCCTTTAGGTATCATTTGTATTTATAAATTTGCCTTTTTTTTTAGTTTACATATTAATGTTGGACCTGACAAAAAGGGAGGAGGGGGTAATGAACGTAAATGGAAGAGAATAAGACAGTGAAGAGAAGGCAGAGAAAGAAGACAAGTATGTAGCATATAGAAAGTGACGGTAGGAACTGTTTGATGGAAACCTGATAAACCAGACGGACAGGCAGCAGCTCCACCTGAAAGGAAACAGAACCACAAACATAACTGTGGTATTTGGGGATTAAAGGCAAATGATCACACAGTGACTCCAACAGCAGGTCAAAATATCAGGCAGGAATACTGGTCAGTGATCATACAAATATGATCGGACCGCCGTAAAGATCAGAGACAAACCATGAGGCCCCCAGAGACCACCAACCAGCTCGCCACAAAGATGACGACTCATCTGCCCAGATCGCCACAGAGGAAGACCCAGCCCGACCACTCCACAGTCCCAGGAGGCCAGGGACAGCAGCCATCCACCCTAAATGCCGGGCGCTGCCCTTCCGGGTCCTGATGGAGGTTTTCCTTCCTGGTCTTGGTCCTGATGGAGGTTTTCCTTCCTGGTCTTGGTCCTGATGGAGGTTTTCCTTCCTGGTCTTGGTCCTGATGGAGGCTTCCTGGTCTTGGTCCTGATGGAGGTTTTCCTTCCTGGTCTTGGTCCTAATGGAGGTTTTCCTTCCTAATTCTGGTCCTAATAGAGCGTTTACATTCCTGATCCTGGTCCTGATGGAGGTTTTCCTTGTCGGATCTGGTTCAAATGGAGGTTTTGCTTCCTGATCCTGGTCCTGATGGAGGTTTTCCATCCTGGTTCTGGTCCTGATGGAGGTTTTCCATCCTGTTTCTGGTCCTGATGGAGGTTTTCCTTCCTAATTCTGGTCCTGACGGAGGTTTTCCTTCCTGGTTCTGGTCCTGATGGAGGTTTTCCATCCTGTTTCTGGTCCTGATGGAGGTTTTCCTTCCTAATCCTGGTTCTAATGGGGGATTTCCTTGTCGGATCTAGTTCAGATGGAGGTTTTGCTTCCAGGTCGTGGTCCTGATGGAGGTTTTTCTTCTCAATTCTGCACCTAATGGAGGTTTTCTGTCCTGGTTCTTGTCCTAATGGAGGTTTTCCTTCCTAATCCTAGTCCTGATGGAGGTTTTCGCTCCAGGACATTGACGTTCACTTACTTTAAGTCAAAAATCAGGGATAACTCATTGTATGCATGTTTACTTTTAGTCTGGGAACTCAGTATTAAGTCTTTTTTGTCCTTTTTTAGAATTCTAATTGTTAATAAAAAACTTTCTGTGACACATAAAGGTTCTGTAATGATTTTAGGAAGAGGTTGAAAGATGACAAAAACTCACTAATCATGTCTATAGTCTTTAGTGTTTAAAAGGTTTCTCTTGTTCAGTTTTCTTTATTTTCTTGTCTCTGCTTTGATGAATGATAATCAGTTATTTAGGAATAAAACAAAACTCATCTCATGTCAGCTCGACAATCTTCACCCGCAGATCTTCAGGTTTAGGGAAACCAGTTCTCAGCTAATGTTTTGGTTCACATTGGCCTCATATCAGCAATAATCCACCTGTAAGCGTAGTTTCAGTGTACAGACATGTTCTACAAGTTTTACCACTAATCCCTCAGTTTAACAGAGAGGTTACTGGTCTGACATTGTCTTAACTAAAACCACGTTGACCACATCAACTTCCAGCTGCAAAGCAACAAATATTTCCACTTCAGGAAGCTTTTGGACCTAAAGTTGTCAAGTAGGCTTGAAATCAAACAAGATGTTTTACGTTTCTCTAATTATGTGGAATTTAACCATTTCTTACAGCAAACTCAGATTAATCAGGTTCATTTAACTTTGACAAAATCACTTCATTCCAGTTAAACAAAGGGTCCAAGAAACTTTGCTGTCATATCAACTCACATTCACATGTCCGCGATACGAAATTGGAACTGAGGTCCCCGGAGCGGCTGACAACAGGGAAATACAAACATATACTAGAAACTATATTAAAGTAAAAATAGAAGATAAATAAGTAGAAATATAAGCTAAATAAAAATAGAAATATAAACTAAAAATTGAATACAAATTGTAGGCTGTGCAAGATGATACATCTGTCATGTGAAGATGTTTGACCCACATGCAAAAATCAAGCAATCCTGGAGAATTAGAATAAGTTTTATTGAAGAATGAAGGGGTGGTTCTGGGAGATCTCAAGGCTGGTTTCTGTAATGACAGACATATGAGTGGTGGAATGATGGATAAGATATCTGGAAAAGTGATGATTTTCCTACTTATTTGGAGTTGTAGAGGTGTCAGGTGACCCGGGAAGACTAGTGTTGATAGTAGGAGCCAGTGAGGGTCTTTTCGTTTGACGGTGGACATGCTGCACCAAGATTACCAGATTTGGAGGACTGCCAGTGAAAGAAGCTTCCAAGATGCTGGTTATTGTAGAAATGATTGCTGGAGATGACTACCGCAGGGGAAAATCACAGGGAGCTCAGAGGAATCCAAGATGTTGGTTTCTGGAAAAAACAAGGATTCTTAAAGTTTTACTAGAATGCAAGAGTACACAAGGAAACACTGGAGGGCTTAGGCTTTACCACAAGGCTCGACGCTCAAACGACGAAGGACTGGCTGTCAGCTCCAGATACAGTATAGAGCAGGGGAGTTGATCCCAAATTTGTGGGGAAAATCACCCTCCAGAAAAGGGTCCTCTGGCACCCTCTGGTGGAACCTGAAAAATACCTCATAGAAAATCAACCAAGTCAAAGAAAACGTCTGTTTTGAGGCAATAAGTTTGCATATTTGCTATGTAAAACCAAATAGTAAGATTTTACAGTCAAACAGTAACAAATCCTCACAGCTGTTACTGTTACTTGCCAATAATAATAATTAAAAAAAAAAAAAAAAAAGATTATTATTGTTATTACTGAATAATAATATGATTAAAATTTCCATTTTCTTCTTGTGATGGACAGGGAAGAAGGGAAGAAAAAAGTTTGTCACATCAGCACGTTTCAGCAACACCTGTAGTCCTCACCAGTATGTTCCCATCATGTTACCGTGACGTGTCTTTGCAGCAGTTTTGTCCAGGTTTCCTAGACAACCGGTCGACGATGCCCCCTGCTGTCATCAGCAGAGAAAAGCATTCCCATGCCTTCAACCCGGACCTGGGATGCTGTCCTACACAGGGAGCCAGACAGCAAGCGAGGGGCCAAAGTCGTCCCTGTTGTAACCACAGCAAACAGTGTGAACTTGTTCTGAATGGTATGTAATGTGGTGCACATGTATGAGCTGCTGCCAGACCATAACAGTTGTTCTATTGCATCATAATAATAAAAATAATGTAGAAGTAGTTACCCGTAGAGATGTCATTGCTGCACCCGAGGCCACTCCACTGGTAGCTAGCTAACAGTAAACATTCCAACAGTATAGTTAGAAAAGTTAGAACAAACTCCATAAATCTTACTGTCAGTCGTGTGTTGTGTGTAGGAAATGTACTCTGAAGTGTTGCTCTTGTACCTGCTATAACCGCCTGCTCGATCTGCGCTGGAGAAGAGAACCTGCCATGATCAACTCCAGCCACAGTTACCCTGTCAAGATGTCAAAGATTAAGATCAGTGTGTGTGTGTGTGTGTGTGTGTGTGTGTGTGTGTGTGTGTGTGTGTGTGTGTGTGTGTGTGTGTGCAATGCATGTGTTAGTGTGTCTCATCTTGCTCATTGGTTGAGGTTAAAAGAAGTGGGATCAATTAGAATGTATTCAAGACATTGAATATATTCTAATTGAGTCAAGACATTAAGCGTCAACATTTAGTATTTAGCTTCTTCTTTATTTATTTAGCTTTTATTTATTTAGATAACCAGAAGCTTCTTGTTATCAGTTAGATCAATTAGAATATATTCAAGACATTAAGCGTCAACATTTAAGATTTAGATATAACATTTAACATTAAGAGATAAGATTTAAGATTTAGACATGACTTATAACGTTAAGTTATTTATTAAACATTTAAATGTAAAATATCTAGATTCAAGATATTTAGACATAGATTAAATATTTAGCTTTAACATATCACAAGTATATAAGAATTAAACAACAAGGAGCCGGGCATTAGATGGTTTTAGTTTTGTGATGAAGCTCCAGATCTCTCAAAGAGGGACAGAGCGGTTCCGACGTCACCCAGCAGCGGTGCATGTGTTTCTCTACATTAATGCTTCAGCGGTTATGCCAAGTTCAAAGCGATTTTCAAGAATTAAAAACGTCCGAGCTGTTTGCATTTAGATTTTACCACGGCCAAATTTTTCTGATGCTATTATAGAAAACAACCATTGCTCGTCCTCCCTGATTTCCTTCATATTGTGAAGACACATGCTTTTTCAGAAAATTACCTTATTTTCATTGGAATTCGTTAAAAGGAGGGGGCGGCACTTCCGTTCAACACTCTTATCTTTCAGGCTTGGTCACCTGACGGCGGGCCGTGCGCCCACACTCACTCACATTCATACACACTGAGCTCCCTGTCACACACATCCCACAACACTATCATATTTCACCATCATTAGTGATTTGTTGCAATAGGATCTGCTGCCGAACAAGCTGCAGGTGCAGGTGCAGGTTACCTTGGCAACGCCACAACAAGAGACATAAATTGTCAGCTCAACTGCTTCTTGTTAAAAACATTATTTTAACAGTAAAAACAAAATTAGTAATTGATCTTATATTATTTCCTTTGTGAGTGACCATGGTATAAGCGGGATGATGCCCTCCGAGGTGTCCATTATCAGAAATTCGTGGAGGCAACTGCATCGTCCATTCATTTCTGATAATGGACACCTTACATGATTCACTACATGGAGTCTAGAACACCATGACGTGCAGTGGAGTCCCCAGAGGGAGCCACCTCCAATACTCCAGAAAGGGTGGGTACTCCAAACTGCTGTTCACTGCATAAGCATAAACAATAATCAGGACCTGCTCACCCCAACTGAAGGTGGAGGGAAATTATACCCTTTTGTCCACTGGGGTAAACCCCAAGCCAGGGGACAATAAGTATGCCCACACCAACTCGCCACCTCTCACTGGGAGCAACTCCAGAGTAGAAGAAGGTCCAGCCCTTCACGAGGATCCTGGTTCCAGAACCCAAGAGTGTTGAGGTGAATCCAAATGCATCTAGCCGGCACCGCTCAACAACTGTTGAAATGATTGTAAATTCATTTTACATTTTTATTGAAGGGACACTGTGGAACAAGCACTCCCATCTAAGGTTGAAATCCTGTAGCAGTTTAGATTTTCCAACAACCAATACAACAGTAGCTGCCGTGTGTCAAAAAGCCTCAACGACCCTTCCAACAAGTCATCTCCATATTGTGTTTGTTCTTAAGCAGGTAATTCACTGTGCTGACTGGAATCACTTGGTTTGATGCATGAGCAGAACAAATTCATGGCATGGAGACGACTTGTTGAAAACATAAATCCAACCTCGTCTGTCCAATAAATTTACATGTATCAACACAAACACATACAGTGAAATCTGGATCTCCTCCTCTGTTGTATGTTTACACTTTTTTTTCCAGACTTTATTGAACAATTCACTAATTACAAGTTCAATAAGGAATCTCCACATTCAACAAAACATAAATGTCTTTGGCAAGGCACACATACACAGACACACACACAAAGAAGAAAAACTGAAATACCAACATGTTTAAATATATATAAAGGAAAAACAATATTTATAAATAATTATACAGGCCAACTTATCTATTCATGAGACATACTATATCGCTGTCTCCAACCATTTTAGTGATGTTTAAGGACATAAGTTCAATAAAATTGGGGACATTGACTATTCTTTTACATTTATTACTATTTTTTTCTTTTAAATTGACATATTACAAATTATCTGTATTTCTCTATGTTTTGCTGTCAATAATATTAAAGAGGAATAGACGATTTTAAGTTCTTTTGTTGTGTGTTTACGTAGTTTGAGCTGCATTTCTGGTTGCGGTGATGCAAGAGGGTCTTGGCTGCAGACTGGAGAATGAGGCAGGGCTGGATATTGGACGGGGCTGGATGTCCAAACCCATCCACATTTTGATTGGATCATGTTTCTCCTTCCTGCTAAATGGCCACTGCTAACCCCAACCCTAACCTTAACCACACCGATTTGACATCCAACCCTGCCCAATATCCAGGCCCAGCCCATTCTCCAGGCTGCAGCAGGGGGTTAATGGGTGACGCTGGTTTTCAGTGGCGGTAAAGCTGGACTACAAGCATGTGGGAGCTGTGCATTTACTGTGACAAATGGCCAGCGTTTAACGCGGCTTTGGAAGCTACTGAAAGCACGAAAATGTGGTAACTTTTAAAGGCTGGTGTATTATAATACACCTGCCTTGTTGCTACAAAAGTCCACCTATAAATACAAGGATCTACTGCTATGTTGCCATGGTAATGCACAACACAGTCTACCAAAACCCAATGAAAACAGTTAGCTTTAGGCTAATTTAGCAAGTTCAATTGGAATTAATTGAGTTAAATAATTCTGAATTAAAGTATTCTCCTTGTGTTTATATAGAGATAGTAACTCCAGATTGGGGTTTACACAGAAAACATGTTTATTTAATTCTGTTTTAGATCAGAGGGGTTGGGAAGGGATATACCGTGTCCTCTTTAAACTCAGTAAGCATGTGTGACCCAGTCCAGCTGGTCTAACTGGGACACTGGTGAATAAAACATCAGCTCTGAGGACAACTGATCCACCTGTCTGCAGGTGTGTTCCCAGCCGGACCGGAAGCTGCTGACCTATTGTGGAGGATGTTCAACCGGAAGTCATGTGTTTGTTTGACAGTGTGGTTCCTTCAGAATAAACTGCTGTGACACTAACTCTGCGGGTGCAACTTTATTTTGAAAGCGTGACGGAAGCTTGCTGTGGTCTCGCGCTCCTTGTCGCTCGGCTGCGTGCAGGTTGTTCCAGCTGCTTCTCTGAGCCGGGTCTGGTTTCCTTCAAGTCGGTTCGGTTCGGTTCGGTCCAGCATGAGCTGCGCCGGGTTCGCGTGCTCCAAACACTCCCTGTGCGCGCTCAACATCCTCCACGTGGTGAGTGTCTGGTGGTCCATATGGATGATCGATCTGCAGGCTTGTGATCGGGATCAGGGCACACACATCTGATGGTGAATTATTGATTGTTGGAGGATGGTCACGTGACTCTGCATCCATGAAGAAGAGGAGGAAGAGGAGGAAGATGTAGGCCTGTGTGCGGCTCGGGATGCTGGGACGTGACGTGGATCTGGTCGTGTGGAAGACGAGAGTGATGACGATGCTGTGATGACGTCATCCCAACTTTCCACGTCAGAAGTCTTCTCCTGTTCAGACAGAAGAATGTGGCTCATCTTCCTCCTGGAAGCTCCAGGGATGAGGATGAGGATGAGGACTGGATCCATCTTCATCCTAAAGCCACAGTCCAGTGGGGTCTTCCTCATCAGGAGGAGGAAACAGGAAGTCTGCACAAACACTGCAGTCTTTCCTGGAACTCAGGATGTTGCCACAAGGTTTAAGAGGGTCCCATTAAGCCTCTGGAGGTTTCAGGATACTTCCAGAATGTTAAGGGTTAAAGATACTTTCAGGGTGTTTTAATGTTTCAGGGTTTTTTAGGAGGTTTTTAAGGTTTCAGGAGATATTTAGCAGGTTCCTTTTAGGACGTTTACAGGATTTTTTTTAAGGTTTCGGGTCATTTTTTTGCTTCTTTTAGAACATTTCAAGGGTTTTCTGGAGGCTTCGGTGAAGAGGGTCTGAAGTCGGTTTGAGGAGGTTTTATTAAGGCTTTAAGAGATTTTATCTCAAAGAAGGGAAGAAAAAATCCAGCTGCATCTCTTTGCTGCAGAACATCCATCTTAACAACAGTATAAAGGAGATTACTGCGTCTTATTTTATATTTTTGTGCTAAATGAGGTTCAACGTACTTGATGGCTGTTTTGCATTTCATATCCCGACACGGTTTTAATCTGAACGACTTCCTGCGATGGAAACTGGAGGATTTCTCTTTTAATAACTGTCTTTTTTCCTGCGCAGGATTCAGATTTTATGGGGTTCTAAGTGGAACATCTGACCCAGTTCTTGTTTCTGGGTGAAAACAGTGGAACCATCATGGTTCTGTATAAACTGCTGAGGAGGGGGCTCGGTGACCCAGATCCTCGCAGATGAGACTTTATGCATGTTCACATGCAACCCAAGCCCAGGTTGTCCCTCTGAGTGTGTGTGTGTGTGTGTCCTGCAGATGGTGAGTCTGCTGATGATCGGCATCGCAGCATGGGGGAAGTGGTTTGGTCTGGTGTCCAGTTTCCAGGTGGTGGGAGGCGTCATCGGTGTGGGGGTCTTCCTCTTCTTCGTGGCGCTGGCTGGCCTCGTTGGTGCAATGAAGCATCACCAGGTCCTCCTGTTCTTCGTATCCTTCGCACGGTCCTGCAGGATGAGACCGGATCTCTCCTCAGATTTTGTTTACATCATGTAAACAACCTTGTTTGTTTACATGATGAATGTGCCGTTAGTGAAGTGACGGCTTGTTGTCTTCTGTCTTTCTTCCTTGACTGAGAAGCTCAGTACATGATCATCCTGTTCATGGTGTTTATTGTGCAGTTCTCAGTTTCCAGCGCCTGTTTGACCATCAACGGAGAACAGCAGGTGTGGAGGAGTTTCTGTAACACAGCAGAACTAAAACAGCCTCTGAGGTTGATTTTAAACTGAAGTTTGAACTTCAGTTTAATTGTTTCAGCCACAAATCATAAGTCAATCAGCAGCTAAAAGACCAAAAGCAGGCAGAAGCAGAACACACAACGAAGACGGTGCAGGTTTTAGTCTGGAGATACACTCGGTCTAAATCGTTAGTTTAGAAATCATTCATGTAGTTTCCACAGATATCTTCCTAAGTTTCCTGTCAGACGTTTAGTTTTCTTCCCAAATCTGTCTCATTTTCTCTGAACAATCCTAAAAGAACCTCTTCCACCTGATCAAAGGTTGCAGTTTTCAAAGCGCTTCCCAAAAAGAAGGGCTTGCAGGAAGTTTTTAGGAGGTTTCTGGATCAGGACCTGGATCAGGACCTGGATCAGGACCTGGATCAGGACCAGCGGTAGTCTTCAGTAATCAAAGCGAAAACGGTTTTTATTACGTTGTCTTCCATGTTTTAACGGAAAAGAGAAGAAGGAAGTGCAGGTTGTTTATTTCTGGTAGAGAATAAGAGCATCAGGCCAATCAGAACCCTTCCCAACCTGCAGATCTGAAGCAGAATTAAGGAACGACGAATAAACATGATGTTCATGTATCATCATGGAACTGTTGCCATGGTTACAGTGGACTCGCTTCAGCAGCTCAAATATAAGTACTGTTGCTTTCCATCGCTCCAGTTTCACTCATCTGCCGCTCAACGTGCAAGAGGGAGATAACAAAGCTGTGCAAAGATTGTCTATGGTGACAGACATCCCACTCTGATAGTCAGCTTGTGACTCACCTGTAAAAATCGATGCAGTCAGAGGACCGTCGTGTCTGAACCTGGTAACCTCCCACTGCTCACGACGGCTGGTAACAATGGTAAGACATAATCCAGCCCGCTCTACGAAACAGTTCGGGAAAGATGAGATCAGATCCGTTCTACGTTAGAGCGTAGAAACATGTAAAGAAAGAAGCACTTCACAGAAGAACACAGAAAACCTGAAGAGTTTTCACAACTTCCAGCATTTCATCAGATGTTGTAAAAGATGAGACTAAAAGCTAAACTTCTGAAGCTGATGAGGCTTTTTTACTTCATGCTTTTATCATTTATCATTTCATCCTGACATAATGCTGATGTTCTACATCATCTGAGCTTTTATTCTGATAAGGTTCTAAGAACAAGCTCATATGAGCGTATCCATGGAAACCCACGATGATAACATGTCATACGAACATAAAACAGACCAAACGTCTAGCCTGTTAATCCATGAATAATAGATCTTTTATCCTTTTTCTTTCTGTTTATTTTCTTCGTTTCCAACTAAATCATATACAGTTGTGTTCATATTATTCATATTTATTCATCCCCTTTCATTAAAGAAGGAAAAAAACAGCTGCCTGTAAAATAAGCTGAAATTGACTAAAGTAATAATAAATAAAAATTTTATGAAAATCATGACATTATTTTCTAATTCTGGTTCAATAGAAATATTTTTAAAAAAAGCAAACAAATAAGATAATTTATTACATATTCCATCAGTCATACAGTAATATTTAGTAGAAGAATCCTTTAATGTTTCCGCTCCAGTCAGGTGTTTTCTGTTCCTCTCAGTCAGACTTCTGCACCTGTTGACAGGTATTTTGTCCCACTGTTCAACAGAAAAGTCTCTCATTTGTCCAGGACACATTTGTTTGGTTTTTTTTTTTCTTTCTTCAACTCAATTAAATGAAAAAACAGTGTCTTATATTACTAAATTATATTTTTGCACATTTTTAGTTGTGGTTCCTTTTGTAAGTCTCCAGTTATCTGAGTGACTGTTGTAAATTCAGCCTTTTCTTTAATGAAAGGGAATGAATACATGTATAATACGCTCCGTTTCCGTCAGAAATGCAACAGGAGTCGGCAACACCGGATCAGTGCAGACCACCGAAAAGCTGCAGGTTGTAAGAAATAGTTTAAAAGAAGTGCAAGTGACGTGTCCCGTGATGCTGTGCTGCAGGACCACCTGCTGGAGGTGGGCTGGAATAACTCGGAGAGCACCCAGAGAGACGTGGAGAAGAGCCTCAACTGCTGCGGCTTCAGACATGTGGACGCCACCGGCTCCTGTGATGCTGTGAGTTCAGACATCTGGCCTCCATCATCACTCTCCTTTAACCTCCGTTATTCATCTCTTCTTCTTCTTCTTCTCCTGCAGGCCTGCTTCCACAGTAACTCCTGTCTGCCGTGTGCAGAGAAGATTCAGGAACACGTTGGAGAGGTCCTCCACTTCGTAGGAGGAATCGGCCTCTTCTTCAGCTTCACTGAGGTGAGCCGTCACCAGTCTGTAACCATGGTGATGAGCAGGTGTGCTCTACCTGTCCGGGGTAAACAGCAGCAGAGGTGCGAACCCTAACGCTGCATGAGTAAAACACGTGTTCATATTCTAAACACTGAATTAGTTCTGATACAGTTGTGTCCATATGTCTTTGTCCCCTTTCATTAAAGAAAAGCTGAATTTACAACAGTCACTCAAATAACTGGAGACTTAAAAAAGGAACAATAACTAAAGATTTGCAAAAATATGATTTAGTAATATAAGACACTGTTTTTTCATTTAATTGAGTTGAAGAAAGAAAAAACAAACAAACAAACAAATGTGTCCTGGACAAATGAGAGACTTTTCTGTTGAACAGTGGGACAAAATACCTGTCAGCAGGTGCAGAAGTCTGACTGAGAGGAACAGAAAACACCTGACTGGAGCGGAAACATTAAAGGATTCTTCAACTAAATATTACTTTATCACTGATGGAATATGTAATAAATTAGCTTATTTGTTTGCTTTTTAAAAAAATATTTCTAGTGAACCAGAATTAGGAAATAATGTTATGATTTTCATAAAATTTTTATTTATTATTACTTTAGTCAGTTTCAGCTGATTTTACAAGCAGCTGTTTTTTTCCCTCTTTAATGGAAGGGTAGGAATAAATATGAATAAATATGAATAAATATGAGCACAACTGTATGTTTTACTCCATGAGTGTTTATGATGGGGAACGTCTGGTTCTAAATAAAAGCCTCCTGTTTTACACAAAGTCTCCATTTCCACCTCCCCAGCGTCACGCCGTGTAAATAATAAGGGTGGGAAAATCGAAAAGAAAAGTTGAAAATCGGGATTTTTTTGCTTGACAATTTTAAAATCGATTTTTTGTTTAAAAAATCCATTTTTTTTTTCAAACAAATAAAAATAATCCAATATAAAAATTTTGTCATTTTTATTGTTTTTATTGATCTTTTTACTTGTCTTCTGGGGCGTTAAAGCAGCAGAATGATGGTCTGGCTACTGTGTCGTTTTTTTCTAATTGAAATCAAGAAATATTACGAGCAAAAAAAAAAAAGTTTTATACATTTATTTTATTTTTAATCTACAAAAATCAGCAGTATCAAAGAACTGTGAGAATCGCAATTTAAATCAAATCGGCATCCAAAAATTCCGAATCGAATCGAATCGGGACAAAAGCGTATCGTCACAGCGCTAGTAAATAACAAGTAACAACCGAAGACAATGAAACAGAATCACTTGGAGGTTTAATCATGTTTTATTCCTCTGATGATCCGTCTGTTGTTTTCTCAGATCCTGGGAGTGTGGCTCACATATCGCTACAGGAACCAGAAGGACCCGCGAGCCAACCCGAGTGCTTTCCTGTGAGACCGGACCGTCTCTGGTCTCCTCAGTGCCTCTCTGGACCCACCTGTGTGTTTCCACTCTCTAATACTCTGATGGAAAGTCTGCTCTGAGCGAGTGTGTTGGCTGTGAAATGTTGCCATCAGGACGCCGTCCAGGCGGTTTACTGACCACTAAGGAGCGCCGTCTGTTGTCCAGGAAACATGTGAACACATGCAGAGTGTAAAACACTGGAAGTTTCTATTCAACCTTATTTAAAAAGCGCTTTTCAGAAAGAAAAATATTTATGCATTTAAAAAAAAGTTGCACACACACACACACACACAGACACACACAGAGCGTGACTACCCCCGCCCCCTTTTCTACCTACACAACAACTCTAACTCCTGTCTGTTAACTGAATGTAGGTAAAAATGAGGATCTGGCATGACGCTGCTGTGTAGAAACCATTTGTTTAGGATCAGTCCAGACCAGGAGCGGCTCAAACACAACCACAGCACAGGGACCCCCGCCCCGCCCCCCATCATGGCAGGATCCTCACCGCAGCTACAGGGCTGCGATGCAGGACCCCGAGCCACCCAGACTGGGCGATCGAGGCAGAACCCCCAGTCTGGAGGATCCTCATGTGCTCAAAAGTTCAGACAAAAATCAAATAAATTCCAGCAGCAGCAGAAAGAAAATGGAGACCGTGTCCACACACAGTCAGGTCTTTCCAGATGTGCACATCTTCACTTTCCTCTGAGGTTTTTAAAAGAATCATCTGTGGTTGCATAAACCTGCTGCGTGTGAACAAGGTCTGAGAACCTTTAATTAAATCCTAGAAGTTTATTTCCTTCCCTGCTTATCAGTCTGCGCTGAATCCAGTAACACCAGCACCCCTCTGCACATCCAGACCCAATCTGGCCCAGTTCCCTGGGAGGAGCAGACGTGTTGGGGATAATCTCACGTGAGAATAAATGTGTGTTTGTGTCTTTCTGTGTGTTTGTGTGACGTCTGTTTCAGAGCTGCAGAGACTACTGAATGAAACTCATGCTGAACGTTTCTACTGGAAACTGAAATAAAAACAAGCAGGAAGACGGAGTGCATCAGATGGTCTGCGTTTTTATTTTCAACATCAGCTAAAGGAAACTCTGAGTGTTGATTAATGCGCCGGAACAGTGGCGAGGGGAAATGTAGCTGTTTTAAAACATTATTATGTTACTGAATGCATTCAGGCGTGTCGCTGTCGACGAGTCCTGTGGAGTTACTGGTGAACATGCAGAGTTTCTGAGACGGCGGCGTCTCTGCAGGACTGTGAGCCTCGTCTCCCTCCTCACCACAACATGCTGAGACCTCCTCTCCCCCCAAAGGCATCCCCTTAAACTCCACAGTCCAGAGACTACAGCTGTCCCTCTTCTCCAGCGTCCCAGCCAGGGGGTCTTCTTTCCTCCTACACCTGCACACCCCCCACAAACACTGCCACTGTTCACTGAAACGATGTGAAACACTTCTTCTTCATGTGTTTTCCTAACAGATCACATAACAGGTGAACAAGAAGCTCATTGTGAGGGTTTTGGCAGACTTCCCAGCATGCTTTGCATTTGAGCAAAACCTTTGTGTCCTCAAAAGACGGACTCAAATGAGTCCAGAGGAAAACTGATGCTCCTGTCCGTGTCTACGGGTTGCAGCAGAAGAGGAAGAAGAACTCGGAGGGGTTTATGCCAAACGCAGCAAAAGAAAAACAGTTCTGTTACTTTCATTAGTAAGCAACCTGTAGAACCAGAACCAGAACCAGGAGGTTGGATATCTGCCTGGACCGAGGGAAGAGGAGGCAGAAAACAACGTTCTCATCTGTCTGTGCTTTAAGCTGTAAAACATAACTAGCTCCAGACTAGTTACATGAAATCAATTAAATAATCCATAATATTACAATCCAGTTTGGTTTCTGGGTGAAATGTGAATAAAATCAATAACTTCTAAATCTCATCAACACAAATTTTATTCCCAACAAAACAAAAACAACATATCAGATGTTGAAATAGAAAAATGTGACCAATTAGTGGGAAATATTTTCTCATTTTGAATCTGATGCCAGAAACATGTAAATCAGCTAAATAAAGAAAAGAGATGAAGATCAACTCACCTGGAGGAGCGATGAACAAGTAGGTTAACTGGCGACAGGTCAGTGACATGGCTGGGTATGAAAGGAGGGATGAACAGACCTATCTATCTATTTATTTATCTATTTATCGATGTCATGGTCTGGATACTTTGTGTCTTTTTATTTCTGGTTTTATTCTTTTATTTTGGTATTTTCTGTGTTTAGTTCCCTCATCTCTAGTTTCCTGTTAATTAGCTCACCTGGTTTGATTTTTCTGATTCATTTCACCTGTTCCTGTCACTCCCGCCATGTATTTATACTTCACTTTCTCTGTTGCTGGTTCATTTTGTTAGCTCCATGTGCTTTTGATACCTTCATGTGTTTTGCTTTTGTCTTTTTTTGTTGTTTAGGATATTAAAAGCATCCTGTATTTGCGTCCCTGGCTCCCGTTCCTGCATTTGGGTCCACACCTCCACCATGCATCCTGCCTATCTGTCTGCCTGTTTGTCTGTCTCTGTAATTTGAGATGAAACGAGCTGAAAAGATGTAGGATAATTTTAGACAAATGCTCCTAAATGTAAAATTTTAAAGTGAAAGATTTAGAGTCAGGAGGAATCTCTGTGTGCATGGGACAAGGCCTGATGCTGTTAATCTTGAGGTTCTAAGGCAGAGCCACATTAACAACACATACAATAACTACTGGAAACCAGTGCATGGACTCAGAAAGCTTCCAGAAACCAGTGTGAACCCAGTTCAGCCTGAAATCCACACATGCAGATTAAAGCTCCATCATATGTGAAGAGGATCCAGAAACACGCCGTCTGTTCTGTGGTCTGATGGATTAAGATAGTTTGTGGACAGCATGGACGGCGTGTCCTGCAGCCTAAAGAGGAGAGGGAGCATCCAGCTTGTTATCAGCCTGCATCTCTGATGGGATGGGGTTGCATTAGTGCCTGTGCTGCATGTTTACACCGTGCCTGAATTATGGGGGGGATTAGGGCTGTAAATGACAAAAAGCTGGAATTCAACACATTTTCAGTGGCGACAACAGGAATATCTGGCCTCAGTAGTAAGAACTGGACTATTTGAATCTGATTGTTCTTTCTTCATCAACATACAACTTCCTGGATCTGGTCCTGATGGAGGTTTTCCTTCCTGGTTCTGGTCCTGATGGAGGTTTTCCTTCCTGGATCTGGTCCTGATGGAGGTTTTCCATCCTGGTTCTGGTTCAGATGGAGGTTTTCCTTCCTGGTTCTGGTCCTGATGGAGGTTTTCCTTCCTGGTTCTGGTCCTGATGGAGGTTTTCCATCCTGGTTCTGGTTCTGATGGAGGTTTTCCTTCCTGGTTCTGGTTCTGATGGAGGTTTTCCTTCCTGGTTCTGGTCCTGATGGAGGTTTTCCATCCTGGTTCTGGTTCAGATGGAGGTTTTCCTTCCTGGTTCTGGTTCTGATGGAGGTTTTCCTTCCTGGTTCTGGTCCTGATGGAGGTTTTCCTTCCTGGTTCTGGTTCAGATGGAGGTTTTCCTTCCTGGTTCTGGTTCAGATGGAAGTTTTCCTTCCTGGTTCTGGTCCTGATGGAGGTTTTCCTTCCTGGTTCTGGTCCTGATGGAGGTTTTCCATCCTGGTTCTGGTTCTGATGGAGGTTTTCCTTTCTGGTTCTGGTCCTGATGGAGGTTTTCCTTCCTGGTTCTGGTCCTGATGGAGGTTTTCCATCCTGGTTCTGGTTCAGATGGAGGTTTTCCTTCCTGGTTCTGGTCTTGATGGAGGTTTTCCATCCTGGTTCTGGTTCAGATGGAGGTTTTCCTTCCTGGTTCTGGTCCTGATGGAGGTTTTCCTTCCTGGTTCTGGTTCAGATGGAGGTTTTCCATCCTGGTTCTGGTTCAGATGGAGGTTTTCCTTCCTGGTTCTGGTCCTGATGGAGGTTTTCCATCCTGGTTCTGGTCCTGATGGAGGTTTTCCTTCCTGGTTCTGGTCCTGATGGAGGTTTTCCTCTCCATTGTCTCCTTGTGCATATGAGGCTTAAAGAGGAGATTTGATGGAATCCTCTGGTTTCCGTTTTTGTGGAAAAAAAGTCTGTCGATGACGAGGAGTCTGGTTCTGCAGTGAAAAAGATTACAAAGTTTATTGAACAGAAAATAAGAAAGAAGACTTCCGGGATGAGGTGGAAGCGAGCACAAGCGTGAGGTTTTAGCTCTCAGACGGTCCGACACTCCCTGACTAAAAAAAACATTCTAAAACGTGAAATATTGGTTAAAATAGTATGTCAGGGAGTAAGCAAAGAAAGACAAGGGCAATTCAGCAAGAAACTGCGAAAAACAAAGAGCCATCGCCCTCCGAGACCAGTGCAGCTAACAAGCTAGCTATGGAAGCTAGCATGGAAGCTATCCAAGCTAACATCATCGCGGAGTTAAGAAAGGTTCAAGATGACGCCAAAAAGGAGCTGATTGACAACATCGAGGCTTTGAAAACTGAAGTGACTGGCTTTAGAGGAGAAATGGGGAAACGCATGGATGATATTGCAGAAGACCTGAAAGGGGTTACGCAAAGAGTGGAGGAGACGGAGCAGAGAGTGGCCGACATAGAGGAGTTCAATGCCGATGCGAAAGAAGCCTTGGAACACGCTCTGCAAATGCAAGTAGATCTTCAAACGCGTATATCAGATCTAGAGGCACGGTCACGTACGAATACATGGGATTGTTGAGGAGGCCGAAGGAACCAACATGCTAACGTTTATGGAGAACTTTTTGAAGTCTGAGCTCAACCTCTCAAACACGCCTCTTAACATCCAGCGTTGCCACCGCTCGCTTGGCCCCAAACCCCCGATGAGCGCTAGCCCGAGGTCTATCGTCATGTGTTTCTTGGAGTATACAACTAAGGAGAAGGTATTGCGCACGGCATGGGAGAAGAAGGTTATCGAGTTCAGTGGGAAACGTGTGTATTTTGACCACGACTATCCCAGTGATATTCTGCTCAGGCGCAAAGCCTATAATCCTATTCGCAAAACATTGAAAGAGAAGGGGTATCGTTTCCAAACTCTGCATCCAGCCAGGCTTCGTGTGTTCCTCGATGGTACCACTATTGTTTACAACAACCCAGATGATGCTACGGACGATCTGAAGAAGAGAGGAGTGATACAAGCCGGCACCGATGACACCGCGCTCAGCCACAAGCCGAGGAAAGCCGCCTGGGAAAAAGCACGAGGAACTGGATGGAGCAGAGATGACCATACCAAGTACATTTAAGATAAACTGAAAGGATTTAGACGCCCCAAAACTACCGAATGTTTAAGACACTTTGGTGAGCATTTTCCTACGTTACAACGAGCTCCACTGATGATCACCGCCCATAAAGGTTGAAGATATAAGAGACCGTCACCTGCGGAGCGTTTTCGCCACGTGCTGCTACTATGGACAGGAGTTGGAGAAGAGTAGAAGCACGGAGAGGGGCCCCCCGGTTTCCCTGGGACTCCCCTCCCAACTATGAAGGTGGATTTATACCTCACTTTTGGAAGTCATTTGTGTTATTTGTTCAATTATGTTTTATGTTGTCAGTTCTTGCAGACCCTTTTGTGTTTAACAGAGCATTTAGAGAGGTGCATGTGTGTTCTACACCTTTAGATTATGGCTAAACAACATTATAAAGTAATCTCACTTAATGTAAATGGTTTACATAACCCCATTAAAAGAAGCAAAGCTCTGGCTAAAATGAAACATGATAAATATGACATCATTTTCTGGCAAGAAACACATGTTTCTGATGCAGAGCATGAAAAAAATACGTAAAATGGGGTTTAAAAACTTGTATTACTCCTCATATACAAAAGGTAATTCTAGGGGTGTTGTGATCTTAATACCAAACAGGATAAACTTTCAATTTTCATCTCAAATCAGTGACAAGGAAGGACGTTATATACTTGTAAAAGGTTTCATAGATCACAAAGAAGTAACTTTGTTAAATCTGTACAGACCACCTGGTAAAGACAATTGTCTAATTAAGAAAATATTTGATCTTATAGCAACAGAAATATCTGGTGTGTTTATCTGTGGAGGTGATTGGAATATCTGTCTGAACACCTCCATAGACTCTTCAAGCAAAATTAAAAAAACCCAAGCAGAAGCAACCTTAACTAAAAAAATGCTTAAAAAACTCGGAATGATGGATGTATGGAGAAATCTGCACCCAACGGATAAAAGTTATACCGTCTTTTCACACTCCCATCACGTACATTCAAGATTAGACTATTTTTTTATGCTAAAGTCAGAGAGACATAGAATCGTAGATTGTAAAATAGGAGTAAGAGACATATCTGACCATGCATCTGTTTGTTTAACATTACACCTGGATAATGACCGTAAAGAAACATTGTGGAGGTTTAATACTAGCTTTTTGAAATATAGAGAATTTCAAAACTTTGTTGAAGAAGAAATCGGTGACTATATTCACCATAATTATGGAAATAACATTTCTCCGAGCATTTTATGGGACGCCTCAAAGGCTGTTCTCAGAGGAAAATTGATCATGTGGTCTTCTATGAAGAAAAAAGAAAAAGAAAGTCACATTATTAACTTAACTGACAAATTAAAGTCCCTTGAAAAAGAACATATGCAAAGTAATAATAATGATCTACTAACAAGTATTGCAGAAGTAAAGCAAACATTGAACAAAGCATATGAAGATCAAATAGAAATGAAATCCAAATTTATGAAGCAAAATTACTACGAAAATGGACCTAAAGCCAAGAAACTTCTTGCTTGGAGGATACGAAAACAGCAGGCCGACAGATTTATACACAAAGTGAAAAGTCCTCTTGATAATAACGTATATTATAATTTAAAAGACATACAGAATTCATTTGTAGCATATTACAAGCAACTATATACGCAACCACAATCAGTGGATCAAGCAGCTATAGACCGTTTTCTCTCCTCCCTCGACCTGCCATCAATAGGAACAGAACAAAATAAAAGATTAAATCAACTAATAACAGAAGAAGAAATTGGTAAAACAATTTCTAAATTGAAAACAAATAAAATGGCGGGTGAAGATGGTTACCCTGCAGAGTGGTACAAACACTTCCGACACTTAATTATTCCTCAACTTAAAAACTGTTTTAACCACGTCTTAACAGGAGGAGAAATACCACCGTCATGGAAACGGGCAGTAATTTCAGTCATCCACAAACCAGGTAAAGATAAAACTCTATGTGGCTCCTATAGGCCAATTTCAGTTCTAAATATTGATTACCGTATATTTACAACAATATTAGCTAAAAGACTTGAATCGATCATTCCTGAAGTAACAGACACAGACCAATCGGGTTTTGTCTGTAATAGACAAACTCATGATAATATAAGGCGAGCCCTTCATCTTTTTAACAAAATGAAAAATAAAGAATCAATAGCTGTCAGTCTTGATGCTGAAAAAGCATTTGATTCTGTTGGATGGGATTACTTATATTTAGCTTTGAACAGATTTGGTTTTAATAGCAATATAATTAGATGCATACGATCTTTGTATGATTCCCCATCCGCCAGAATCAAAATCAATGGCGGTCTCTCTGACATAGTACACCTAGAGAGAGGTTGCCGCCAAGGCTGCCCGCTCAGCGCGACGTTCTTTGCCCTCTTTATAGAACCTTTAGCTCAGGCAATCAGAGAACATAAGGACATCTCAGGTATCATTATAGGAGACACAGAACACAAGGCCTGTTTGTATGCCGACGATGTTCTTCTTACATTATCTAACCCCAGTGTAAGTCTGCCCAATCTCCTGTCTTTGCTAAAAGAATTTGGTACATATTCAGGGTACAAGTTAAATTTACAAAAAACCCAGGTTATTTCATTCAATTATAAACCATCTTTAGAAACTCAAAAAATATCTAAATTTAATTGGAAAAATAATAAAATTAAATATTTAGGTGTCCAAATTCCAAAAGATTTATCACAATTGTTTGAAGAAAATTATACAATTTTGACTTCAAATATTAAAGCCGATTTACAGTGTTGGTCTCTGCTGCCAATGAATATGTACAATAGAATTGACATAATAAAAATGAATGTATTACCGCGAATTCTTTACCTGTTTCAAGCACTCTCAATTTCAGTTTCCTCTAAGCAATTCAATGACTGGGATAGAATGATTTCAGATTTTATTTGGGGAAAACAAAAACCAAGAATAAAATTTCAAACATTACAATTACGAAAGGAGGAAGGCGGATTAGCCTTGCCATGTCTAGAAAATTATTACAGAGCAGCACAGCTGCGGATACTTATGTGTTGGTGTGACCCGTCATTTGAGGCCAAGTGGAAAGAAATGGACCAATCCTATTTTGACACTCCTCTTCAGTCCATGCTTGGTGACAGACCTCTTCTTAAAAAATATTTAACTTCACAATTATTACCCATTTAGATAGTTGTACCAATAAACACTTGGTTTAAAATACTTAAGGACAGCGACACTGAGAGGAGTGCCAAATTTTTACGATGGCCAGCCTATGATTCTGATTTTTTGCCCTCAAAGATAGATACTGGTTTTACACAGTGGTCACAAAAAGGTATCACAGGATATTGGGCTATCTCAGAAAAAAATGTTCTAAAAAGCTTCTCACAACTTTCAGAGACATACAGTCTGGAAAGGCATGATCTATACAGATATTTTCAGTTACGGCATTATTTTGATAAGAACGTTAAGCTCCCAAAGAAAGAAGAAGTAGGACTTGTTAAGATTTTCTTGAAATCTTGCAAAGGTAAGACTCCAAAGAAGCAAATGTCAAAGCTGTACACTTGTTTACAATCTTTAAAAAAACATTCAACTATATATATTTAAAAAGCTTGGGAAAAAGAAATTGACGTGATAATTTCTGAAGATGACTGGTTAAATATGTGTAAAGTTGCCATGACTACTTCCTCTTCTAATCTTTGGAGAGAGTTTACATGGAAAAACATTGTACGTTTCTTTATACCACCTTATATTACAAGTAAACAATGTAAAGATCCAGATAAAGCTTATTGTTGGAGAAACTGTGGAAATGCTTGTGCAGGACACTTTCATGTTTTTTGGGACTGTGCCAAGATCGCACCCTACTGGGCAAAAGTTATAAAAGAAATTAAGAACATACTTGGGCTGGACTTGCCATACGACTTTATAATCATATATTTAGGCAATGTACCTCAAAAACTAAAGAAGTCGGACAAGTACTTGTTATCAATACTGTTGGCAGGGGCAAAGAAAGCCATAACACGCAAATGGTTACAAGAAGATGTCCCCTCTACACTAGACTGGATACAAATTGTTTCTGAAATTTATGACATGGAAAGACTGACATTCTCTTTAAGGTTGGCCGCGGAAAAATGTAAAAAATATTGGGAAAAATGGGACAGTTACACGAAAAAAAGGACTTTGTAATGGACTTTTTTGGAAGAAGGGAAGAAAGAAAAAAGAAAAAAGAAGAGAAGGAAAAAGAGGAAGAGGGAAAGAAGAAAGAGAAAAGGGGGAAAAAAACAAAAAAGAAGAAAGGGGGAAGGAAGGGAAAGGAAAGAAAGAGAAAGGTATATGTATAAAACCAATTACAATGTTCATGCCTTGTCTGAATGTGTAAATGTACCCTGTATGCTCTGTGTTTTTGTGTTCATTTATTATGTAGTGGTCTGCATTTTTGTTTTGATCTGTTTAAAATTTAAAAATGTCACTTTTAAAAATAAAGTTAAAAAAAAAAAACAAAAAAAGAAAATAAGAAAGAACAGAATAATACAAATTTGAAATATGAAGAGACAGTTCAGAGGTTCGACGGGGTGGAAAGTCTGAAAATGCTCTGAGTTCTAAACTAAACCATCCTTTTACTGTTGCATAAGGGCGATTGGCTGCCCTAAATCTATGTTATTCCAAACAAGAATGATCTGTTATTAGCTGTTACCCTCTTTAAAGGAAGAGAGTGTACTAGTTAATCAGATCCCAGATGTCTGAATGCAGACATCTCAGGGCCTCTATACACAGCTATGTCTGCAAGGAGAATAGGCAGATACTGTGTAACTAAGCTGTCTAAGTTCTTAAGTTCATCATGACCTCTTCAGACCTACACAACAACCATCAGAAACGAATGCCAAAGATTACAAAATGTATGAAAAGTTAGAACATAAAATTTCCACAACACCTCATAGGTCATTATTGTTTTGAACTGGTTTATAGGGACCCAGTTATTCCAACTATTTCAGATTTGTTTTAACTGGATTATATTTGGACCACTTTAAATTGGATTGTATCTGTTCTGACTCCAGGTCTGGTCTGTCAGAAACCAGCAGGTGGCGCTGTGTGACCAAACTGATTAGGAAAGCAGTTGAAGAAGAGTTTGGTAACCAGTTCAGCTGCTGGTTTCCAGTATGACAACACATCTGCAGCATGTCTATAAAGAAACGTGTTGGATTTTTGGAACCAGTGATTACGTCTTCGGTCCCGCAGCACAGAAGGAGACCTCTGACCTCACTCACTGACCTCTGTGAATGATCAGAGACCAGCCTGGTGGCGGTACGATCTGATGGGAGTACGATCTGGTGGCGGTACGATCCGGTTGGGGTACGATCTGATGGGAGTACGATCTGGTGGCAGTACGATCCAGTTGGGGTACGATCTGATGGCGGTATGATCTGATGACGGTATGATCTGATGGCAGTACGATCTGGTGGCGGTACGATCTGGTGGGAGTACGATCTGGTGGCGGTATGATCTAGTTAGAGTACGATCTGTTGGGGATACGATCTGGTTGGGGTACGATCTGGTGGGGGTACGATCTGGTGGGGATACGATCTGGTGGGGGTACGATCTGGTGGGGATACGATCTGGTTAGGGTACGATCTGGTTGGGGTACGATCTGGTGGGGATACGATCTGGTGGGGATACGATCTGGTTGGGGTACGATCTGGTGGGAGTACGATCTGGTGGCGGTATGATCTAGTTAGAGTACGATCTGGTGGGGATACGATCTGGTTGGGGATACGATCTGGTTGGGGTACGATCTGGTGGGGGTACGATCTGGTGGGGATACGATCTGGTGGGGGTACGATCTGGTGGGGATACGATCTGGTGGGGGTACAATCTAGTGGGGGTATGATCTGGTGGCGGTACGATCTAGTGTCGGTACGATCTAGTGGCGGTACGATCTAGTGGCGGTATGATCTGGTGGCGGTACGATCTGGTGGCGGTATGATCTGGTGGCGGTACGATCTAGTGGGGGTATGATCTAGTGGCGGTACGATCTAGTGGCGGTACGATCTAGTGTCGGTACGATCTAGTGACGGTACGATCTAGTGGCGGTACGATCTGGTGGCGGTACGATCTGGTGGGAGTACGATCTGGTGGCGGTATGATCTGGTTAGGGTACGATCTGGTGGGGATACGATCTGGTTGGTGTACGATCTGGTGGGGGTACGATCTGGTGGGGATGCGATCTGGTGGGGGTACGATCTGGTGGGGATACGATCTGGTTAGGGTACGATCTGGTTGGGGTACGATCTGGTGGGGATACGATCTGGTGGGGATACGATCTGGTGGCGTTACGATCTGGTTGGGGTACGATCTGGTTGGGGTACGATCTGGTGGGGGTATGATCTGGTGGCGGTACAATCTGGTGGTGGTACGATCTGGTTGGGGTACGATCTGGTGAGGGTATGATCTGGTGGGGGTATGATCTGGTGGGGGTGCGAACTGGTGGCGGTAAAATCTGGTGGTGGCACATTCTGGCTGGGGTACAATCTGAGGCGGTACGATCTGGTTCAGGTACGGTCTGGTGGGAGTAAGATCAGGTGGGAGTATGATCTGGTGGGAATATGATCCAGTGGTGGTACGAACTGGTGGGGGTACGATCTGGTGGCGTTACGATCTGGTTGGGGTACGATCTGGTTGGGGTACGATCTGGTGGGGGTATGATCTGGTGGCGGTACAATCTGGTGGTGGTACGATCTGGTTGGGGTACGATCTGGTGAGGGTATGATCTGGTGGGGGTATGATCTGGTGGGGGTGCGAACTGGTGGCGGTAAAATCTGGTGGTGGCACATTCTGGCTGGGGTACAATCTGAGGCTGTACGATCTGGTTCAGGTACGGTCTGGTGGGAGTAAGATCAGGTGGGAGTATGATCTGGTGGGAATATGATCCAGTGGTGGTACGAACTGGTGGGGGTACGATCTGGTGGCAATATGATCTGGTTGGGGTACGATTTGGTGGGGATACAATCTGGTGGGAATACGATCTAGTGGCGGTACGATCTAGTGGGAGTACGATCTGGTGGCGGTACGATCTGGTGGCGGTATGATCTGGTGGCGGTATGATCTGGTTGGAGTACGATCTGTTGGCGTTACGATCTGGTGGCGGTACGATCTGGTGGCGGTACGATCTGTTGGCAGTACAATCTAGTGGGGGTATGATCTGGTGGCGGTACGATCTGGTGGCTGTATGATCTGGTGGCGGTACAATCTGGTGGCGGTATGATCTGGTGGCTGTATGATCTGGTGGCGGTACAATCTGGTGGCGGTATGATCTGGTGGCTGTATGATCTGGTGGCGGTACAATCTGGTGGCGGTATGATCTGGTGGTGGTACGATCTAGTGGGGGTATGATCTAGTGGCGGTACAATCTAGTGTCGGTACGATCTAGTGGCGGTACGATCTAGTGGCGGTACGATCTAGTGGCGGTACGATCTGGTGGGAGTACGATCTGGTGGCGGTATGATCTGGTTAGGGTACGATCTGGTGGGGGTACGATCTGGTGGGGGTACGATCTGGTGGGGATACGATCTGGTGGCGGTACGATCTGGTGGCGGTACGATCTGTTGGCAGTACGATCTGTTGGCAGTACGATCTAGTGGGGGTATGATCTGGTGGCGGTACGATCTAGTGGGGGTACGATCTAGTGGCGGTACGATCTAGTGTCGGTACGATCTAGTGGCGGTACGATCTAGTGGCGGTACGATCTAGTGGCGGTACGATCTGGTGGCGTAACGATCTAATGGTGGTACGATCTAATGGTGGTACGATCTAGTGACGGTACGATCTAGTGGCGGTACGATCTGGTGGCGGTACGATCTGGTGGGAGTACGATCTGGTGGCGGTATGATCTGGTTAGGGTACGATCTGGTGGGGATACGATCTGGTTGGTGTACGATCTGGTGGGGGTACGATCTGGTGGGGATGCGATCTGGTGGGGGTACGATCTGGTGGGGATACGATCTGGTTAGGGTACGATCTGGTTGGGGTACGATCTGGTGGGGATACGATCTGGTGGCGTTACGATCTGGTTGGGGTACGATCTGGTTGGGGTACGATCTGGTGGGGGTATGATCTGGTGGCGGTACAATCTGGTGGTGGTACGATCTGGTTGGGGTACGATCTGGTGAGGGTATGATCTGGTGGGGGTATGATCTGGTGGGGGTGCGAACTGGTGGCGGTAAAATCTGGTGGTGGCACATTCTGGCTGGGGTACAATCTGAGGCGGTACGATCTGGTTCAGGTACGGTCTGGTGGGAGTAAGATCAGGTGGGAGTATGATCTGGTGGGAATATGATCCAGTGGTGGTACGAACTGGTGGGGGTACGATCTGGTGGCGTTACGATCTGGTTGGGGTACGATCTGGTTGGGGTACGATCTGGTGGGGGTATGATCTGGTGGCGGTACAATCTGGTGGTGGTACGATCTGGTTGGGGTACGATCTGGTGAGGGTATGATCTGGTGGGGGTATGATCTGGTGGGGGTGCGAACTGGTGGCGGTAAAATCTGGTGGTGGCACATTCTGGCTGGGGTACAATCTGAGGCTGTACGATCTGGTTCAGGTACGGTCTGGTGGGAGTAAGATCAGGTGGGAGTATGATCTGGTGGGAATATGATCCAGTGGTGGTACGAACTGGTGGGGGTACGATCTGGTGGCAATATGATCTGGTTGGGGTACGATTTGGTGGGGATACAATCTGGTGGGAATACGATCTAGTGGCGGTACGATCTAGTGGGAGTACGATCTGGTGGCGGTACGATCTGGTGGCGGTATGATCTGGTGGCGGTATGATCTGGTTGGAGTACGATCTGTTGGCGTTACGATCTGGTGGCGGTACGATCTGGTGGCGGTACGATCTGTTGGCAGTACAATCTAGTGGGGGTATGATCTGGTGGCGGTACGATCTGGTGGCTGTATGATCTGGTGGCGGTACAATCTGGTGGCGGTATGATCTGGTGGCTGTATGATCTGGTGGCGGTACAATCTGGTGGCGGTATGATCTGGTGGCTGTATGATCTGGTGGCGGTACAATCTGGTGGCGGTACGATCTGGTGGTGGTACGATCTAGTGGGGGTATGATCTAGTGGCGGTACAATCTAGTGTCGGTACGATCTAGTGGCGGTACGATCTAGTGGCGGTACGATCTAGTGGCGGTACGATCTGGTGGGAGTACGATCTGGTGGCGGTATGATCTGGTTAGGGTACGATCTGGTGGGGGTACGATCTGGTGGGGATACGATCTGGTGGCGGTACGATCTGGTGGCGGTACGATCTGTTGGCAGTACGATCTGTTGGCAGTACGATCTAGTGGGGGTATGATCTGGTGGCGGTACGATCTAGTGGGGGTACGATCTAGTGGGGGTACGATCTAGTGGCGGTACGATCTAGTGTCGGTACGATCTAGTGGTGGTACGATCTAGTGGCGGTACGATCTAGTGGCGGTACGATCTAGTGGCGGTACGATCTGGTGGCGTAACGATCTAATGGTGGTACGATCTAATGGTGGTACGATCTAGTGGTGGTACGATCTAGTGGTGGTACGATCTAGTGGCGGTACGATCTGGTGGCGGTTTGATCTGGTGGGGATACAATGAGTAAAAAACCTTTTTAACAGCAGTGTAAGTTCAGAGAAAGTTTCTGTTAATGATCCCATGATCCTTTCGAGTCAGCTAATGTGATCTGAGAGTGGGTGTTGCCATGGCAACAGACTCACCAGATTCTGATATGTGACTTCCAGTCAGATTCACATAAACTGTCAGGGATGACACAAACATAGACATCATATATACATAGACACCTTATTGAGCCCTGGAGAGTGAATAAGCGTCGCCGCCATATTGGATGTGTCTCCGCTTTCGAGTCTTGCTGCAGAGTCAGCGTGTTTTCCCCACTCTTTTTTGATGAACAAAGCGTAAATATAACACAAACAAAACATTTTTCTACATAATTGCTTGATGAATAAGGTTAACACAGTGAATAATCTACTAAATGCCAATCATACATTTTACTCCAATGAGGTGTTTATGGAAAAATATGACACTGATGCTTAACAGAGAGAGTTTTACATGGTAGCATAATTACCTCCACCAAGGAGGTTATGGTTTTACTGGCTTTATCTGTTTGTGTTTAAGATAACTAAAGTTATGGACGAATATTCATGAAATTTTCAGGACTTGATGGAAACGTGAAAAGGAAGAACTGATTTAATGTTGGTGGTGATCTGGATCACCGTTTGGATCCAGGAACTTTTTAAAGGCCTTGGTGGAGGTTTTTTGCTCTCAGAGTGTTTTTCTGAGTAACTTCTGAATTGCACAGTTTTGATCCAATACTTTATTTTCAAACTTTGTGCAACTGTATCTCTAATTTGATAAATCAATAAGTGTAAAAAAGGAAAAAGTCCACCGTAGTCAAGAGTAAACCAGCCACTATTCCCGTATTTTGTTCCGCATACGATTGCAATAACCGGCGAAATATTGAAAGTAGATTGTGTGGAATTACATTTCACATGACCAGATATTTAGCCAGATAAAAAATAGAGAGATAAATCCAAATGCATCAATAAACAGACATGTTAGTATCAAATTCATTTATACATTTATTTATATTAGCTATAGTAGCTACCTTATGTCTTAGTTAAATAGCATTACAAACATATTTTAGCCTAAAAGCCCGTTGTTTTTAATGTTTTACAGTGATCCGTATCATAACAATATCTCTGCCCTTTGTAACAAACCAAACTGTGAGAAAAATCAGGTGAAAATTGGTGAATTTATGGTTGTGGTTGGACCTACAGCTTACAAATAAATGCATTGGAGGCACACGGAGACCCATCCAAGATGGCGGCGTGATGAGACATCAGCTCGTAGAAGCAGCATGATACTAAGCGGTGTCTATGTATATATGATGTCTACGGACACACACCTACTGTGTGTTTCATGTTTAATAAAACCACAAGAGCAGATTTCACCAGGTGTGTATTTATTCAGACAGGTAAACAACCAACAGAGGATCAGAAGTCCGGTTGGAGGGGAGGGAGGGGAGGTTCAGGTGAAGCTTCCAGTGCTCAGTTTTCCGTGTAAACGTCCGGACATGTGGTCGAAGTTCTGGCTCAGTCCTCACAGCTCGGACTTCAGGAGCTTCTTTGCTTTCTTCAGGTTGCTGACCACTGGGGGAGAGACGGGAATCTTAAAACCCACAAGCATCAACACACACACACACACACACACACACTCACACAGCAGGTCTGCAGCACTCACACAAGGCAATGTCACTTGGTTCATAGGCGTACAGGCGGTTGGCATAGCGACCGTTGATGTCCGCCCTCACTGTCATGGAGGGGTCTGTAGAGAGACAGGAAGGTCAAACATCACCTGAACCAGAACAGAACCAGACCTGGATCATTTCAGCGCTCCAGATTATCTAAACCATTCAGACCCTCCCAGTTCCAGTTCACATGCTCCCCTTTCTGTCAGCTTAATTTCCTGCACCTTCATGTCTGATTTATCATTAAGTGGAGCAAAACTTTAGTAAATGATTAAGGAAAAATGAAAGAAACCTTTCCGTGTTGCTTTTTTCTTGCTTAACTCTGCAGGTGTTGCTACTGGGAGAAGCAAACTGGTGGAGCCAGAGTCAGTCTGAGTCCAGTCAACCTGCTTGTGTAGGAATGTTATTAAACCCAAAGGCTTCAGACAAGTGAAAAAAATCTTAAAACAAGTCTTGAAAAGTTTGTTCCAGGTCCGTTATTTATGCTTTTACTGCCCCTGTCAGTGTTTTATCTCTAGTTTGACGTTTGTCTAATCAATAGAAAATCTCCCAACATGAATCAGTCAGAGATGATTAATCATTTCAGCATGTTTTTAACAGTAGCAGATTAAAAGCAACTGTTTAGTTCAGAGGAATCACCATCATCATCACCATCATCACCATCATCATCATCATCATCATCATCAAGCACTGTTTAGTTCAACCAAAAGAATCTCAGCCAGGATGCTTCAGTATGTTTTTTTTTTACCTCATGATAGTTTTAAGAGATTTCTACGGTGGCTGGGAAGTGTAAAACAAATTAAAATGTCTAAAAACCAATTTCAAAATTAAAAAACAAAATTACATTTTGAAAACCAATTCACAATATGAAAAACAAATTTCAATTTCAAAAACCAAGTTTAAATTTAAAAAAACAAATTCAAATTTTTTTTAAAAATTCCTTTTTAGTAAACAAATATACATTTTTTTAAAAAAATTATATTTCAAGACACATTTTTACATATGTAAGAATAATATACTTTTTTAAAAAACAAATTTATATTTCAGGACACATTTCTACATTTTTTGGAAACAAATATGCATTTTAGAAAACAAAATAAAATTAAGAAAACAAATTCCTGTTTAAGGAAACAAATTTATATTTCAGGAAACACTTTCAAGAGAGCCGTGATAATCTACATTTTTACAAATCCCGAAACAAATTAACAAATTAACAAAATAACAAATTAACGATCGGCTGTTTGGCACTTCCCAGCTACCGTAGAATTTCTCACTTAGCTAAGAAATGTTTCATTTGAAGTTTCAGGAGATCTCAGTGTCATTATCTTCCTGCCCTGGCAGATTATTCCCTCAGATTATTATGAATCTTCTCTCTTTGAGACACATAAATTTCCTTTATGAACAGTTTTGCAGTATTTTAACCTGAACCTGGACAGAGGAGACGACTTACCGACAAACAGGATCCGGGGGACATACTGTCCATCTGGAGACAGATGTTTGTCTGTGGTTTCATACTGCAGGGAGGCACAAACAGAACATGTGACGATCCAGAACTTCCCCGGTGAAATCCAGCTGTGCCGTTTGACCTACCACCAGGTTGAGGACAATGAAGTCCTCATCCAGGATTTTCTGGAGCTGGTCATCCTCAGAGAACACCTTCTTCAGCGCTGCAGGAGAAACGTGGGACGTGTGAGCCAACGGCGGCTTTCCAAACAGGTCCAGCAGGTTTTTTCATGCGTAACTCACCTTGGCTGTGCGGGCAGTCCTCCAAGTGAAACAGGACCATCAGCGGCTTGTTCCTGGAACACAAACCAGCTTCATTTAGTCATCTCCTCGGCCTGAGTCCTCTCCAAACCCACATTTTACTGCTCCTCACCTGGACCGTGACCAGTACAGACCCTCCTCATACGTCTGAGCCCAGATCAGCTGATCCCCCCACCCTGCAGGGACACAGACAGCGTTTAAGTCAGACCTGCATGAAGCTTCTGCAGCGCAGAGGTGCAGCTGGTCCTCACCCACCTCGGGACAGGGTCTGTGGGTTCCTCCTCCCAGTCTTTGGGGTGTATTTGGCAAAGGTGGAGGACACAGCTGCCAGGACCAGGAAGACAGAAAGCACGGCTCTGATCATGTTTGGGTTCTGATGGGAACACAGGCAGGTGAGAGGAAGTGACATCATCAAACAGGTTAGATCAAACTGAAAGCACATCTGGATCTGCTCCAACACGTAAAGATCCGAACCGCCAGAACCTGAACCGTTGCAACACCTAGTGAAGGAAAACCAGTCTGCACTGGTTTTTCTGGACACCAGTGCAGAACCTGAACCTGAACCTTCAGGTCAACATGAGAAACTGAATCCTGGACAAAGTCTCTGCAGGTCTGCAGCTTACCTGTTCCTGACTGCTCATGTGAGACCAGGTGGACCGCAGCTCCAGGAACTGCTGTGACTCAGACCTCACCTGTCCCGGTTTTAAACACCTCCTCCCCCACCCCCTCCCACGCTGAGCTGGAATTCCTCCGTGACGTCTGACGTGTTGTTTGCAGACCAAACCTGAGATTTCCGTGTGCTTTCTCTGAGACATCCTGCTGCTCACAGCGCCGCTGGAAACAGTGAAAAATACCAATAAAAACATTTAAAACAGGATTCAGACTCTTTTCCAGGGAAATAATCTGCAGGAAGATAATTACAGCTAGAAGGAAGAAACTAGTGGTGAAAGTCCATTCCAAGTCCTAAAAGTCTTAAAACCAGAAAGACAGAATACGATTATTCCCTCTCGATGTAAGAATTCCTATTAAAAGCTTTTTTTATTAAAATAATACAAAGTTTTTACATTAAATGAAGTGAATATAATGGACTGGATCTTGCTCTCTGGCAGGAGCTACTGGTCCTTTCAAACTGGGACAAATAGAGTGAAAGAAGAAATTATTCAACCATCCTTGTTTTCCAACATTCCCATTTCATTTTAATGATCATTTCCAATAAAGGAACATTTTTGGGAACACAAGAGAGGTCTAATGCATGCACCTATGCTTGACATCTGCACAGTAACTTTTACCTAATTCAGCTTGTAATTATTTTAATATAATTTATGATTTTATTATGATTTTATTTGTATTTTCTTTTATGCTTTTTTCTGTAATGCTTTTAATGTTTCATGTGAAGCACTTGTACATGAAAGGTTCTGTACAAATTAACTTGCCATGCCTATTCATTCCCTGTGACTGGATATTCAGACTTTCTTTCCTTTGGATGTAAGAAGTTACGTGTAAGTGACGGATGCCATTTACACGTTTATGTATGAACTGCTTGTCCTTTTCTATGCTTATAATTACCAAACTTGTTTATATGGAGCTTTACAACAACCCACAGGGTGTCGGTGTGTTTCACACAGGATAAAACATCACTGACACACACATGCTGCGTTGAAACAAACAAAACAAGAAGATGTGTTACTAGAAGGACGAAAACACCTGAAGCCATGAAAACATGAGCTTAGAAAAAAAACAGTGTTTTAGTATCATTTTCATTCATTCTTATTTTACTAAAACTAAATTTACATGTACTGCAGTTCTGTTCAATGTTTTGTAATTTTCACTGAATCCATGTTATCTCATGCTGGCAGTCCGCAGCGTGCAAGGAGGACAGACGGCAATGAGACATCTTTCTCCAGCGGTCCTGATGAGGACAGATCTCCAGGTACCGTTTCCTCGCAGCACTGCCAAGTCAGATACACAAACCTGAAGCTAGTTTTTCTTATTTAGGGAGGGGTTGTGTGTGTGTGTGCATAAGTGTGAAATAGTTTTGTATGTTGTAAAGCATCTGTATGAAAAGGTCTATATAAATAAAGTTTGATTTGATTTGATTTATAAGAAAGAAACACTTAAGATTTCCTGAAATAAGAGGAAATTTCCAGTAAAACACTTGTTTCACGTCCTTTATTAAGTATAAACAACACAAAACTGTCCCATCTGGGCGGATTTTTAGTTTCTCTTGTTTTTCCTCGAGGTGAGGAAGAAACAGTGACAGAAGCATTTACACGACAGGACAGTTAGCAGTGTGTGAAATGGTGCTGGGGGCTTACAAACTAATAAACAGTGACCCAGTGAGGCTATTTTATTCCACAGTTTTAGGATTAATTACCTAAGAAATAAAATGCATGATTAATCATTTTCAGAAAGACTTTCCAGCTGAACATAAGGTTGTAAATTTTGGCCGGTTTCATGAATCACCCACTTTGAGCTTCATTTACTGATTTCTTGACCAGAACAATCCTCATCTTCCTCACCAGTTTGAGTACATGGCAGTTTGGCTCAGACTCCCAGTGCTGACTGGTCCTTACATGATTGGCTCAGCACACAAAGGTGCAGCTCTGATGGAGACGGATCCAAACATCCAGCTGGAAAACAAAGACAGTTTCAGCTTCTCTCTGCAGAGACGCTGGAAGCGGACTTAACCCAGCCAGCCGTGTGTTCACTGTGTGAAAGGCAGCTTTGTTCAGGTTCAGGTTCAGATCCGCCCCGCACCCACATCTCCTCTAAAAGCCAGGAAAACAAGTCCCATTTCTGAATCCTGTCACTTTATTCTTCACGTGTGATCAGATTTTTAGGGGAAATCTGAGAAAGAGAGATGTTTCAGCTTCACTGAGCTCAGAGAGGAGACAGTTTCATGATAAATTATGTATGAGATAAAGTCATCAAAAAAAAAAAAAGTTTAATCTTAAATCTTTAATGTCGTTTAATCTGCATAGAGAGACCGATCTCTCTTCCATGCAGGACCGAGAGGGTCAGAACATCCTTCATTCCAGCCGCACTCAGACTGTTTAATATCAATCTTTAATTTAATCTATCTATCTATCTATCTATCTATCTATCTATCTATCTATCTATCTATCTATCTATCTATCTATCTATCTATCTATCTATCTATCTATCTTTCTAAATGTGGAACAAATAGAATGAAAAATAAATACAATGAACTCTGACGTGTCTGAAAACTTTTGGGAGGAGTCAGTTGTAAATAAGCCCCGCCCCTTTTTGCCTTTTCAGCGCCTCAGTGACTTCCTGTCAACATCTTCCGTTGTATGCAGATATGAATACACACGTTAATACTTAAACACACATACAGACTCAGTGATGTGTAAGAGAACCAGAGTAAATATAAAAGTAAATTTTTAAATGGTGATTTCTTTTTTCTTTTAAGAACATAGAAGATGGATCTAAAACCAGTCTGGTTCTGTGTTAAACATGAAACCGGTTGCTCCTCTCAGCATTCATGTATTGCAGATTATTGTCCTGCTGAATAACCAAAATATGCTTATGGGGGGTCAGAGGTAATTTTATGTCTGGGAATGCGTGTCTATGCTAATTGTGCTGAAAATACCAACAGTGCAGCTGATTCCACCATTAAATGTGGCCAGATCAAACGGACCAATAAATACTATTAACTCTAATAAAACATACATACTTCAACCATTAGAATTGTAATTAATTTTATATACAAATAGCTTAAAATAGAAGCATTCATGTCATTTTCAGACAATAATGTGAGAGAAAGTTAAAGCAATGGCATATTAACTTTTGAAAACGTGTCAAATTGACCCGAAGACAACGGAATTGTTAGAACTCTGTGTTTCTGATCCATTTTAATGCAACAGCGACATTTATTATGCACATTCCTGGAGCTGCTTTTGTCCTGCAGTGTCATGAAAAACCACTTTATAGACTTTTTTCCAGTCCAAGAGCTTCACTTTACAGCAGTATTTCGTTTTGCAGCACCACAACACACGGCAGCCGCTGGCTGTTTGAAACGTCACCCTGACTGAATTATCAATGAAACGTAAGAGTTAGACTGGAACTGCCATCAGATACAGTAAAGACTTTTTTAGTATATTTTACTCTTCTTGCAATTAATAAATACACATATTTTTGCTTGCTTTTGCTTAAACCAGATATATTTGGGGGATGCCGTGTAACCTTTTGCCACTAGGGGCGCTAAACTTTCCACAGCCCACATGACATGTCTAAAACAGCCTCCATCCAGTCACATTTACATAAATAAAACAATCATTTACAAGAATTTCCCCAAAATAATGATCATAAATGATGGTATTTAGTATCAAATGAAGAAGTAAGTTTGGCACAACTCATGTCAATATCTTATTGTTATAAAAACGTTAGCATTAGCCGTTAGCTTATCAACAGTACTGCTTCCTGTTGAACAGCATATAAAAACCATGAAACTAAACCAGGTCAGTTGCTAAAATTCAATCACTTCTTCAATATTTACATGAATTATAGGAAATATATTTATTGCCTGGAAACCAGCCGAACTAGCATAAAATGTTCAGGGAGTCATGTTAGCTTAGGTCTGCTACCAATTAGTTTCAACTAGCCACATTTAGCTTCTACTAAACAGTAAAATAAAGACACATACGTATACTGCAACAATCTGCAGCTCATCAGGTGCTTACTGTCATTGTTCTGGATAAATGTTGCTGAAAGATGTGAAAAAGTTCATCACATTTTGCTACATTTGCACAACAAGCAAAGAGCTAACTTAGCAGTCTGCTAACACTAAGGCAAACGGAGAGTGTTTTACATCCACACTGTTCTTACGTTTCTTACTTCAGCCATAACAAACTTTGTTTGGAAGAGGAGGAACAAGTGGCAGAACCCAGAGCCCTCTGTGTTTTTGTAAGGGGGACCTCAAAGCAAAGCACTTCAGGTCACATGATGCCATAAGAGACGGATCCGCTCCATCAAATTTGGGGGGCAGTCCCCTCGGAGCGCCGACACACATCAAGGTCAGTAAACTGACCCCAGAAATCATCCAGTATCGCTCACATTAAGCTAATGTTTGGTCAAAAGTTACACGGTATTCCTTTAAAGTAGTTTGTACCCAACAATTTGATTAATCAATGATCGAATCAATAGAATACCTGATCGTCTCAATAATCATGTGCTGCAGGAACATATTCTGAACTCCTGGTTTTTGAAGAGAGCAGCCCCCTCAAACACTGTATGTTGACCCCTGATATTATCCATTATTACTGGGTCAAACGTTACTTTTAATGATTTAATCCTGCAGATTTATCTGTCTTTTGCTTCCATAAATCCCACATAAATGTGTCTAATCATGAATCCATACAGATGAATAGATCATTTATCTGATTGCAGGATCAAAATATCCAAATCATAAATGATCAGTAGTTTTTAAAATCATAAGGTTTGGGAAGTTCCTCTAAGCTCCAGGTAAACACCACACCTGAGGCTGGAAACACATCTAAGCTTGAGATTCCTTCAATGTTCAGCAGAATGTAATGATCTAAGTTATCATTAATGAGGGTTTCTGCATCATAGCAACTTTTCACAGAAAATCTTCAGAGCTGAGATGTTTACTTTAATCCTCAACGATCAGGAAGAACAAATATCCAGAAAATAAACACACTGAGGCATTAGACACATACATCCAGTTTATTTTAGAGTAGAGTA
Source organism: Telmatherina bonti (assembly GCF_933228915.1). Lineage (NCBI taxonomy): Eukaryota > Metazoa > Chordata > Actinopteri > Atheriniformes > Telmatherinidae > Telmatherina > Telmatherina bonti. The sequence goes on from NC_136617.1 coordinate 33,639,098, forward strand.
CACAGAAGGGACCAGTGCTGATGATGAACCTCCGTGAAGACAATAAGTAGAAACATCCATACATGACACTTCTCCACAGGAAGTAAACTGCTAAACTGGTTTATGTAAAAAACAAAACAAGAATGGCTTCTATCGTAAAGAGGTCATACATCCAATTCACCACAGCTGGATTCCAGGTCCTGGTCCTAAAACCATGTGGTTTGGATCTCAGACCAGGACTTGGTCCATCTGAGAGAGGTGGACCCGCAGAGTGTGTGTGTGTTTGAACCCTGCTGTGTTGTTGATGGTGTGTATCCACAGCGGTTTGCTGATGCACCAGGATTCAGGTATCTTTCTATTAATTCTCCTTCCATTCTACTGAAGTTTATCCATAAACCAATGAGTCGGTCTTCTCTTTGGGACCTGAAACCTCTGTACTGCAGGACGTTTAGAAGAAGACCCAGCTGTGTGGCCTGTTTTCCCTCAAACAGGCAACACTTCGGTGATTCTTCCTCCTGACGAAAAGCCAAGCCAAAAGAAGTACGAACAACTTTTATTGAGTTTAAATCGCATGATTCAGCTTTGTATAATCATATAATGGTGGAAGGAGGTGGAGTGTCTACACCAGGGGTCTGCAAGCCATTTTTACCATCGGATCCACATAATAAACACGTTTTAGAGCCTAAATGACTTTTAACTTAGAAAAAAACCAAACAGTTGCTTTTAATGTGTCATGACGGAAGAACCTGCCAAACCGGTGCAGCATCACTGTTGGCATGCCGACATAAAGACGCTCTCTGCTCAGTATCATCCACATCGTTCCAGTCACAGATGATTAAATCTGCTGGCGCCAGATCAGCTTGCTGAGGCAAGAAGTTTTGTTGTCATTTTAACGTTCCTGGCCTTGATGCTCTTTCAGGAGAGAATGACATGTTTGCATTTTACTAAAGTTCAGGAATAGATCATCCAGGATTGCAACAAAACTCGCAGCAGAAGTGGAAATCAGAGGCTTGATTCACTTCTTCAGGATATGTTTGCACTGTTCAGCTTTGCACAGACATTCAGGTGTTGCTTTTTTGTTCTTCTTCAGCTCTGTTGGTTTCAGCAGTTTGTTTAGGAAATGTCTTCTAACGTTAAGGTTTTAGTTGCTCGCTCATATTGTTATCCAGCATCATCCTAACACGTGTAAAAAGTCTTTCCACGCAGTATTGTGCTTATTTTCATCTGAAGCCCGTCAGGATGACCTGAAGACCTGTATGCAGGTCGCAGACCTCTGATCCACACCAACACCTGCCTGTTCCTGTGTCTATATGATATATGATTCCACTGATTGATCATTCAGCATATATTTGTTGTGATATTTCATGAATGAGCTCTGTGAGCACTTTCCCAAACTTCTCTCACACGGTTGCAGATAGACATTAACATGAACTTGCAGATAGACGTTTACATGAACACACAGAGCTGGTGGACATTCTGGCACTGTAGAGATGTAGAAAAATAAAGAATATAGACAGATATGAGCAGTTTTTTCTGTCAAATTTAACCTTTTCTTCCTTTGTTCTGCCTCCTGTCTGAAATGACATGTATACAATAAATTAAATTTATCTTGTAGATAAAAAAACAAAACAACCAGTAGGTCTGGATAAGTTGGGAAAAGATTAATATAGCGTTTATTAAAGTAAGACATGTCAAAAAGCGAGGAAATGAAGTGGGTCCCTCATCTGACAGAGTTCTGAAGGGGTTCTGACCTCATGGTCAGAGAGGGATCCTGTTAAACTGGTGTTTCTGCAAAACCTGCGTAAGGTGATAAGAGTGTCACCATCCTCGGAGCACCATGAGACACGGCTTCCTTCCATCTGTTCCACGCCTACGTCTCCCCATCTATTGACTGAATCCCTTCTAGGGGTCGGGTCACCCAAATGATCGAGTGTAAGCTCAGACAGCACAGCCCAGAGCGGTACTGGCTGTACAGTCTGGCTCTGTACAGCCCAGAGCTCACACACAGGCACAAAATTAGTGATGCTGATCCCGTTAGAAGAGAGATGTAAGTGTGGCGCTTCTTTAACCCTGGTAATATTTCACCGGGGTTACGCAAGAGAGAGCAGATAAAAGAGGAAAGATACAATGTAAACATTTCACTACTACAGGGGCTTTATGTGTCATTTAAATCTGAAGAATTACAGTAAAAGTGTCAGAATCGAGATACATTTCACTGTCAATAAATTCCCCTGGATCACAGCAGGAAATGTAAATATTACCACCTCCTAAAAGAAAACCACATTTCGTTCAGTGAAAACAACATTGCAGCTCACTTCATGTAGGAAAGAGTCTGATGAGGAGATGTTCCACAGTACAAGGTAAAAGCTCAACCTGAGCAGTTTTCCAGGTGTTTAATGAAGGTGTATCCAGGTAAATGTGTCAGGAAGCCATCCGCCCATGATGAAGATGGACACCTCTGTCAATGGTCAGAGTCGGGAGAATACAGGGAGAGACCACACATGAGGGTCCAGGAGGAAATGAAGCCCAGGATATTATATAACCTCCTTTGTCTCCATGGTAACTAGCAGGACATTCATCTCCATGGCAACTAGCAGGACCATCATCTCCATGGTAACTAGCAGGACCCTCATCTCCATGGGAACCAGCAGGACCTTCATCTCCATGGAAACCAGCAGGACCCTCATCTCCATGGAAACTAGCAGGACCCTCATCTCTATGGGAACCAGCAGGACCTTCATCTCCATGGTAACTAGCAGGACCCTCATCTCCATGGGAACCAGCAGGACCTTCATCTCCATGGAAACCAGCAGGACCCTCATCTCCATGGAAACCAGCAGGACCCTCATCTCCATGGAAACCAGCAGGATCTTCATGATTTATTTCAAACAAAGGCAGTCATGGTAAACACATTAGGAGAGTTTTTTAGAGCTGGAATCAAACCTTTCACCACAAAACAGTAAAAGTTAAACGAGATGTGTGCTTGTGTCTGCGAGCTGCCAGAGTTTCTGTCCTACAAAGACCAACGTCTTTGTAACCAGCAGAGTCTGTCTTTTTAATGGAGGACATAGTCCAACGATACAATGAGCCGCGTAAAGATGAGATGAATATGTCCAGCTCTTTCCATGATGATGGTTGAAACTGGTCTGAAACCAGGACTCTGTGATGGTTCTGAGTCAGGATGTAAATAACAGAACATCAGAAGAGGCCTAATGTGGGGAATGACTTCAGTTACTTCCTGGAGTTACTTACTGGTGATTTAGTTCCATTGTTTAGTCTCTGACTGTGCGTGTAAATAACACACACTGTAATGTGTGTAAATAACACACTGATACAGGACCGTGCGTGCGTTAGTTGAGTCTTCCTGTTCTGCGTGAGGCCGACTGGATTCGGTTCCTGTGCAGGTGAGCTGACTCCTTTGCGGGGAAGGCCTGAGTAAACAGAAGCTGTTCCTGCTGTTGGAACCAGGATGTGGATCTTTGCTGCTCCATCCCTGTAGTAGCAGCAGTTCAATATTTGTTCTTCTGGGCTCAGTTAGAACCACTCCCATCAACGCTTCCCATTCACCAGCTGCACTCAGTCCCACCCTGACAACACGGATCTGATGTGTGTGTGTGTGTGACACACACGGTTGGTTCAGACGTGTTTCAACACTGGCTGTTATTTATCTGTTTCAACTTCACCGCAGAAACTAACCAAGTCTTAGAATCTTATATTCAGCCAAAGCTTCTGACTGTTTGTCTTGTTTAGGGAGCGATGTAGTGGACAAGAGCAGAACTTGGAAGATTTTTAATCATTTTTTATCTTTTAAATGATTAATCTTTTAACGTTACATCGCAGAGGCTCTGTTTGAGATTACAGTTCTGTTCTTGCAGCCAGATTTAGCTGTGAAATGTCTCTTCAGACCTCCTACTGTGCGTTTCTGTCTTCATTTTTATCTTCAGCTGTGAAAAGCAGCAGCTTAGTCTGGTGATCATTTCACTATTATAATGGAAAAGGAGTCCGACAGAGCAGCTGGGTGAGAAGCTCACGCTGGGACTCCAACCTGGAGCCACTAAACCAGCTGATCTACACGCCAGCATCAGTTGCATTCGCTCCACCCAAAATCTTCAAATCAAGCTGTTTATTATATTCCAAACAATAAAACCCCACTGATTCCAGATAAACTGACCTGGATTCAAGCCATTTTAGGAGGCGGGACTTTAACCTGGGATTAATAACAATAAAAAGACAATTTATTCTGATATGACTGGAAGCGTTTATTGTCATCTGCACAGAAAGGACACAGGTTCCCAAAAAAATTACCTTCTTACTTTGCCGTCCACACTGAATGCCAGAACAGAATCATTGAGCTAATTTAAGAAGAGCATGCAAAAACACAGAAACATAAAATATAAACTCCAAGTAAAATCATTAAAAACATACATTTACCTAGAGAATATGGTCATTAATCATGATAATCTGATAAAACATTCAAATCTGATCATGTCATAGATCGGTAATGTATAATATACACTGCAGTAGAATATTGACATCTGATAAAGAATTTCTTTTTGCTCAATAACCTGGTAGATTATTAATGTCGGATCATCTAGTAGAGTATTTAGGATCTGGTAGACTATTTATGATTATCTTGTAGGAATGAGTGATAATCTAGTAAATATCAGGTTTTTAATGTCTGATAATCTATACCTGATAATCAATGGTTTGAGCAAGTACAACCAGTATTCATCCATAAGGTATAAGAAGCTGTTGTGTGTGTGGAAGTGCACTGTAATGTAATTTCTCTTTGAAAGAAAACACAGTCGGTGTGTATTTAGACATTTATTCAATACATCGTGTAGAAAAGAACTGAAATGAATTTACATGAATGTTGTTCCAATTTCACACAGACTGGAACCAGTTTAAATGGCTCCGAACTCAGACCGTATTAAAAAAGAAACAAAAAGCTGGAAGAGCAACAAAATACATTACATTCCTACAGTCCCACAGGAGACAGAAAAATGTTGTTTTCACAGAAAACACTCGTCATCATCAGCATCTCCTTCATCCTCGTCTTAACACTGACAACACGAACCCTTCTGGGTTCACATGAGAGCCGCAGGCAGCGGCGCCGAGATCAGCGGCGCGCTTTACGTCATGATTGTCTCGCTCACGCGGCGGATATCTGAGTTCCATCGGCGTCACGTTGACTTCCTGCTGCTGGCTCCGGATCAGTTCAGGAGCTCGCCATGGTGGAAGGACGCCAAGACGTTGCTGCTGCTGCAGAACCGAGACAGGACCGTGTTCCATCAGTCGTCACGTGAGGTGGGATCTCTGGACTGCGGCGTCTCATTCGGCTCAGAGGCGTCAGGGTTCTGAGGACGTCCATGACGGGCGGCTTGTTTCAGTCTCACCATTAAAACTAATGAGCATAAAAATTCCCAGTCTGAACGTTCCGCGTCGATCCGATGGGACCAGAATCTGCTCCAGGTGGTGGAAGCTCGCCCCCTAGTGTCAATGCTGGGGGTGCATGTTGTGTTGGTTGGTGGGGTAGTTGGGGGGCAGCGGGGGTCCGTTAACTCCAGGGTGGTAGAAAGCACATTTGCTCTCGTACCTGCAGCTTCCCTTCATCATGAAATGTCGACACACCGGCCTCTTGGACATATCTGCCAGGAGAAACAACAACTTCAGATCCAAACCATCAAAAAAACACAGAATAATAAAACCATTTAATATTAGTAGTGGTTCCTGCTGCCAACTGGATTTATACCAGTACAACTCTGGCATACATTACAGCCGCGTAGCTGAAGCTCTCGCGCTCAAGCATAGAGTTACTGCTAAAAACCGCGGTTGTTCTACGTTCTTCTGACTTGAAGCGGGAGTTTGGGTACCTGTCAATCAAAAGGACACGCCCCTAAATATGCCAAACTTTATGATTAAATTTCTTTTAAACGGGCGAGTAAAAAAAAAAAAATTCACTCCCCCCCCCCAGTTGTCATGAAGGTAAACCTGACCTATTAAACCAAAAATGGATTTTTGTACCAGGCTGTAAACATGTTTATTTCTGCCGTAAACATGTTTATTTCCACTGTAAACATGTTTATTTATGCTGTGAAGTTGGTCTTTTTAACATGGGAGTCTGTGGGGATTTGCTCTGTTTTGCAGTCCCTAGTGGATGAAGGGGGAACTGCAGTTTCCGTATAGGCTTCACTTTTAACCGCAGGAGGTTGCCGCTTGGTCGTGTTACAGCAACTCTTCTGGTTAGGTAAAAAATTCAGTGGGATGGTCCAGAAATCGTGAAACAAGCCATCACATACTGGCCAATCACAGGGCAGAACATCCATGCGCCGCGTAGCAGGAGCGAGCGTCAGGTCTGGAAGACGTTTGGCCTCTATGGACCGTGACACGGTAACATCGATCCAGGTGCGAGTGACTTCAGAGATATTCTGTATGTCGTTAGGAGACTGAGGCGGGGTTCTGATCAGAACACGCTCATTGATAAATGGTTGTAACTCATTTTCAGTTAGAAACCAATAAGCGTTACCAGTCCCCTGGCTTCTGATGTCAACGTGAATCATGACCAGGCGGATGGTGATGGTTATTGTAAAATAATGAGTAATGAAAACAAGATCTTGAGGTGGTTGTTTTTTTTTTTTTTGAGGCAAGGGGACGGATTTCGGCGCAACACCGGTCGTCATGTTACAATTTCGTAACAGAAGATGTTAACCTCTGCTGGCCGAACCTGGCTACGCAACACGATTTAGCACAACTATATTACACCAAGCGTAGGATTTGTTACGTTTTCTATCGTTTATTTATTAGAGACGTTATTTTTTTACAGACGTACGTACATACGTACATTTAAGTAAAAATACATAAATTTATGTAAAAATAAATTTGCGTATGTCGAGGCAGTTTGTGTTCCACGTGGAACAGCCGTCCTTCGCGTTTCCCTGGAACACCCATCAGTGTGCGTTAACAACTTACCGTTGACGTTGTTGTGTCCTCCTCTGGGCCCTCCTCGACCTCGGCCCCTGAAGCCCGGCTCTCCTCCTCGACCTCGCCCTCCGCGGTGAAAATGCCCCCCTCTCTGCGGCCCCCCCCTCATCGAGTCGTCTCCCCAGTAGTTGCCGTTGTCTCCTCGGCCCTGACCCGGCGGTGGGCCCATCATGCGGGGCCCTCCGCCGGGGTTGAAAGGCGGACCGTGGCCGTGGGGGGGTGGCGGGTGGTTGAAACGGGGGCCGCCGGGCGCACTGTTCGGGGGGTAGCCGCCGTTCATGGGCATCGCCATGGGCATGTTGTTCATGGCGTTCATGGAGGGGTTGTGTCCCAGAAGCCCCTGGTTGACTACAGAAAGGATCACAGTGAGAACAGAGACCAGACAGAGTCCAGGTGAGGCAGCGTTGCTAGGGGCAACAGACCTGGTGGGGGGCCGGTTTGGTTCTGGGACTGCTGCAGGGACCCCAGCAGCTGCTTGATCTTGTCTGAGAAGTCGGGTTGCTTTATCAGCTCCTCCGTGGACTGGTTTCCCGAGGCGCCCTGGGGACAAACACACACACCGTCAGGGACAAACACACACACACCGTCAGGGACAAACACACACACACCGTCAGGGACAAACACACACACCGTCAGGGACAAACACACACACACCGTCAGGGACAAACACACACACACCGTCAGGGACAAACACACACACCGTCAGGGACAAACACACACACACCGTCAGGGACAAACACACACACCGTCAGGGACAAACACACACACACCGTCAGGGACAAACACACACACCGTCAGAGACAAACACACACACACCGTCAGGGACAAACACACACACACCGTCAGGGACAAACACACACACCGTCAGAGACAAACACACACACACCGTCAGGGACAAACACACACACCGTCAGAGACAAACACACACACACCGTCAGGGACAAACACACACACACCGTCAGGGACAAACACACACACCGTCAGAGACAAACACACACACACCGTCAGGGACAAACACACACACACCGTCAGGGACAAACACACACACACCGTCAGGGACAAACACACACACCGTCAGAGACAAACACACACACACCGTCAGGGACAAACACACACACCGTCAGAGACAAACACACACACACCGTCAGGGACAAACACACACACACCGTCAGGGACAAACACACACACCGTCAGAGACAAACACACACACACCGTCAGGGACAAACACACACACACACTGTCAGGGACAAACACACACACACCGTCAGGGACAAACACACACACCGTCAGGGACAAACACACACACACACCGTCAGGGACAAACACACACACACACCGTCAGGGACAAACACACACACACCGTCAGGGACAAACACACACACCGTCAGAGACAAACACACACACACCGTCAGGGACAAACACACACACACCGTCAGGGACAAACACACACACACACACTGTCAGGGACAAACACACACACACACACTGTCAGGGACAAACACACACACACACCGTCAGGGACAAACACACACACACACCGTCAGGGACAAACACACACACACCGTCAGGGACAAACACACACACACACTGTCAGGGACAAACACACACACACCGTCAGGGACAAACACACACACCGTCAGAGACAAACACACACACACCGTCAGGGACAAACACACACACACCGTCAGGGACAAACACACACACCGTCAGAGACAAACACACACACCGTCAGAGACAAACACACACACACCGTCAGAGACAAACACACACACACCGTCAGGGACAAACACACACACCGTCAGAGACAAACACACACACACCGTCAGGGACAAACACACACACCGTCAGAGACAAACACACACACACCGTCAGGGACAAACACACACACCGTCAGAGACAAACACACACACACCGTCAGGGACAAACACACACACCGTCAGAGACAAACACACACACACCGTCAGGGACAAACACACACACACACTGTCAGGGACAAACACACACACACCGTCAGAGACAAACACACACACACCGTCAGAGACAAACACACACACACCGTCAGAGACAAACACACACACACCGTCAGGGACAAACACACACACCGTCAGAGACAAACACACACACACCGTCAGGGACAAACACACACACACACTGTCAGGGACAAACACACACACACCGTCAGAGACAAACACACACACACTGTCAGGGACAAACACACACACACCGTCAGAGACAAACACACACACACCGTCAGAGACAAACACACACACACCGTCAGAGACAAACACACACACCGTCAGAGACAAACAAAGACACACACCGTCAGAGACAAACACACACACCACCAGAGTCCATACATACTGTATGTCCATACAGGTGTGTGTTTGTTTCCTGCAGGTGTGTGTGTTTCTGTAGGTGTGTGTGTGTTTCCTACAGGTGTGTGTTTCTGTAGGTGTGTGTGTGTTTCCTACATGTGTGTGTTTCTGTAGGTGTGTGTGTTTCTGTAGGTGTGTGTGTGTGTTTCCTACAGGTGTGTGTGTGTTTCTGTAGGTGTGTGTGTGTTTCCTACAGGTGTGTGTGTTTCTGTAGGTGTGTGTGTTTCCTACAGGTGTGTGTGTTTCTGTAGGTGTGTGTGTTTCCCTACAGGTGTGTGTTTCTGTAGGTGTGTGTGTGTTTCCCTACAGGTGTGTGTTTCTGTAGGTGTGTCTGTGTTTCCTACAGGTGTGTGTGTTTCTGTAGGTGTGTGAGTGTTTCCTACAGGTGTGTGTGTTTCTGTAGGTGTGTGTGTGTTTCTGTAGGTGTGTGTGTGTTTCTGTAGGTGTGTGAGTGTTTCCTACAGGTGTGTGTGTTTCTGTAGGTGTGTGTGTGTTTCTGTAGGTGTGTGAGTGTTTCCTACAGGTGTGTGTGTTTCTGTAGGTGTGTGTGTGTTTCTGTAGGTGTGTGTGTGTTTCCTACAGGTGTGTGTTTCTGTAGGTGTGTGTGTTTCCTACATGTGTGTGTTTCTGTAGGTGTGTGTGTTTCCCTACAGGTGTGTGTTTCTGTAGGTGTGTGTGTTTCTCTACAGGTGTGTGTGTGTTTCTGTAGGTGTGTGTGTGTTTCCCTACAGGTGTGTGTGTTTCCCTACAGGTGTGTGTGTTTCTGTAGGTGTGTGTGTGTTTCCCTACAGGTGTGTGTGTTTCTGTAGGTGTGTGTGTGTTTCCCTACAGGTGTGTGTGTTTCTGTAGGTGTGTGTGTGTTTCCCTACAGGTGTGTGTGTTTCCCTACAGGTGTGTGTGTTTCTGTAGGTGTGTGTGTGTTTCCCTACAGGTGTGTGTGTTTCCCTACAGGTGTGTGTGTTTCTGTAGGTGTGTGTGTGTTTCCCTACAGGTGTGTGTTTTTCCCTACAGGTGTGTGTGTTTCTGTAGGTGTGTGTGTGTGTTTCTGTAGGTGTGTGTGTGTGTGTGTTTCCCTACAGGTGTGTGTGTTTCCCTACAGGTGTGTGTGTTTCCCTACAGGTGTGTGTGTTTCCCTACAGGTGTGTGTGTTTCCCTACAGGTGTGTGTGTTTCTGTAGGTGTGTGTGTGTGTGTTTCCCTACAGGTGTGTGTGTTTCTGTAGGTGTGTGTGTGTTTCCCTACAGGTGTGTGTGTGTTTCTGTAGGTGTGTGTGTTTCTGTAGGTGTGTGTGTGTTTCCCTACAGGTGTGTGTGTTTCTGTAGGTGTGTGTGTGTTTCCCTACAGGTGTGTGTGTTTCTGTAGGTGTGTGTGTTTCCCTACAGGTGTGTGTGTTTCTGTAGGTGTGTGTGTGTTTCCCTACAGGTGTGTGTGTTTCTGTAGGTGTGTGTGTGTTTCCCTACAGGTGTGTGTGTTTCTGTAGGTGTGTGTGTTTCTGTAGGTGTGTGTGTTTCTGTAGGTGTGTGTGTGTTTCCCAGATCTTTACCATGATGGACGTCAGCAGCTCCTGGACGTTGACGGACGGGGGAACCGGATTGCTGGCGGTGCTCGGGGTTTGTGGGCTGTGTGACGGGTTGATGTTGCCCATGAGATCCGCCAGGACTCTGGGCAGCTTGGATTTCTCCAACTGGGGCGGGTCCTGCTGCGACGTGGTGTCCATGGACTCAGCGTAGGCATCCTCCAACATGGAGGAGTCCTGCAGAGACAGCAGACTGGTTAGGAGGACCCGACAGAACGTCCACATGTCCAGATGGGTGTGCTGGAGTTTGGATACAAACCTCGTCCAGAGGGATGAGACGAGGGGGCATGGGCTCATACGGTTCTGGATCTGGCTCATGGGGACTGTCAGGAACACTGGGAAACAAACGGCGGTCAGTTTTCTAATGAGAAAAATAATGCAGTGAGACGAGCAACAGCTTGGTGCAGCTTCATACCTCTCCTTGTTGAGGAAGATCTCCTGCAGGATGCCCATCTCGCGGTCTCTCTGGGTCAGCTTCTCCGTGCTGTTAGCTCCAGGGGTGACAAGACTACCAGTCAGGGTCAGGGGTCTCGGGGGGGTCCAGGGCACCCTTTCTTCCATGGCGTCATGCGACAGGCGGCGAGCCATCTCAAACGTGTGTCTGTCCATCATCAGCTCTCGTTTGGCTGCTTCGCCGAAGTCTTTGATCTTGTTGACGTTGACTAAAGAAGAACATCAACGGAGATGAAATCCAGCTGAGATTAATTTACTAAATGTTTTCATTTCTGTTGTTTTTAAGTCATTTTTCAACCTTTAACTCATCTTCTCAATCACACTGATGAGAGAAGCAGTCCTTACCTCTCTCTGTCTCGTCCAGGTCAAAGTAGAAGTAGTGTTTGAGCTGCTCCTCTTCCGCCCAATGAACGGTTTTCTTCTTCTTGCCCTTCTTGGTGAGGTTCTCCTCTTCTCCACGAGGTTCTGCCAGGGCGTTGGGCTTCTCACCTGCAGACAAAAGGAACCGATAATTAACCAGATGGAGCGGAAGGTGTTGTCTGTGTTTCCACATCATTTAACACACTGACTTCTACTTCTTCTGTAACCTTCAGAGTGGAGTTAATGACTGAAAAGCAGCTAAAGTTTAACCTCCCCGGTGTTTCCGCTTCAGAGCAACGGAGATGAAACGCTTCCAGCGACCAAACGCACGGAGAAACTGCTCAGCTAGAAAAGCAAAAGGCTCAAGACAAAAACAATCCAACAATCTGGTCCTTACCACTCTCAGCACCTTCTGGGTCTTCAGAGGGAACCGGGGTCCCGGGCTGCTCCGGTTCCTGGTTTTCATCAGCAGGAGCCGAGGAAGCCACACTTTCTGGGGATGATGGTTTGGCAGAAGATGAAGAGTACGAAGCAGGTTTGGTGTCAAACGGACTCGCCTGAAGACAAGAAGAGGATACATGAGTGGTGGTTCCACTAAACTGGTTCCAATGCTGGAACTACATCAACCAGTTCTAAACATCCTTATTTATATCCTGGTTTGATCCCAGTTTAATCTGGGTTTATAATCCAGGTCCAGTTTAATCTGGGTTTATAATCCAGGTCCAGTTTAATCTGGGTTTATAATCCAGGTCCAGTTTAATCTGGGTTTATAATCCAGGTCCAGTTTAATCTGGGTTTATAATCCAGGTCCAGTTTAATCTGGGTTTATAATCCAGGTCCAGTTTAATCTGGGTTTATTATAAAGATCCAATTTAAATTTATGATCCAGTTTAAACTGAGTTTACAATCCTGATCAAGTTCAATCTGTTTTAATCTGAGTTTATCATCAAGTTCCAATTTAATCTACATTTATGATGCAGATCCAGTTTATTCTGGTTTCATGATCCAAATCCATCTAAATCTGAGTTTACAATCCAGATCTAGTTCAATCTGGTTTTATGATCCAAATCCAGCTTCATCTGAGTTTATGATCCAAATCCATTTTAATATGGGTTTATAATCCAGATCCTGTTTAATCTGGGTTCATTATCAAAATTCCAATTTAATCTAAATTTATGATCCAGATCTAGTTTAATCTGGGTTTATGATCCAGATCTAGTTTAATCTGGGTTTATGATCATAATAATCTGGGTTTAAAACTGGATTTTCTGTGTACCCCCTTACTGTCTGCTGCTACAATAAACTCAGTTGGTGTTTATGGGTTCATCTCTGTGTTCACTGCTATAAAACATGGTCAGAGGTCAGAGAGTAACAAATGGTGCAGAACTACACCAAAACCCGGCTCAGAAACAGGTCTAGCAGCAGCCCTGAACCAGAACTCAGAACCACTTTGGTGTACAGGGAGAGGTTTATAGCGTTCAGATGGTTTTAGATCGTTTTTCTAGGAGGGAACTGAGACTACAGAGACTAAATGTGGAGGATGTGTTGGTGTTAAATGCTTAGACTGGGTCAGAACCTTGTTAGATGTTGGTGAGACAGCCTTATTTGCAGGAGCAGCTGCACTTGCTTTCTTCTTCTTGATCTTGATCCCAGGAACTGGAGCGGAGTTCAGGGCATCAAGGAACCCAGTGGCCTCCATGGCTGCAGTAAAGACATACATGTAAGCGTCTACAGTGACTCGGTTTGTCGTGAGGACAACACGCCTGGACTTACGTGGTGCTGGAATGAGTTTGACTTTGATCTCTTTGGCAGAATTTGACGGCGTGTTCAGAGGTTTGTATTTTTTCTCCAGAGGAGGAGCATCTGAGAGACCAGAGCTGCTGGAACGGAGGAGAGGGGTCAGTTGGCCACCAGGGGGCACCGTTGAGCATGAACAGAGGAGGAGGACTTACCTGGGTCTCTTCAGAACGGGGGGCTTTATGTTGTACTTGTCGCCTAGCTGGGGGGCAGAGGGGGCCTTCTTAGCAGGGGTGGGGTTGGGGGCGTCCATCTCCAGTCCTAAACACAGATTAGATGTTTATAAAGCAGGTTATGAAGCGTCTGAGCCTCTTCAGGAGCTCAGGTCAGACCTACCTATGGAGCGGATCTTAGCGTGGCTTGGAGCATGAGCTTTGGGCTTCTCCTTTTTCTTCTCCTCATCTCCACTCTTTTCTTTCACGTCCCTCACTGGCACCTTGCTCTCCTCCTTCTTCTTCTTCTTATCTGAAACAGAAATGAAGCCAGTTAGTCGATGCTGGAAGGAAGAGTCTGAAAGTCCGGGTGATTTGAGTGTGTTTACCAGCAGGAGAGCTGCTGCTGCTCGAGACACTCTGGGAACGAATCGTAGCCATCCAACCATCTACGAGTACGGCCGCCAGCTTCCTGAGGTCTGACAACACAGAGAGGGGTTAGATCTCAAAGCTGCCTGGTTAACAGCTGCAAACGTTGCAGACCAAGACAAACTCACCATCAGTTTCTGCACTTTTACTCAGCTGCTTCACTAGTTTGGCTGTGTTGTTCTGCAACAAGATAAAGAGAGAGTTAAACAAGCAAAGATGGCAGCATGTAGCTCCAATAGGTGGGCTGAGACTGTACCTGTTTGAGGTGATCAACCTTCAGAGGAAGCTTCTGCAGCGTGAGCAGGATGAGTTGCAACAGAGGGGTGTTGTTGGTGGTTTTGGAGTAAGTGAGCCATGAGTTGAGAAGCCTGTAACCACCGACTCTGATAAACCTGCAGGAAAGAGAGAGCACCTGATTTACACCGTTTTATTCAAGATTTCCAGCAGAAGACGTGAAAAGACCAGATCCTTACCTGTTGAGGATGTCATGGGACTTTGTCTGCAGCAGGATGTTCAGGTACATACATCTGCTGACCATCTTAGTGGAAGCTTTCATTAGGCTGCAGGAGTTAAAAAAGGGTTAATCATTACGAGGTGTTAATGTGAAAACCCTGAGGTTCATCATGGGTGGGGTCAGATCCTCACCTGAACACCTTTGGGACCCCCTCCAGGCTGCGCAGCTCTCCATCCTTTCCCAGCAAAGCCCCCACACCTTTCAGGATCTCCCTGGGGTCTACCGGTCCTCCTGCCATGTCTGAAACACACACTTCACACAATGAATACAGACATCAACGTGTGGAATCACACCGTCAACATGGATGAAAAGTAACTGATGGTTTGTTACATCAAGACTGTTTGCCTGCCAAAACTCAAAGAACAAGATGGCTTCACCATGTTTACTCCCAAAAAACACGGAAAACCTTCATACGGAAGCACGCAAGAGCCCACCTGAACCAGGTCGATGGTTCTTAGAACCAGACCGCATCTTTGCTCTAGTTCTGGTACCAGGTTCATGTTAGGAGTCAGAAAACACCACACTTCACTCAGAGGAACAAAGCTTGGTGTTTATAACACTGATATACATATTAATATATTCACCATAAACCAACTTTTTATTATTTTTATTATGTCTCTGATTTTTTATTTAGATATTTCTCTGATGATGGAGAAACTCTTTAACTGAACATCCAAACCACCAGTCTGAAGTCACCTTCTCTGAGGGGTGTTTAAACTTTTAACAGCAAGCGAGCATAAACACCGGATCAAAAAACAGTAAAGGTGTTTACATTGTTAAAAAAAAAATAAAAAAATAAAGAGCATACATCTTTAAAATACAGCAATGATTACTGTTTTAATTGATTAGCGCATGACATAACATGAACCTGTTCCCATTTGTCATCTGCTGAGAGGACGAAGGATTCAGTAATTTCCCTGAGACAAACTGGATGAAGGAAGAAATGCTTGGAAACCGGAACATTAGTCATCTTCATCAGAGATGGACACAGATGAGATGGATCTGACCTGCCAAACTCCTCGTAAGAGAACACCTGAGGCCACTTACTGACATCTACTGGTTCATTCACGTCTTCACACCATCTGGGACACAAACACGCTGCTACTGTGTACAGTCATGGAAATGGCTCTGGCGGCTACAACTTCAAACTGTAAATAAACCACTAGGGGGGAGGGGGGGGTTGAGCTGGACTCAATTCAATCACAACAAACCAGCCCTTGCATCCATCTCCACATGGTTTCCTGAGCTTTAAATGCATGCATTTATTTTTCCAGTTATACCAGATTAAGAGTTGTTTTTGTGCCAATCTGTGTATGATTGTACATCATTATCAGCATGGCTGGAAAATGTCAGGTGTGAGGAATCAGTTAGGTCTTACCCGTGTAACTGTAGAAGTTTTATATTGTCTCAGACTTCCAAAAACACTGCAAATAACTCACAATCCTGAAAATATCACAAGTGTTACACATACACAAACACACAGTCATTGGTAAGAATGACCCTGGGTAGGGTGGGGCAAAGGTCAGCGACACTGTGGTGGTCCCACTACCACTAGTAAACAATGACCTCTCAGTAACTGCTAAGTTCAATAAACACTGTGGTTTACTGGACTGGTTATAATGGTTACACATTAGTCTGGACTACAAGGAGTAAAAACACGTCAGGTTACATGAAGCCAGTTCTGAGTGGCTGAGCGCGAGGCCCACTCCGCTCTGAGCCGTTAACAAAGGGGGAGGGAGCGCGCGCAACAGCCGTTAACAGCTTCCGCGAGGACCAACCCCTTTCAACAATGGCCACCATGGTAAAAACAGCGAGCAGGCGGCGAAGGCCACCGCAACACGCTTCTAACCAGCTGCACGGAGCCGGGGAGAGGCTGGGACTGCTCCGCACAAGTTCTAACAAAAATAAAAACCGTCCAAACGTTGCTCCGAGGAAAAACATGGAGCCCGCTGGGAAGCAGACAAGCGGCCGTATCCACCACATCCCGCCGGGTTTGAGCTCCGAGACAGCACTTCTCCCTTCATCCCGCAATCTTTATCCGCAGATTGCCGTGTAAATGGTGCCCAGTGTCCCTGTGCTTTAATTATCGACACACAATGCTTCATCAGATACCTCCTCAGACCTAAAGCAATCTTTATGTGCAGATTGCGGTTGGTGTTCGTTCCTTGGAGAAGCCCCTACGAAACATTTGGCAGGCAAAAGTCCGACTTATATCTGTGCCTAAGGCAATCTTTATGAACAGATTGCTTATGGAACGAATTTCGGTTTCATATTTTATTTGATCATTTCGTCCATCCGTCTCACACACAAAGGGACGGAGCAGTGTGCGTCCGACCACTTTTCTGTGTGAGCTCATACTAGAAAACTGGATGCCAAGAAACAAGCCAGCTACCGCTACATTGCCTATTATCTACGACAATTTTCATTTGATGAATATCGAGTCAATTTAACTTCAAAATCAACTTACTATTGATACTATAGATCCTCAGCGTCACAGGTCTATTATGATGTGCTTTTCAAGCACTTATTGCTCTTATTTCATCAAGTTTATGTCGTCAACCTTCATGGTTTTAATTTGAACTGAAAGACTTCTTATGGGTGGGGCTGTGATAGCTAAATGCTAGCCTTTCCTTCGGCAACAAACTGGAGGCAAAAATAGTAATCAAATGTCCATTACTTGAAGAAAAAATATGAAATTGAGAAGAGTTGTTCAAAATCCTCGACGGCTCAGTCTTCGGCAAAACAAATTCATACCTGTGGAAACACACAGAAAACAACCATTTACTGTTGATCGTCTGGTATTTATATAGTCCTTAATTAAAATATATATATTTTTTTTTTAATGTTTTGTTATTCATTCAACAGTAATTTCGCATTTACAGAAGAATGACGCCTTCACAACTTGCCTAGTTTCTGCTGACTTCACTTACCTTTGACCAAATCCAGGAATGAGCTCGAGAAGGAGGGACTTCGCTTTTATACTGCGTGACGCTTTTGACGTCATGACCAGTGTTTTTTCCGCTTTTTCACGGAAGCAAAATGGCGGATTGCCGACCTTGCCTTTTTCAGTCAAGGACGTAATGGCGAATCTGAGCGAGTGCAAAATGTTATCATGAATTTCTTCGAGTAGTTCCTTCAAAAGTATTACATTTTCACATCTATGAAGCAGTTATAAAAAACACCAACTGTTTTTTGTGATTTAGTTCTGTTTTAATGGTTTTTAAATATATAAATTTAGTTAATAATATTTCTTCAAAATGGCGGCTGGGTTGTTGGTCACATGAGCCAGAGAGAGATAGATAGATAGAGAGAGAGGGCGCGTTTTCTGTGTGGTTTTTATTTTATTTTATAACCATTAAAAAACATTACATAGAGATTCGGACACAATTGATAGTACATAATAGATTAATACAATAATAACATGTACACATGCAGTATATGCAAATATAAAAACATACAACTAGTATTTAAAAGAGAAATGACATTGATGACAAAAAAAAGCACGATTCATTCAGGATTCATTAACAGAAATACATTTACATGTTCAAATAACATTTACAAATGAAGGCATAAAACTCGTAAATAAAGAGGAATTGTGTATTTGTGAGAAAGCAATACTGGTTGTTGTTTATGTCAATCAAGCAATAAAATAAAAGAGTAAAGGCCATGATAAAGTTACACAATTTATATAAATGATACTAAATATTTAATTAGGATTTAAGTTAATTTAAATATTACGGCTCAAACCATCTAATAATCTTTCAACTTTTACCTTTAACCCCACTTGGAGAGAAATGGCCGCCTCCATGCGGATCATCCGGAGTTTCTGCACCAAATCGACTCTAATTTCGCAATCATTTCGCCAGTATCAGGTATTTTATAAGCTTGTGTTTTTGTAATGTGTGCATTAAGCTACCAGTGGTTGGTTTGCAGCAATGACTTGTCTTACTGAAGTCAAAGGAAAGCAGTATGCATGGATTGTGTGTGGTTGGTGTAAAACATAAGGATCTGTCCTGGGGTTTGTGTTCAGTTTGTTTCCTCTACCTTCAGTCCTGCCTGCTGAGACTACCTGTGAGGACTGTGCAGTCACCAGCTGCACTGCAGAGTCGGTGTTTCTGCAAAGCTGCATCTCTGCAGGATGAAGCTGCTGCTCAGGCCACCGAGGCTCTGTCCCGGTACAAGGACCGACCCTGGGATTACCTTGAGAGCGAAGGTACCCTGGAAGGAACATGTAGTTTCTGTCTAACCTGCACAGATACTGGTCTGACATGTGCTTGGTTTATCTAACAGAGTACATGGAGAAGTACGGGAGCAGTCCGGTGTGGGTAAACTACAGGAGGAACCACAAAGGAGGCATCCCCCCACAGAAGACACGCAAGACTTGCATAGTAAGCTTTTACTCACACAGAAACTACTTAGATTGGTTCTGGAGTGTCTAACTGTGTCTAAAACTACAACGTTGTTTCTGTAGAGAGGAGACAAGATCTGTGGAAACCCCTGTCCGATCTGTCGGGATCCCAACATCATCATCCACCATCAGGTGGGTCATTACTCGTCCTCGTCTCTGCATGTTATCACAGGGATGACTTTATTTCAGAGGGAGGTCTGAACTACAGATACCAACCAGCTGTCACAGTTTCCTTCCTGTCTGCTGTTGAAGTCAGATTAGTATCATTATACATCGTGTCCTTTACCTCCTTGTTCACTATGGCAACAGATGCAGAACATCTAGTCCAGTGTTTGAGGCAAGGCACTCCACAAACCAAAATGTTGTTGTTGTTTTTTGAAAGTCCACTTTTAATAATATAAAGTCCATCTTGTCAAAGCCTCTTGAATAGAAATCAGATAAACACAAGAAGAAGGAATTGTATTATCTTTCACTGGGGTATGTTTGGGTGAACACAGAGCTGCTTTTAGACCAGTGAGGGGAAATTGGGTAATCTCTCTGTGTGTGCCACGACACAGTGGTGGAAAAACACTGATCTAGTCTGAGGGAGGCCAGCAGTGTTCTTCAACTGTTCCTCATGTCATCCTGTTTGAGGGAACTGGTGATAACTGGAGAGCACACCTGCATCCGGTTGTCATAGAAACAGACAGCAACAGCTGGTGGTGTGTGTGATGTGAAATTACATCAGTCTTTTCTAACTGACTTTTTACTCATTTAAAGGTTAAAGTCGGGCATGTGCATATGTTGTCAGAGCCAATGAAGGCTTGTGTTTATTACTGATTATTATTATTATTATTATTATATACCTGGTGAACTGGCATGTGTCCCATCTGGTCCCGTCTCAGGTGGACAGATGTTCATATTGGCGTTTGTGTGGTTCAGATGTATTTGATAGTTTGTCTCAGATTTACATCGGGTGTGTTTATTTGCATTTCAGTTTCAGTACCAGGTGGGTACCAGTCTGAGATGGTCTAACTGGACCTGTGTGTCCTGCTGCAGGTTCCAGTTCAGTCTACTTCTTATCATTTCTGGTATAAACCAGCAGCGAGAAACAACCAGCAGGATCATCTACCTGACACAAACCCAGACATCCAGACAGACTCCCAGACTTAAAGTTAGAACCAGGAGAAAATTATAAGTGTTACATTTCCCTCTGGTGGGACATTTTATTGTAAACTGCACCTAAAACAGCCGATTAAAAGCTAAAGACCATCGCCTTAAAGAGCCTAAATGGGCGCAGTAATCTGTCTTTTGTTGCATTTTGCTTCACTTTGCCACGACGTAAGACAACATCGGTGCAGGAAGGACTTCAACGAGAACATCCTCTTCAGACGTCTCCTCTCACACCACAAACCTTCCTGTTGGGACGTTGTAAGGAAGCAGCGAACATGGAGCACTGAAAGATGGGGGAAAGTTTTAGTCTCTCAGGGGCCAGTACAGGTACATCTCAGAAAATTAGAATACTATGAAAAAGTCCAAAATTTTTTGTCACTCATTTCAGAATGTGAAACTTATATAGATTCATTACACATAGAGGGAAACATTTCAAACATTTTATTTCTAGGAATGTTGATGATTGTGGCTTCTAGATAATGAAAACCCAAAATGTAGTGTCTCAGAAAATTAGAAAATTACACAAGATCAATGAAAAGGACATTTTAAACAGAAATGTCAGGTTTCTGAACAGTATGTTCATTTCCATGCACTCAGTACACGAGGAATGGGACATCTGTGGTCCATGTCTAGGATCCGTCTGGGCGTAGCGGCTCTTGATGAGTCCAGCTTCAGTCCACTCCTTGTGAAGCTCCCAGATTCCTGACAATCCTCTCCAGGCGGTTCTGCCTTCTGCTGGTGCAGCTTTTCCTTCCACTCAGCTTTCCATTAACGTGCTTGGATCCAGCTCTCTGTGAACAAGCAGCTTCTTTAGAAATGACCTTTCTGGCTTTCCCTCCTAGTGGAGGGTCAACGATGGTCTTCTGGACGTCTGTCAGGTCAGCAGTCTTCCCCATGATAGTGTCACCATCTGACCCAGACTGAGACCATTTAAAGGTCTAGGATAATTTGAGTTAATTAGTTGATCAGGGTGTGACACCATGACTTTCTAAGATTGAACTTTTTCACAGTATTCTAATTTTCTGAGACACTTTGGGTTTTCATCATTTATAAGCCACAATTATCAACATTTCTAGAAATAAACGTTTGAAATGTTTCACACTGTGTGTAATGAATCTATAAAATATCTGGGTTTCAGAATCTGAAATGAGTGACAAAAATATTGAACTTTTTCACAATATTCTAATTTTCTGAGATGTGCCTGTATAAGTTGGATGGACCTGATGGCTTCCACCGTTACTGGGATGATGAGGAGATGATGAAGGAGGCTCCACCGTGGTCTGGGAAGCTTTTTCCTTCAGTGGAACAAAGAAAGTTTGCTCTGATTCGAAGCAACATGTCGGTGATGACGGCTGTCAGCAGATGCATGCAACCCATGTTCTCTGTCCCTGGAGGTGTGTTTAGTTTAGTAGAGGTTTGAAAACAAAGATCAGATTAATCTGAGTGTACAAACATCACCTGATTAAGTCCAGTTTCTACACAAAGTTTAAGAGTCAGACAGACTTTCTTTCATTTTTTTATTTAAAAAGATCTAATTGGTCAGGAGGCAGGCTTTCAGCTGTTCCTGTGCTTAGCATCTGTTGCCATGGCGATAAAAGCTGGTCAGTAAAGCAGCTTGAACCTGAATTTTCCATGACGGTCCTCATCCTGGTTGGTGGGTTCAGGTCCAGCTGAACTCCAAGTTTCTGCTGCTCAGACTGAAGTCTGTCTCTGATTAAATGCTTCTGTGTTGCTATGGTTACATTTGATAGAAACCATCCATGCGATACAGTGAGTAGCAGCTTAGAGCTGAATGAAGCAACGACTGATGATGATGATGGGGAAGATGCTGAAGCTGTGTGTTGGTTGTTGTCTTGCAGAACGTAAAGCTGCTGCAGCAGTTTATCAGCCCCCACACTGGGATGGTGTATGACTCCACCAGAACAGGTCAGTCCCCACATCACCTGTTACCTCACACAGGTGAGGAGCCAGCCACTGATCTCTGATGCTCCCTACAGGTGTGTGTCTGAAGCAGCAGAAGAAACTGGACAAGGCTGTCGTCATGGCAAGAGATCAAGGTATGAAGCAAGCAGTAACCGTGGAGCGGGGGTTAGCGGGACTTTGTCTTTTCAGACCTCGTTTGACTGTAAGAGTCTGATTCTGTCATGAAATGAACACAAAAAACCTCAAAGTGACCCTGAGACAACATTCTGAAGTCACAACCATGACTTTCCTCAGCAGGTTGTTGCTCTGATTTACCAGCTTTTAATAAACAAAGACACAGACTCGTCTCTGGAACACAGAGAGAGGATTTCATCCTGAAATCAGCGTGTTTGCGGATAAATAAAACTAACCCCAGAAAAGTCCGGTTTCTTTGTAAATGTAAAACAAACACAGAATTCAGTTGTTTCAGATCCCATTTTTTATTCTCAACACAACATAAACCACATATCAGATGTTGATTCTGAGGCATTTTACCATTTCATGGAAACTATGAGCATTTTGGACCTGAAGGCAGCAACACGTCTGGAAGAAGTGGTCCCAGAGTGATGTTAGCATCACTTAGCATCCCTTCTTCTGTTAGCAGCTGTAAACATCTGGGAAGTGAGGAGACCAGTTGCTGGACTTGTAGGAGAGGAATGTTGTCCCGTTCTGGTCTGATGCAGGATTCTAGCTACTCCACAGTCCATCAGAACCTGGCTCAGGAAGGGCGGCCGTCCGCCTGGACTGATCAGGGTGGAGAGGACAGTGAATAAAGACCAACATGCACTGCAACTCTTATCCAGGAAGAACTGCAGGAGAAATATGTTAATGATACCATTGCTGCATCCTTCTACATTACAGATGAGGAGCAGAGAGATGAAAATTACTCAGTGCATCATGGCAGCAGAATTAAGGGATGGCTAGACCCCATAACTCTAAGATTTATCTCAAAGGAAGGTTTTAAGCTTGATCTTAAAGGTAGAGATGATATCTTCGTCCCAAACCCACAGTGGGATCTGGTTGCAGAAGAGAGGAGCCTGATAGCCAAAGGATCTTCCACCCATCGTTCTCTTAGAGACTGGAACCACAAGTAGACCTGCAGTCTGAGAGCAGAGTCGTATGTTTGGAAGATATGGAACTATGAGATCTCTGTTGTACGATGGAGCTTGGTCATAGAGAGCTTTATCTGTGAGGAGGAGATGTTTAAACTCCATCCTGGATGCAACAGGAAGCCGATGGAGAGACGCTAAAACTTGAGAGTTATGATCTCCCCTGCTGGTTCTCATCAGAAACCCAGTGTAGGACTGGAAGCCAAATTAATGCCATCCAGATTAATTACAGTCTGAATTTAAAATGAGAAAATTCAGAATCATCCAGGCCTTGATGTCTGGAAGACATCCTTGTAATCTAACCAACTGATTGGTTTCATCAGGCTCCATGGAGAAGTAAATCAGAGTATCATCTGCATAGCCATGAAAGTTTCTACCATGCTGCCTGATGATATCACCTAAGACAGTGATTCCCAAACTGGGAAATGATGATAAATCAACACAAGTGATATAAAAGTATGATATAAAGGAGAACAAAATATGATGGCGCATATCTGCCCCTGCTTGGCCAGTAATAGTAGTAATCAATGGTGGGTAATGAAGAGACCACAGTCTTTTTAAAAATATTGTCAAATATGAATAATGAAGCAAAAAAAAGTTGCACTTTTCATCCTGAACACAAAGAAAACCCTGTTGGATGAGTTTAGAAAGAAACCACCAAACTATCATGAACTGCAGAGTGGTTTTACTCAAGCAGCATCTATTTCGCTGAAAACTCAGCTCACCTGAAGAAGTTTGCAGAGATTCCTGCTGTAAAATGTTTCACACTAAAGCAGAAGAATGGATCATAATACTGACACAGTTTTAACTACAGGGAACTGGAGTACAGCCACTAGACTAGCAACGCATTGCTTACTATGTTTCTTTGGTCCATGTGACGGGAGGGGGGCTTGACATTATTGTCGTTGATGAAAAGGGACCCTGCAGCAAAAGGAACTGAAGTCCTAATGGAAGCATGTCTAATGTGAAAAGTATTGGTCCAAGTACAGAACCCTGAGGAACTGGTGTGTGAGGAAGACTAGTCATGAACAAACTGAACGCCGTTTTTACAGAAGTACTCTTGCCATCAGATTTAAAATAAAGGCAACTGGGGGTGTTTGCCTGGGGGCGTTGTGGGAGGGTTAAGGGGGATGTTGAAGTGTGAGAGCGCGTGTTCCTGCAAGTCTGGCCATTATTGTGAGGTTGGACACTGAAGGGATGATGATGGGAAGGAGTGGTTCATGGTGCCCTGGTTCCTGGGTAAGGGGGGTTGGAACATCGGGATAGCCGCTGGCCCATGCCAGGTGGCTTTCTGGGGGTACCTGGCACTCATGGGCATTTTGTGGGTTCTCTGCTTGGGAGTTGGGGATTGGGGGCAGCCTTTGGGCTCTTGGGTGTCCGGTTCCTGGCTGGGTCAGCAGCTGCTGACCTCTGCCTGCAGGCGCCTTCTGCCTGTTTATGGTGTGGTGGCTGGGACTCGTGCTCTGGGTTGGCTGCTGATCGCCTGGTTCTCGTGTTACCTGGCCTGTAAAGGCCGTAGTATGACCTCGGTTACGTTTCTGTTCAGCAGTTGGCTGTTTGTCTGGATTGAAGGTCCACTGCTTCCCGTCTGGTGTCTTCATCCCTTTCTTTTCCTTCCCCTCAAATAGGTTCAGCAATCTGATGTATAGTCAGTAATAAAAAGTTACTCAAAATCAATAAACGAGTCAAGAATATCAACTGACGTCACCATCATGCTCGCGATGATTCTGAACAAAAAAAAAAAGGTTTAAAATTGGTCCATTTTTCCATGAAACTTCAGCATCTGATGTGTTTACGCTCTGTTGGGAATAAAAATGTGATGATTGGTTTTACTTTCTGCGCAGAGACTGGCTAGAGTTGTAGATGTTGGAACAGCCTGGACCTGCAGACTTCCTGTGGGGAAATAACCCATCTTTGCCTTTCAGGCTTGCTTCCCTTTCAGATTCCATATGTGGACTTTTCCAGAGAGGACTACTCAAATTCCCACGATGCCGTTGGGTCCACGCCGCCCCCACCATCTCTGCTGTCAGGCAGCAGCTGGTACACGTGGTACAGCGAAATCACTCCTGATGACCAGGAGGTGGCGAAGGTCAAGAAGATGTACAAAGCTTATTTAAAGTGATGCTGGATGTTTAACCTTTTCCGACTTTAAGGATACAAACTGTACAATAAATATGATAACTCCTTTTATTGAGCTTTGGCAGGTTTTTATTCCTGTAAATAAAGTCATGAATGATTAACAGCTGAGTCCAAAAAGACTGGAGCGGATGGATTTTATTTCTGAGTCCATGAGCAGAGCAGTGGTTTGGATGTAGTCCCATCAGGGGTTGACCTTGTTGACCATGGTCTCTCCCAGAGCTTCCAGCACCTCCCGCTTGTAGTCGTCGAAGTCTCCATCGATCTGGTTGATGGTGCGGTCCTCCACCACCCACAGCTGGCACTGCGTCTCCGTGATGAGGCGAGCGTCGTGACTCACGATGATCACAGCTGGTCACATACACACACACACATCATGGAGATCAAACATTTGAACATATTATACATATAGTTAAATGTTTATTACATTTGTAAAAAAAAAAAAGAAAAGAAAATATGCTTCTCTATAGAAATGAGTTTATATATATAAATGTATATATTTTCGATGTCTAAAGCATTTAGAATAAAAATCTGAATTAAAACAACGTAAATGAAACTTGAGACAAAATATTGTTGAAACTTGACTTTTTTTTTTCCTCCAGAAATTTCAGGGTGTTTTGTAAAAGATCAATAAATGTAAACATCTTTGTAATGTACTAAAAGATGTGGAGTTTTACTGGTTTGGCCCACTGGAGACCCGATTCAGATGAAGAACCTGAACACCCCTGATGCATATGTTAATCCACAACGAGTGATCAATCATAACACCATTATTTATTACCTTTTCATAATAAAAAAAGGTCAATCACACGACTACGTTGCTAAGAAACCTCTATTTTGAGATGGAATTTATAATGAAGCGCTTCCTGGTGGACTTTTCACCAATCAGAGAGCTTAAATTGATGGCAACGTCCAATCAGGAGCAGCCAAAGATCAATAAGTTGTGTGTTTCTGAGTGATCAGTTGTACAGACACCTCCTGCTCCATCAGTCTGAACCATGTGAGCTCACCTCCTTTGTACTCATTAATGGCTTCTGATAAAGCATCTATTGACTCGATGTCCAGGTTGTTTGTGGGCTCATCCTGGGAAGGAACAACACATGAGTAACCATGGAAACCAGTGATGCTTACAAACATCAGAGGCGAATGGCTCTCACCAAAATCAGTACATCTGGCTGACGGCAGGCCAATTCTGCAAACACGACTCTGGCCTTCTGACCTCCTGTTGGACGAATGAATCAGAAACAAAACAGACTTGATTCAGATAAAAGAACAGATGTCACATGAATCGGTCCTGAAACAAAAACTTTGCAGCTCCACTGAAGTCCTGAGGAAGGAGGAATTTCTTCATTTTAAATATAAAGATGATAAAAACATTTTTTCCATTGAGACATCTTCCACTCTGCACTTCTCACCTTGCAGAAAACTTTGAGCCTCACAACCTTATTAAAATATTTTATGATTCATTTACAACCTGCCTAAAGAAGCTGGAACGGTGAAAAAGTTTTTCTTCATGTCAAATTAAATTTTACCAGAAGACTTTTCGCCAGCAGAATAACCTCCAGGACCAAAGTTATTCCTCAGTCCTGTCCTGTTCCAACACAAACCTTTAGCACGAGGAGTAAGAACTGGATCCACAAGAGAAAAACATGAAAATGTTCCAGCTTCGTTTTGGGAGCAGATGACTGCAGATCTGGAACAAGCTTGATGGAAAAGGTGAAAAATCGCTGCCCTCATCATCGTACAGCTAATTCTTACTTTAGATGATGAAGTTTGCCCATCAATGAGTTGGTTGGTGTCTCAGAGTGTTCTCGTCTTATCTTCAGTAGTGTTGCATAAACGTAGCGTTAAACAGTATTTTGACTCGGGACTCATCCGTGTTTAACAGAACTGATGAGCAGAAGAAAGAGCATTTTATTCCAGTTTCTTCATTTCCACTGTTCCTGGATTATTTAGGTGTCAAACAGCTGCTGTTCTGCTACAGGACAGCTGGAAGTCAACCCGAGCTAGACGAGTTTCTAAAATCTGCATTCAGACTAAAAAATGTTTGAAACCATTTTCATTAAGGAGTTCCAGACAGAAGCCGAACAGAAGTGCAGGTAGAGGTCCTGTAGCTGTTTCCACCTGGAAAAATCCAGTTGATGTGGAGGATTTGTTCTTCACAGAGTAGAGGGGATTTGGTGTTAGAAAAAATATATATCCCTCCATCTATCCATTCTCCACTGCTTATCCGGGGTCGGGTCGCGGGGGCAGCAGCCTAAGCAGGGAAGCCCAGACTTCCCTCTCCCCAGCCACATTTGCCAACTCTGCGGGGGGGATCCCGAGGCGTTCCCAGGCCAGCCGAGAGATGTAATCCCTCCAGCGTGTCCTGGGTCTTCCCCGGGGTCTCCTCCCAGAGGGACGTGCCTGGAACACCTCACCAGGGAGGTCCAGGAGGCATCCTGACCAGATGCCCGAGCCACCTCAACTGGTTCCTCTCGATGCGGAGGAGCAGTGGCTCTACTCTGAGCCCCTCCCGGATGACTGAGCTCCTCACCCTATCTCTAAGGGAGAGCCCGGCCACCCTGTGGAGGAAACTCATTTCAGCCGCCAGTACATGAGATCTTGTTCTTTTGGTCACGACCCACAGCTCATGACCATAGGTGAGGGTAGGAACGTAGATCGACTGGTAAATCAAGAGCTTCGCCTTCTGGCTCAGCTCCTTCTTCACCACGACAGACCGGCCCAGAGTCCGCATTACTGCAGACGCCGCACCGATCCGTCTGTCCATCTCACGCTCCATCCTTCCCTCACTCGTGAACAAGACCCCGAGATATTTAAACTCCTCCACTTGAGGCAGGACCTGACTCCCGACCCGGAGAGGGCAATCCACCCTATTCCGGCTGAGGACCATGGTCTCAGATTTTGAGGTGCTGATTCTCATCCCAGCCGCTTCACACTCGGCCGCGAATCGCTCAAGTGAGAGCTGGAGATCACGACCAGATGAAGCCAACAGGACCACGTCATCTGCAAAAAGCAGGGACCCAATCCTGAGGCCAGTAAGTCGGATCCCCTCAACACCTCGGCTGCACCTAGAAATTCTGTCCATATAAGTTATGAACAAATAAAGAAAACTTAAAGGGAATGTTCTTGTGATTTTACACATTTGCAGTGTTGAGACATAAATGAATGCAGAATAATGTAGATTACGCCTGAAGAACCAAAACAATCTAGAATCCTGACAACCCTAATCGTCACCATAATCATGTAGACAGAATTATTTGTTAATTTTTACTGTGTTTATTTGTATTTTATTGTCACTAAAGTGTAACTGGTCCATATTCTGTCTAATACTACTTTATGAGTAGAAACCCTGGGATGACCTGTCACACTCTAGTCATTGTAACTGCCTGTTGTATGTGCTGGACTATTTATAAAATAGTTGTAAAAAACTGAATTTCTAATTTTATATTATTATTCAGTGTTTTTATTATTATTTTTATTATTCAGCACCTTATTACCGAAACAATTTCCTAGTCTGTGAATTGTTTAAAGACAATGGTGATAAAAGTCTTTCTGATTCTGATTCTCTTCTTTCTGGTGTGTGTGTGTGTGTGTGTGTGTGTGTGTGTGAAGAAACTAAAACTTAGTCGACCCAGACCAGGTCAAGTCCCACCCCCTGCAGGACACGAAGCGTCTGTGTCCGGCGGCTCTGTACCTGACAGTTTGCAGATCTGGATGGTGTGGGCGTGGCTTTCCAGGCCGAAGCGTCCCAGACACTTCCTGCCATCCTGGTAGGGAAGGTTGAAGTTCCTCATCAGGTACTCTGTCGCCGTCTCCTCCATGTTCAGCTGGTCAGCGTACTGCTGGTTGAAGAAGCCCACTTTCTGCAAGAACACAGAGATCATGACGTGTGCTCTCCATGAAGGAGACGGTTTAACACGGAGACATGTTTACCGTGCAGGAGAGGGACGATCCTCTGACTAACTGAGTTACTCACCAGGCGATGATTCTTCCTCATCTCTCCTTTAATCTAAAAAAGACAAGTTTCAGGTTAACGGAGCAGCAGACATGTCTCAGGCTGGTTTCAGACTGTGTGAGGATGTCTTACAGGAGTTAACTTCCCCGTCAGCAGCAGCAGGAGAGTACTCTTCCCAACGCCATTTGGACCAACGATACAAACTGGAGGAAGAGCGAAAAGAGGACAGACTGAGAACCAGCATCCAACCTTCATGTTGAACGTTCTGACACATAAACTTACTCCTGGACTCCATGTCAATCCCAAAGTCCACATTCCTGAAGAGAGGCTTCTGACCCTCGTAGCCGAAGTCGACACCTGTACGAGACACAATGTGACCAGATCATGGCGTGCGTACAAAGGCAGGGAGCACCTGGTTTTCTCCATCGTAGTCAAACTGCAAGCCTAAAGCTTGTTCCACCCTCCTCGAGAAGCAAGAACAGAAAAAACGTCTTTTTATCAGGTCCATCCATCCTCCAGGAGAAGCAGGTCTGCAGCAGGGAGGGATCACTGCGGGGGGTGATGTCTGCTTTAAAGGAGTGCGAAAATCTAATCGAAAAATCGTAAATCGGGATTTTTTTTCTTCACAATTTTAAAATCAATTTTTTTTGTTGAAAAATCGATTTTTTTTTTTTTGTCAAATAAATAAAATTAATGCACTATATTATTTTTGTAATTTTTTTCTGTTTTTATTGATTTTTTTACTTGTCTTCTTCGGCATTATTGCAGCAGAATGATGGTCTGGATACTGTGTTGTTTTTTCCTCAATAAAATGTAGAAAAATGACGAACAAAAAATACAATTTTTATACATTTTTTGTTTTTTTTATCTACAAAAATCAGCAATATTGGAGAATTTTGAGAATCACAATTTTAATCAAATCGGCATCCAAAAAAAATCGGAATTGAATCGGGACAAAAGCGTATCGTCACAGCCCTACCACTTTATGTGAATTAAACCCAGTTGTTACCTCCACCAAGGAGGTCATGTTTTTCCCGGCGTCTTTGTGCTCAAGATAACTCAAAATGTTACGGACAGATTTTTTATAAATATTTCCAGAGTTGTTGGAAATGTGAAAATGAAGAACTGATTAAATTCTGGTGGTGATCAGGATCACCGTTTGGATCCAGGAATGTTTTAAAAGGATTCTTTAACATTGTGCTTGGCGGAGGTTTCCACTCTCCAAGTTTCTAGTTTCATATTTAACGAGCAGCTTCGTCCGCGGCGGGGCGGGTCGTGCACGCGGCTGGGTCCGAGTGTTTTAATGTAAAAATGTTGGTACTTTCTCACCACCTCAATCAGCTGTTTTATCAAAACAATCCGTTTTACCTGCAGCAGTAAAAATGCGGAAGCAGCAACTCCGCTTCCTGCTTTCTCCGTGTTAACCACGCCCACCTCACATGTCCGACCAATCACACGATACTTCTCGAAGCCCCGCAAGAAAAAAGTTCTGCCAGCCCGATGTGTCGAGAACTGTCTTCAAATGCATCCGCGAGAACAAAATGACGTCACTTTCTTCTCGGAGCCTCGAGAACAAGAAGAAAGTTCTGGCTTCTCGTGGAGGACGGAACAAGCTTTAGCCATCTATCACTTGACGGAAAACAGAACAATAAAACCAGAAATCATGGCACCATGTTGAGTTGTTTACCTAACATGGAACCAGCGAAAGGAACAAACCAATGAAAAAGAGAACCAGGAAGAAAACAACGCAGAAGCCACCAAAATAAAAGCTCCCAAAGGAGATGCAAAATAATTTCAGAACAGCAAAAAACATTGTGGTTTCTAATTTCTTCTTCTGGTGTTTTTGGTAAATTATGCACCTTTGTAGCAGTGCATTACCACAACCAACCAGCTTCAATACACGGAAGCAAGCTCTAAACTGCCCACTCGTGCATGAACTGACTTCCAACTACGGCAACAGAGATGAACACAGATGACGAACATGTTGGAGAACAAAATGACGTCATTTTCTTCTTGGAGCTTCGAGAACAAGAAAAAAGTTCTGGCTTCTCGTGGAGGATGGAACAAGCTTTGCTGCTCAAATCCATTTTGCAACCAAAACGATTCACATCATCATTCCAATACAACCTTTATCACACTCTGATGCAGAACCCAGTATGGGACAACCTAAGACTGCAGCTACTGGTCTCCACACTTCCCACATGGAAGTGTTGGAAGAAGAGACGCTAAGCATCATCCTGAACCTACTCCCTACAGCTGCTGTCAGACTCAGAATGATGTTCCAACATCAGAAGTGTTGTTTATGTTCCAGTAAAATATGAGTTTCAGTACTTTATTACATCTACATGCTACACAGAGACCAGACTTGGTTTGGAACTGGAGTTGTACCAGTAGGTTGTTGGAGTAAAGCTCAGGAAGATTTGGTCGCTATGAGTAAAGTTCTGTTATGTTGTCTGTATGTGTGACACAGCTGGGTGTCCTGGCGGTGGGCGGAGCCTCTTACTGTGCAGTCCCAGTATGGGTGGAGACAGAGGAGGTGGGTTGGGGAAGGTGAACTTGACGGTGTACTCCTTGGGCCTCTTCAGCAGCTCCGGGGCCTCGTGGCTCTCCTCCTCCTGACCTCCTTTCTTCTTTCCTTTCTGCTGCTTCCGGGTCAGAGCCTCCTTGGTCTGCTTCTCCTGAGAGGAAACATTTTCACCAGAACCGGGTAAGCTGTCAGGAGTCCATGGATTGCTTTCCCACCACCTCGATCAGCTGTTCATTAAAACTAACACTGCAGCATCGCGTCAGCAGCATAGACTGTATATAAAGAGATGGGCGGAGCCTCTGTGACCTCACCCGTAGGTTTCTGAAGAGCTGAATTGAAGCTCGGTGGGCGGTTCCTACCATCACCATCTTGGCAGCGCCGTGTGTCGTCTCGCCCAGAAAATACAAATATGGGCAAAGAGGTGGAGCTGAGAGGGGGGCTGTGAGCGTCATGGTGGATGATTGATATCGAGCAAACTCCGAGCTTTCTGTAGCTAAGAGCTAACCGAGCTAACCCGGAGATAACAGGAGCTAACCAGCTAACAGAGGTAAGCGGGCTAAAGCTAAGTCACGTTGTTAACCGGCTAAAAACCGTGGTTGTTCTACGTTCTTCTGACTTGAAGCGGGAGATCGGGTACCTGTCAATCAAAAGGACACGCTGTAAACGTGTTTACTTCTGCTGTAAATATGTTTATTTCTGCTGTAAGCATGTTTATTTCTGCTGTAAACATGTTTATTTCTGCTGTAAGCATGTTTATTTCTGCTGTAAACATGTTTATTTCTGCTGTAAGCATGTTTATATCTGCTGTAAACATGTTTATTTCTACTGTAAACATGTTTGCTTCTGCTGTAAGCATGTTTATTTCTGCTGTAAGCATGTTTATTTCTGCTGTAAATATGTTTAGTTCTGCTGTAAATATGTTTATTTCTGCTGTAAACATGTTTATTTCTGCTGTAAACATGTTTATTTCTGCTGTAAGCATGTTTATTTCTGCTGTAAGCATGTTTATTTCTGCTGTAAGCATGTTTATTTCTGCTGTAAATATGTTTAGTTCTGCTGTAAATATGTTTATTTCTGCTGTAAATGTTTATTTCTGCTGTAAGCATGTTTATTTCTGCTGTAAGCATGTTTATATCTGCTGTAAATATGTTTATATCTGCTGTAAACATGTTTATTTCTACTGTAAACATGTTTGCTTCTGCTGTAAACATGTTTACCTCTGCTGTAAACATGTTTGCTTCTGCTGTAAACATGTTTGCTTCTGCTGTAAACATGTTTGCTTCTGCTGTAAACATGTTTATTTCTGCTGTGAAGTTGGTCTTTTTAACATGGGAGTCTGGGGATTCCTTCTGTTTTGCAGCCTCTAGTGGATGAAAGGGGAACTGCAGTTTTACACTCTTCCTCATAGGCTTCACTTTTTACCACCGAAGGCTCCGTTCATCTTTCATATACGGTTTATGGTTAGTAGAGATGCTTTTCCTCAATAACCCCGCCCAGATCAAATGTCTGCCCAGTGACACCAGACCCCAGCAGAAACTCCACCACATTCCCTCAGAAATGTTGTGGTTTGGTTTGAGGTCAGTGTTGTGAGCAGTGATGATGATGAGGATGATTATGGACTCACGGCCTGTTTGGTGGACTTGCCACCAGCCTTCAGCTCTTTCAGCTTCTTCTCCTGCTTGTCGTACTGTTTCTGCAGCTCCTTTTGCTTCTGCACGTACATCTTCTTGAAGGTTACTTTAAAAAAAAAAAAGAGAGCAGAGAAGACTGATGTGAAGGCAACCTGCCATCTCTGTCTGACTTTTCTTCAGATTTCCCACGTTGTTTACCATCACATCACTACTAAAACCTCCTAAAACCTGGTCCAGGGTCAGAAAACTGCTCCCAGCATCCAACACTTACGGTAGTTTCCTCTGTAGTAGTAGAGCTTCTGGTTGTCCAGGTGGATGATATCTGTACACACATCGTCAAGGAAGCTCTGGTCATGTGACACGATGAGGAGCGTCTTCTTCCAGCCCTGAAGGTAGCTGCGAGGAAGAAGACGTGATGTGTAAAACAGATTTACAGACAAACACTGAACTGTTCACCGTTCATCTTGTTTCTGAACTCATTTTAAAGTTTCCTTTCAGTATAACTTTTACATGTAAACGCAGATTTTCACCCAGTTTGACCAGTTTATCCAGGATGTGCCAAGATGAAGGCTTCCTGACCCAAACCAGCTCATAAACACAGCTCAGACTGTGCACAAGTCCCATCTCTTCTCCTTCGCTTGATTTTTCAATTAGATTTTCATCTTCTTTTACTTATATTTATTCTCATTTCATTGACTTCCGTGTGTGTGGACTGGTTTTCTGCTGTCTTCCAGTCATTCAGCAGGTGATCGAGAAGCAGGATATCTAACATGTTGCCTCTCTGAAGCAGTCTGTCACTAAAACAGACCTCAAATCAGTCATTCTGAGGTCGGCCCTGAACACAGCAAGCTTGATCTCATTGTCAGGGGTCTCCCCATCCATTTGTTTGGGATACCCCGATCCCTTCCTTTACAGGGTCTGAGAATAAACACGGCGTTTTGTGTAAAGCTCCTGGGCGCAATGTAAATGTCTGGAAAACTAAAGGGTGAGATATAAATCCCATTTCACCCAGTTACACACTACGGTCCTGAGAAACCAGTGGAGATAATGGAGATAGTTCTCGAGGTCTAGCAGAGTTTAAAATGATAATCAGTTCAGTTCATCAATCTGGGGTTCACGCTGCCGTGTCGGTGGTCAAACCATTCTGACTGGGTACAAACCATTCCTAACTGGGTACAAACCATTCCTAACTGGGTACAAACCATTCCTAACTGGGTACAAACCATTCCTAACTGGGTACAAACCATTCTGACTGGGTACAAACCATTCCTAACTGGGTACAAACCATTCCTAACTGGGTACAAACCATTCCTAACTGGGTACAAACCATTCCTAACTGGGTACAAACCATTCCTAACTGGGTACAAACCATTCTGACTGGGTACAAACCATTCTGACTGGGTACAAACCATTCCTAACTGGGTACAAACCATTCCTAACTGGGTACAAACCATTGCTAACTGGGTTAAAGAGGGAAAACCGTGAATACCAGTAACCGCTGAGATCTGTAATCACACCAGAGTCTGCACATTTATTCATCTTTTCCCTCGTTCCTTATTCCTCTTCTGGCACCCACCACTACCCCCAGCATGAATATGGAGAGAAATCTGTTTCTTTGTTATCCGATCAAATAAGTTAGATTTGAACCCAAAAATGATTGAGAGCTAATTTTTTTTTTTTCAGGGATAGAAACAAATTAGGTTCCAATTAGAAAAAAAATTGAGAAAGCATACTTCTCCAACTTCAATCAAAACTAATGTTTTCAATCAAAACTGCAGTTTTCTTCAATCAAAACTCATTTTTTAAGTAAAAAATTACAACCATTGTGAATATAAATAAATCCTCTTCTCTTTACAGTTAAAAACATTTGGTTACAAGTTGTAAAGTTTTGTTTGCAAATTAGTCCTCTTCACTTGCAACTTCTAAAGTTTTGGTTGCGGATTTAACTGCATTTGACGTTCTGCACTGGTGAATGAGAGCAGTGTTTCTATTGGTTGGTTTCACCTGGCTCCAGGTAAGTTGATAGCCTGTTGGTCTTGAAATGTATCCCTAAAGTTATCGGTTGCTCTACATATCGCTAGCCACAACCAGTCATACATTTCCATAATAACACAAGTAGATTGATTGGATCATAAAGAAACTAATTTCTCTTCAGACATGAAACTCTTAACGGGAAGGCTTCTCCGTACTTGTTGAGCCAGATGACGGCGTTCAGGTCCAGGTGGTTGGTGGGTTCGTCCAGCATCAGCAGCGTGGGCTCCATGAACAGCGCTCTGAGGGAACAAAACACACCCTGAATGGAGAACGTCATGCACCACGTCCCAGCTGGACCTGTTGGTCTGTGGAGTACCTGGCCAGAGAAACTCTCATCCTCCATCCTCCGGAGAACCTCTTTGTGGGTCTGTTCTGCATCTCGGGGGTGAAAGACAGACCAGCCAGGATCCTCCTGGCCTTGGCTTCGGCTGCTGCGGCTCCAATGGCCCTCAGCTCCTCGTAGACCTAACACCAGCAGAAACATCCGAGGATCAGATCAACGCCACCTGACCGGTCCAACCCACGGACCAGCAGACCTGGATTTACTGTTGGGTCAAGTCCTGAATATCTTCAGCTAAACTGGGACCAGTGGGAGTCTGGGTTTTCAAACTGCAGATTGACACGCTCAATCTGCAGCTTTAAGGCACATGCACGTCATCACTATGACAACCGAAAACTGTATATAAAGAGATGGGCGGAGCCTCCGTGACGTCACCCGTAGGTTTCTGAAGAGCTGAATTGAAGCTCGGTGGGCGGTTCCTACCATCACCATCTTGGCAGGGGCATGCGTGTCGTCTTACCCGGAAAATACAAATATGGGCAAAGAGGTGGAGCTGAGAGAGGGGCAGAGAATGTGGGGGTGGATGATTGACATCGAGCAAACTCTGAGCTTTCTGTAGCTGAGAGCTAACCGAGCTAACCCGGAGATAACAGGAGCTAACCAGCTAACGGAGGTAAGCGGGCTAAAGCTAAGTCACGTTGTTAACCGGCTAAAAACCGCGGTTGTTCTACGTTCTTCTGACTTGAAGCGGGAGATTGGGTACCTGTCAATCAAAAGGACACGCCCCTAAATATGATGAACTTTGAGATGAAATTACTTTTAAACGGGCGAGTTAGAAAAAATTCCCTCCCCCCACAGTTGTCATGAAGGTAAACCTGACCTGTTAAACCTAAAATGGATTTTTGAACCAGGCTGTAAACATGTTTATTTCTGCTGTAAACATGTTTATTTCTGCTGTAAACATGTTTATTTCTGCTGAGAAGTTGGTCTTTTTAACATGGGAGTCTATGGGGATTTGCTCTGTTTCGCAGCCCCTAGTGGATGAAGGGGAGAACTGCAGGTTTATTGCAAATAAGCTTCACTTTTTACCACCGGAGGCTCTGTCCATCTTTCATATATGGTGTATGATTACAACGCCGTGAGGGCTTTTAGAACCAAGTTGCGCTTGTGGGAGAGTCAGATGCAGAGAGGAAACCTGGCTGATTTTTTGTGCTGCCAAGTCATGAAACAGCAGACCTCTACCACCGTGTTGCCTTCTGCACATGAAGTAAGTGGTACCACGGGGCGTCGCTGGCCTTTGGGGCAGATCCTCTATAAATGGGGAAGTGGCAGTCTGCCAGGTGATGCCAGCCTCCTGTTTGGTAGCCAGGGGCATCAGCGGCCACGTTGACGTTCAGGGGCAGGACCTCAGCAGTAATCCGGGCTGGGCTCTGGCAGACTGCTGGATGGAGGAAACGGGATGTGGGAATTCCAGGGTGCGGTGTGATGCGCCGCTACCTGCTGTCCTTTTGTTTGATTTAGTTTAGTTTTGTTTCAGGTTAGTCCGCTCAAGCTGTGAGTGTGTTCAGTGATTGTAAGAGCAGACTAACTACTCTTCTTCTTTTTGTGTTTTTTTCTTAGTCGCTCCCCCCCTAAAAGAATTTATTCTCCGGGGTGCTCAGCACTGGTTTGTCCGATCCAGGTTCTATTATAACATGATATTAAGTGACTGTTGATGTGTAGAGGGTTGCCGTGCAAATCAGGATGTCTCAAGTGTTTAAGTAATTAAGTAATTTTGGCGCGTACTTAGCGGGTGATCCGCCTCGGGGTGTGTTGTTGGAGGGGCAAACTAATGCTGAGCCGTCTGAAGCAGTAAATGGAGTGTTTCTTTACAAATAAATGATTAAACGCTATTTATGTTTCCGTCGTTTATTTTAGTGTTTACCACTTGCTCACTCCTGTTACACACAGTTTGCTGAAAAACTCAATCTACTTAGTGCTGAATTTACCCGACAATCTGACGATTTTGAAGCCAAAAACTGTAGATTTGAACTTTTAGCGACACGTTTGCGGTTGACATGAAAAGCGCACCAACCAACCTCCAAAAGGAGCTTATTGAGCTACAGTCTAATGACACGCTCAAGCCAAAGTATGACTGTCGGTGCTGCGCAATTTCCTCCTTACCCCCCCGACACGCTGCCCCGACTGTGTAAATGCTCTCTATGTTCAGCAGCACAAATCTGTGTGCACAACTGCTTTCTTTAATGAAGATGAACAGAACAACAGACAGTCGTCTCACTGATGAACACCTTCATCCAGTCCTGAGGATTTCCTCAGCTCAGAGCCTGACTCCACAAACTGATGCACTTGCATGTAAACAGCGATGCCACGTATCTGGATTGGACCCATGTGCATCATCAGAGTAAATGGAAGCAAACTAAACTGGATAAATATGATGTTATTTACTGAAGGCATGGTCTGTTCAAAGTTGGAAGAGATAATTGTTATATTTTAGGTGTTGGCCTTGATGGTCTGTGATGAAAAGATTTAGGTTATATTAAGTTCCAGATATAGAGGCCTGATATTTATTTCAGTTTTTTAAGTCTGTTCTTGGTTCTGTGTTTAAGTAAAAACAGGCCTAACTATTATTTAATGTATGAAAATGTTTAATACAGTACTGTATCTCAAAGATGATAAAAACACAAATAACTTTCTGAATAAAAATGAGTCTCGACTTTGTTCCTCTTTTTCATTTTGAGTCTGACACCCCTGGTCTAGATGTTCCACACACAGACATCCTAACACGTAGAAAGTCAGCTGGGAGACTTCACCAAGCAAAGCTATCCAAACCAAACACAGTTCAAACGCTGAGCAGAATGTAAAACAACACGGGAACAGCGCCGTCCACTTCAGAGCGCCACTCAAACGAGGCGTCGTATGAAAGCAGAGACTCTGCTGGGGACAAAGACGTCCGTCTCGTCACTGTGGGACAGAAACGCCGCAGTGAAATGTTTTATTCCAGCTCTTAACTCTGCTAATGTCCCTCCTTTGGCTTTAACTCTGTCTGACATGAATCATGAAGGTCCTGCCGGTTTCCATGGAGATGATTCTCTCCTCCGGACCCCAGATATCATCCGGTACCACTCACATGAAGCTGATGTTTGGGTCAAAAGTTGCACACCGTATTCCACCTGATCATGCCCTGCAGGAATGTAATCTGGACTCCTGCGTCTCCGTCCGACACGACGCCGTTGGAGTAAAAGGAGCGTACCTTCTCCAGCCTCTCGGCCACGCTGTCCTCTCCTTTCTCCAAGCGAGCCTGCAGCTGTTTCTCCTCCTCCAGCAGCTTCAGGCGGCGAGTGTCGGCCTTCAGCACCGCCTGCACCGCCGGCGTGTCGTCAGCCACCACCTCTGATGGAAGCACACGCATAAAGCGGTCAGCCAGCGATTACAGCGTCAGAGAGGCGAGGGAAAGATCATACCTTGTTCACACAGCAGCACGTCGATGTTGGGGGGAATACTCAGCGCTCTGTTAGCAATGTGCTTCAGTAACGTGGTCTTTCCTTTCCTGGCAGGAAACACAGATACACAACTCACAATACAATCATTAGGAGCAGAATAAAATAAAATAAAGTTGATATTTTCTTCATATTCTGCTCATCTTTGAAATGTTAGGTCTAATTTCAGGACATTTCTCTGCTCACAGCAACAAATCTAAAGAGAAATTCACCCATTTGGTCCCACCAAGCCGTATCTTCTGCCTGCGACGATCAGAAGGTCGGCGTTGACAAACAGCTCTTTGCCATGAGCCGATATGCTGAACCGCTCCAACTGGGAAACAAAGACAGGTCATCACCGAGCGAAAAGAAAAAACTGCTTCCAGGTGTTTCGTTTCTGCACCAGGAAAAAATATATACTGCCGAGGAAAAACCACTAAATGCTTCCACAAGAAGTTCTACTGTCAGTCTGTTAAACACAATAAATGACAACAAAATCAATTCAATAAAACTAAAAGTAAAATATAGATGGAATTGATTAAAAAGACTATAAAAATAAAACCAGATTTGTCCACAGAAAATGTAATAAAAAATCTAAAGTAACAAAAAATTAACTGAAGAAATATCAAATATGTTAAAATAAAAAGAAAATTATTGAGTTCATTAATTTGAAAAGATTGAAAGACAAAAATAACGAAAAAACTAAATGAAAATGACTAAATTACACAAACTCAAAACTACTTCTAGACAAAGTCCAGAGTAATTCAAAGACAAAAATAATGGAATATTGATTAAATGAAAATTCAACAAAAAAATTAAAAGATGAAAAAAAAAACATGAAAACTAATTTACAGGAAAAAATACAAAATGAACAGATGAAAAATTACTCAAAAGTACTCAAAATTATATTAACATTTTAAAAAAATCACTATAAACAAATTATATTAAAATAATTAAATAAAAAATAACTTAATATGAATTTAATTAAAATATGAAAACAAAGAAAATAAAGTAATTCTAAATAAATATTCTAGAAATGCACTCAGAGAACGCAAACCTCCGCCAAGGACGAAGGTTTAAGAAATTCCTGGATCCAAACGGTGATCTGGATCAGCACCAAAACTAAATCAGTTCTTCTGTTTCACATTCCCAACAAGGCCTGAAAATTCCATGAAAATCCGTCCAGAACTTTCTGAGTTATCTTGAACCCAAACATAAAAACATGACCTCCTATTGGCGGAGGTCAGAAATGATTGATCATATTAATAAGCTAAAGGAAATATGTAAAAAATGAATTAATTTAATTCAAATATAAAACAACCAAATAAAAATAAATTTTATGAATAAGTTTAAATGTAAAAGAAAGATCAAACTAAAGAGACTGGAAAATGTGGAACCTTGATGTCGGAGGCGTTTTCCAGCATGGCCTGTCTGGACGACATCTCAGCCTGAGAGATGGAGAAGTCTCCTTCCAGAGCGTTCTGGGCTCGAACGCTGGCCACCTGCCGCTCATACTCCTTCTGCAACCACACAGGAACACATGATAGTCCACATCAGGACCGGACCTGCAGCAGGACCGGACCTGCAGCAGGACCGGACCTACAGCAAGACCGGACCTACAGCAAGACCGGACCTGCAGCAGGACCGGACCTGCAGCAGGACCAGAACTACAGCAGGACCAGACCTGCAGCAGGACCGGACCTGCAGCAGGACCGGACCTACAGCAGGACCAGACCTGCAGCAGGACCGGACCTACAGCAGGACCAGAACTACAGCAGGACCGGAACTACAGCAGGACCAGAACTACAGCAGGACCAGAACTACAGCAGGACCGGACCTGCAGCAGGACCGGACCTACAGCAGGACCAGAACTGCAGCAGGACCGGACCTACAGCAGGACCGGACCTACAGCAGGACCGGAACTACAGCAGGACCGGAACTACAGCAGGACCGGACCTGCAGCAGGACCGGACCTGCAGCAGGACCAGAACTGCAGCAGGACCAGAACTGCAGCAGGACCAGAACTGCAGCAGGACCGGACCTGCAGCAGGACCAGAACTGCAGCAGGACCGGACCTGCAGCAAGACCGGACCTGCAGCAGGACCGGACCTGCAGCAAGACCGGACCTACAGCAGGACCAGACCTGCAGCAAGACCGGACCTGCAGCAAGACCGGACCTGCAGCAAGACCGGACCTGCAGCAGGACCAGACCTGCAGCAGGACCAGAACTACAGCAGGACCGGAACTACAGCAGGACCGGAACTACAGCAGGACCAGACCTGCAGCAGGACCAGACCTGCAGCAGGACCAGAACTACAGCAGGACCGGAACTACAGCAGGACCGGAACTACAGCAGGACCAGACCCGCAGCAGGACCAGACCCACAGCAGGACCAGACCCACAGCAGGACCGGACCTACAGCAGGACCGGGCCTACAGCAGGACCGGACCTGCAGCAGGACCGGAACTACAGCAGGACCAGAACTACAGCAGGACCGGACCTGCAGCAGGACCGGACCTGCAGCAGGACCGGACCTGCAGCAGGACCAGAACTACAGCAGGACCAGACCTGCAGCAGGACCAGAACTACAGCAGGACCGGACCTGCAGCAGGACCAGAACTACAGCAGGACTGGACCTGCAGCAGGACCGGACCTGCAGCAGGACCGGACCTGCAGCAGGACCAGATCCATGCCAGGACCAGATCCACGCCAGGACCAGATCCACGCCAGGACCAGATCCACGCCAGGACCAGATCCACGCCAGGACCAGATCCAAGCCAGGACCAGACCTGCACAAGGACTGGGTTTAGGAGCAACCTGGAAGCCTTCAGGATGCGGTTCTGGGGAGAGGAAGACCACATCGACACATCCTCACCTTCTTCTTCTCCTTCTTCTTCTCCTTCTTGCTCATGTTGGCGTACGGGTCCTCCTCCTGCTTGGCCTGCTCGGCGATGACGTCTTCCGCACTCTGACGGCGACAACGCACAATGACATCATCATCATGGAGCACGAGCAGAGAGGACCAGTCAGCGCCCAGAGGTCCAACATACCATCATCACGCCACCTTCATCCTCCTCATCTTCGTCCATGCTCGGTGAGCGCGGGGTCGGTCTTCCTCTCTAACAGAGCAGAGATGTTCGGTTAGACGACCATTTCATTTGTTTATTTTCCAGCAGAAGACGCGGCGAGACAGAGGTTTGCTGTTTCACACGCAGGAGGTAAACCACCGTGTTGTCCGGGTGATTTTACTGCGGTTCCATGGAATCAGATTTGTCCCATAATCTCCAAGCAAAACTTTTTAAAACTCAAGCAAAAAACAACGATTAAAACCAAAACTTTCTAAAACTTAAAATAAATAAGTAAAAGTAAAATAAATGATCTCAAAATCAAAAATGATCAATCATCATGAAAACTATTAGGCTTTTATTTGGTTAAATTGAGCGGTTTTGTTTGCAGTTTCCTCTTCCTCTTTCTCTCTTCTCGCTATTTTGGTTGCGCTTCACCGTCTTTGGTTTTGACCATAGACTGTATATAAAGAGATGGACGGAGCCTCCGTGACGTCACCCGTAGGTTTCTGAAGAGCTGAATTGAAGCTCGGTGGGCG
Organism: Telmatherina bonti; assembly: GCF_933228915.1. Taxonomy (NCBI): domain Eukaryota; kingdom Metazoa; phylum Chordata; class Actinopteri; order Atheriniformes; family Telmatherinidae; genus Telmatherina; species Telmatherina bonti. The sequence goes on from NC_136617.1 coordinate 33,681,990, forward strand.
GTTCCTACCATCGCCATCTTGGCAGGGTCATGCGTGTCGTCTCGCCCGGAAAATACAAATATGGGCAAAGAGGTGGAGCTGAGAGGGGGGCTGTGAGCGTCATGGTGGATGATTGACATCGAGCGAACTCCGAGCTTTCTGTAGCTAAAAGCTAACCGAGCTAACCCGGAGATAACAGGAGATAACCAGCTAACAGAGGTAAGCAGGCTAAAGCTAAGTCACGCTGTTAACCTGCTAAAAACCGCAGTTGTTCTACGTTCTTCTGACTTGAAGCCAGAGATTGGTACCTGTCAATCAAAAGGACACGCCCCTAAATATGCCAAGATTCAAGATTAAATTACTTTTAAACGGTGAGTTAAAAGAAAATACACCCCCCCACAGTTGTCATGAAGGTAAACCTGACCTATTAAACCAAAAATGGATTTTTGTACCAGGCTGTAAACATGTTTTTTTCTGCTGTAAACATGTTTTTTTCTGCTGTAAACATGTTTATTCCTGCTGTAAACATGTTTATTCCTGCTGTAAACATGTTTATTCCTGCTGTAAACATGTTTATTTCTGCTGTAAACATGCTTATTTCTGCTGTAAACATGCTTATTTCTGCTGTAAACATGCTTATTTCTGCTGTAAACATGCTTATTTCTGCTGTAAACATGCTTATTTCTGCTGTGAAGTTGGTCTTTTTAACATGGGAGTCTATGGGGATTTGCTTTGGTATGGAGCGTCTAGTGGATGTTTTATCTCAGCTTCACTTTTCACCGCCGGAAGTCGCTGCTTGGTCCAGACACACCTTGGACTTGGCCTCAGGCTTCTTGGTCTTCTTCCCCGGTTTCTCCTCAGGGTCCTCCATGTCTGCCTCGTCCTCTTCGTCAGACGCTCCCTGACGAGCCAGAAAGAAATCATTTGTAAACTGGGAGACCGGAGTCTGACAGGAACTCTGTCCTGATGTCTGGCTGTGTTCTGGGGTCAATGAGGTGAAACATGGAGAACCTACCTTCGCCTTCCTGGATTTAGATTTCTCTTTTTTATCGCCTTTCTCCACCTCCTGTTATAAAGACAGAGACCAGAACGTTCAGATCAGACTGATCTTTGTGTTTATGAGCTCCAGACGCATCATCTGCTTCAACTTTATTGATCAACACGTGGTGGTTTAGTTTGATTGGGTCTAGAGAGGTCATGTGACTTAGGTCTGGGCGATTAATCGGATTTTCATCTAAACTACGATCTGAGTTTCCAACCATGATAAAACTAAAAGGGTGTGATTATTTTTCTCTCTGCAGTTTCCTCTCCTGCTGTCTTCAGCTGCTAATCGAGCGTCTCTGGCGTTGCAGCACTGTGCTGTAAACTCCTCCCACAGCCGCTTTGCTTTCATTCAGACACTGTTGCCAACTTGGAGACTTTCTCGCTAAATCTGGAGACTTTTTTTGTTAAAAGCGACAAATCCAGCAGCTTTTATTGGAGTTATTAGAGACTTTTCTGGTGTTGTGGCGACTGACTTGAAGGCACATATTGTTCTGCAGTTACTGTAAGGAAGGAGCAGCGGGAGCCTCTCCCGTCCTAAAGCACTCCCAGGCGGCCAGTCTCAGTCGGCTCCGGCTGCAGGTCCATGTAGAATAACTGCTGTAGGTTGTGGAAGTTCACCTAAACATAGTTTATATTCATCTGTTCGTTCACATCAGGATTAGCACTTTGTCAAGACGAAGCTTCAAGTTGTTTTCTAAAATCTGTGGAATCCTAAAGACATTGTTTAAAAGCCACATTTTAATGTTAAATAAATAATGAATGATTGTGTTCAATAATCCAGATCTTGTCTTTCATACAATTTCTGAAGTCCTGCAACATCAAATTAAACCGGATCCACTGTGTGCTTTTGGAGTGGTGCCAGAGCTTAAATTACCAAACTTTAGGTTTAGGATATTAAAAATTTCACTGTTATTAGCTAGACGTGCGATATTGTTTAAGTGAAAAGACTCTGCTCCCCCTTCACATGCACTATGACTAAAAGATATTATCCTTTGTATGGATTTAGAAAAAATTAGATATACTGTCCGTGGATCTGAAAATAAATTCTACAAACTGTGGCACCCTTTTTTAGGATTTTTTTTAAGAGATCCACTGTAATTATCTCCGAGTAGACTTTGTCAGTCACCTTTTTAAAAATTATTATTATTTTTATTATTATTATTAATAATAGTAATAATTTTAAAAAATGTATTTAATTTTTTGTCGATGTTTATTGTTTGTTTTATGTATTTTGTTGGGTATGGGATAGTAAAACAAAAATGTTGAATATTTGTATTGCACATTTCATTGATACTTTGTGTAATAAAAAGACCTTTGAAAGAAAGAATAATCCAGATCTCAATTCCAGCCTAAATAATTGTTTTATTTTTGACCTGAATCGAGCCTTAATGTGACGAAAAACCATCTTTCATGAGAGTAAAATTTCCGTGTGAATCCTGCAACCCACCTTTTTTACAAACTCATCTTCTTCGTCCAAATCCTCCTCGTCATCCTCGTCACTCTGACCCTGGCTGAGAGCAGCGAAGATGTTTCCGCCCTGAAGGACAGCAGCGACGTTTTAACACGTCCACATGAGAGAGGAGAGAAGAAGAGCGATTGATGACTGACCTTTTTCTTGTTTCCTTTAGCTGAGGGCAGAACTGTGGAGACAGAGAAGAAGAAGTCTGGATCAGAACCAAACACTGGAGGAAAAGCAGATCTTCATCAAGCATCATACCTGGCTCCTCCTCTTCATCACTGGCTTGGACCGACAGCTTCTTCAGCGTCAGCATGACATCCTCCTCCTCCTCGTCTGCATCCATCCTTTTATCTTTCCGCCGGTCTTTCTTCTTTTTCTGGGGCTGAAAAGCAGACGGAAACATGACGGAGGGTCAACGTCTGATCTAACGGAGGAGAAGCAGAACCACAACAGATTCTGAAACATTTATTCTGTTGGAACGTAGAAACAGAGAAACCGCGGCTTTTACATTAGACACGATGAAGTCCGAGATGATTTAACCTTAAAAACAGAGACGTACGTATCCAGGGCTGCAACGATTACTCGGGTAACTCGGGTACAAAAATTGATCGAGGCTCCATTTAATTAATATCACATGGTGATATATTTTGGCGTTCTCAGACCACGGCGCTGTTCGGAGGGACGACATCACTGCTTCAGTAAACATATAAAACATCTAAACATGTATAAAACATATAAAAGCAGAACCTGTGGCCTACGGTGTGTCTGTACAGTCTGACTGTTTCAGCCGGACTGATGACGGACATTTCCACCAGCAGCGCTTTGCTTTCTGTCTGAAGATCCTCCTTGCTTTGGTCTCTAATGGCAGAGAATGAAGAAGAGGGGAGGAAAAGACCGAAAAAGTGGCAGTGTGGGACCATTTCACACTGAAAAGGACAGAAAAGGTAGTGCAGTGTGTGCACTGCACTACGTTTTAATCGGACGCGCCCCCCCCACATCGCTGCTCCAGGAGGAGATCCAGCTTTCTGATTTATACCAGCAGCAGCAGCGGCTGGTAAAATGTTCAGAGTTCTAACCTGTGATATCAGTCAGCAGTGACGAGGCATGGCGAGGTGTCGGCTGCTAACGCACGCTAACCGTCTGGTAATCCGTCCCTCATCCGTCTCTCCTGCACACACGCAGAGTCAAAGCGCATGTTTTAGGCAGCGTGTGACGGAGCCTCTGTTCCTGCAGCAAACTTTTATTCCGGATTAAACAGACACACTTTTAACAGGCGTGTCGTCCACCAAGACATCGGCTGGTTCTTACTGTGGACATGTTTACAAGTCACTCCTTCTTTCTACGGGAATTCTTCTTTTAATCTTCTAAAACGCAGGAATTCGGTTGAGAATTGTTTCTCTGCACATTGAGCGCGTGCACAAACACGTCGGCTGCACCAAAGTATCACATTTTCCTCATGCATTAGGTAGTAACAACACAAGCAACAGCTTCACAAATATACATTTCTTTACTTTGGTTGAGTTTCTAGTATTTGGTTTATAAACTATAATAAAAAAAATATAATCATTAGAGTACTTGATTACTCAAAAATAATCCAACAGTACTCGATAGTTGCAGCTCTAGTACGTATCGTCACAGGCAGTGTGCAACTCCATTGGGGGAAACTGGGATTGATGATAGCTTGCACTTTAGGAAATTTATGGATGAAACATTTTAAAAAATAACATGAGGGCAGCGCGTGTTTAAGATGGTGCTTCAGCCAAGTTACGTCATCATCATAGACCTCTTTGTACAGGCAGCAGCATGAGATACGACGCTATGGAAGTGGACACCAGAAAGCCTAACGTGTAGCCAAAGGTGGTAATTCCAGGTCCAGAAAGTAAAAGTCCAGTCTGGCAGCTGTTCCGACCAGTCACCAAACCATCTGAATTTAATGAGCAGAGTTTATTTTCCAGGTAATCCAAAAACATGGCAGGACTTTTACTTTCTGGATCAGGAATCCCCACCTCTACATGTAGCAGACCTAAATGACAACGTCAGCTGGAAGACTCCACCTCACGGTGGCATCCAAACCAAACAGTCCAAACCCCGAGCAGAAACACGGGAATGTAAAACAACACAGGAACCGCGCCGTCCACTCAGAGCTTCTCATCATCTCTCCACACCAACAAGGTGTCGTATGAAAGCAGAGACTCTGCTGGCGTCTATCTCCCCATGGTGGGACGGAAACTCTGGCAGCCATAACCACACATCATGTCTCACTTTGGCTGTTTTCTGGTGAAAACTGTGAAAGTGTCTCCTGTGCTGAAATGAGTCATGAAGGTCCGACTGGTTTCCACTGAAATGAAGATACTCCTGGTTTCCATGGAGATAAACAATCTTGGACTTCACGCCTTACTGGACCCTCGAGATGTTTCTAAGGTGAATCCCTGGATTCTTCTGACTCCAACCATTGATCGACGTGTCCATCACAAACATCGACCAATGGCATTCTGGGATTTTTACCTGAAAACGCCTCTATTACACAACCCTCACTGTGAATATTTACTTATAATAAGCATAATCAAGAAGCAGAATGTCCAAATATACAGGAGGCAGAAATAATAGACCCTGTGATGAACCGATTAAACTATTTAATACCCAATAAAATCAACAAAATAAGTAAAACCAAAATAATTTAAGGAGGAAAGGAGCATGCAGGACAGGAAAGCATTTCTGAGGGCAGTGAAAGTTGACTGTTACCTGTTTTCCCTGAGTCTCTTTAACAGCCACCTCATCAACCTTCTCAGGTTTGCTGTCTGTCGCGAGTTCCTCGAAAAACTGCAGAACATCAGACGTTCAGCTTCATGTTACAGGGATCAAACATCATGTGGATGATTTTAAAAAATGTTTACTTACACTTTTCTTCTCCTTTTTGTTTTTCTTCCCCTTTTTCACTGTTTTTTCTGTAAAAAAACATTTGTTTGTTTCAGGTCAGATTTACGGTTGCCATGGTTACTCTGTTTCACAATGAATCCCAACACAGCGCAGTTAATTGATTAATGGACCATTTTCCACGTCGGATCACGTCTGAACCAGAATCTCTTTATTCGCCATGTTCCTAGAAACAAACAAGGAATTGGTCTCCAGTGGAAAGTTGCTCTCCTGGTTCTTACAATGAAAACGTGTTTTTATGGGAAAGTACGGCAGAGTAAGAGTTGTTCCACCAAACTAACGGATTCCCTCATCCTTGTTGGATTTCTTTGGCTCTAGAAAAAACAGCAAGGTGTCCTTATGGAGGACAAGTCACCTGCCTGCAAGACGTGACTTCAAACCTGAAATCCATCCAACATATTTCATTCCCTGCAGGACAACCAGCAGCTTTGTGACACAAAGTAAGAGAAATGTCCAGAAAGTGGGTTAAATGATGTTATTATTCACCTAACGTAACACTTACATGAAACGTTCTGGAGGTCATTTTACCATTTGACTGGTTGGATTTACAGCAACGTGACTAATTTACTGAACTTTGTACTTTACTGTTGAAAAAAATGAGAAAAATCTCCAATATTTTCTGTGGATGATTTGTTTAATGTGAATTTGACACCTTTTAGTCTTTTTGGGAGAAAAAAAAAAAGCCAATTTAATTGCAGATATCTGCTGTTATTTCTTTATTTCCACTGTTCCAGGAAGAAGTCCTGTAACATCTAAATCTGTTTTCTCGCAGAGAAATACAAAATTAATACGCAGGATTTATTTATTCTGCTCACAGTAGAAGAGATTTGTTTGGAATGAACCTTACTGGTTACTAGGGGTGGGGAAAATAGAATAATCGAAAATCAGGATTTTTTTTTTGCTTCACAATTTTAAAATCAATTTTTTGTTAAAATCTTTTTTTCAAATAAATAAATATAATCCATTACAAAATTTTGGTCATTTTTATTGTTTTTATTGATCTTTTAACTTGTCTTCTTGAGCATTATAGCTTTTGCTTTTGCTTTTAATCTACAGAAATTTGCAATATCGAAGAATTGTGAGAATTGCAATTTAAATCGAATCGGCACTCAAAAAAATCGGAATCGAATCGGGACAAAAGCATATCATCACAGCCCAATTAAAGACTGATATTCCCACAGCATGTGGCAAACTGGTTCCTGTGTTGTTATATTATTTTGTTCAGTTGGCATCAATAGAGATGAATAAATACAACTCAAAAAGTTCATGAAACTGTCCACATTTAGTGTTGAGAAATTATTTTACACTGAATAATCCTGATATAATCAAGAAAAACTTTAACTCTGACATCCCAAAACATTCTTCCAGCAGAAAACATTTTCATTGACATTTTCTCTTCTCTCTCTGCATTCCAGTGATTTCTCGTTTGCACCAAAGTCACTCTGAGGGTTGGAAATAAAATGTTTTAAGGAAAAACACACTGGAAACATAAAACAGAGACGGGCTTTTCCACACAGCAGAAGGCAGATTAATGACGCAGACATCTTTCCACAGTGTCCATGACAGGACAAGATGCTGCTTCATCATCACATGTCCAGCAGAGTGTGTGTCCCCCTCACACACCTGTCACTACACCTGCAGGTAAAACCTGAACTGTACTGTTGTCATGTCAGCATCTATTCTATTCTATTCATTCAGCACGTGAATGAAGTGAAGTGCTGACTGTGGAGTTTGCAGGGAAAGATGATACACAGCTGGACATACAGCAGGTTATCAGGCCCTCCACATGCTGGCAGATCCACAACTTCATTCATAAAAACTCTTAACTATCATTGATGGTTTAGGATGAAACATTTCAGTCACTTTTCTGTTCAATCTTTACCTAAATGAATGATAAGGAGAGATTAATGTCTGATCCGATCAGGTCATAGATTACTGAAGCTACAGGAAGAGTTACGGAGAGAAAAGCTGAGTTTAGTTTTACTGATGTGTCCTGGTTAGCTTTAGCTTAGCTTTAGTTTAGCTTTAGTTTAGCTTCAGAGAGTAACGTTGTCTTACCTGCTGCCGGAGTGTCACCGTCATCTACCCACTCTGCTTCTTCTTTCTGTTTCTTCGGCATGTTTTTATGTGAACTGCGACTTCCTGAAATAAATAACTTCTATGTAAAAAGGCTGTTTTTTATTTTCCTATCTGATGTTGTAGCCGCGCGACTGTCATGCGGCCCGATGACGCAGATGCCGGTCACGTTGCCAAACTTTCCCTCTTCTTCTATGGACAGGAGCAGGAGCTCCAGCTGCTCTCTACCGCCCCCATCCTGCTGGAGGACCGTGAGGTTCGGGCTCCTTACATGTCTTTATTACAACAAAAAGTTAAATAATAATGTAAATAATATTAAATTAATATTAATAAATGAGATCGTAAATAAATAAATATATAATATTTATTATTTACTATAGTAGGTAAGATCAGACAATATTATTACAAAATTTAAACAATCAATTTAATCAATTTTTTCCCCTCTACTATGTGCTAACATGACTGAGAGTCCCTCTTTAAGCTTTACTCCTGCTCAGATTGATCAGCATACTGATACTATAATAGCTTCAATGCGTACAACTTTGGATGATGTTGCTCCCCTAAAGAAGAAGAAATTGGGCAAGATTATGAAGGCTCCCTGGTTTAATTCCCAGCTTTGAGCTCTAAAACAGGCATCAAGGCGTTTGGAAAACAAATGGCGTTCATCAGGATTGGAGGAGTCTCACTTAACCTGGACAGAAAGTTTAAATGTATACAAAAAAGCCTTGCTCAGGATGGGACATTGAGTTGGATCCTCCAACTCATTCTGTTGGCTTCCTTATATAGGGTATTATGAATTGGCTTTCATTATGTTTTGGGTTTTTTTGTTTTTTTTCCTGTCTGTAAAGCGTCTTGAGATGGCATTGCTCTGATTTGACGTTATATAAATATTGTTGAGTTTTTGTTTTGTTTTTGTTTTTTTGTTTGTTTTTGTTTTTTTGTCTTGTCCAGTATTTAAGCAAGTAGACTGATGTTCTGGATGCTGTGTTCTGCTGAGCAAATGTATTTTGCCAAGGGGAACTTTTATAGATGTAATGATCCCCTTGTATTTCTTGATTCTTATTTTATTTTTCTATTTGCTCACAAAACACATAAACACCCACTTCTATTTATAACAGCAAACAAAAACATACTGATTAAGAACATGTTAAATAGAAAAGGCTTTCTGTCTCTCTCTGTAATTATGATGCACTAAACCACAGGTTGGGAATCGGACCACCAGTCAGAATGATGGACTGACGGGACTTGTATTAAAGGATGTCATAGTCAGAAATTATTTTTGACAGGTTCTTACTGATTATGCAGTGATGAATCACAGGAATCTGAATTATTTTATTTGTGTTAGTTACTGATATTTGTTTTCGGGCTTTATTCCATGGAGACAAGGTCGTGTTATGATTTTATGTTGCTTTTCTAAGCTGAAAGGCTTCATAGGGAGCCTTTTATCTACTTTATCACTATAACGGTTGAACATGTCAGTGCAAAATATAAATATAAGCATATTTAGTGAATTGAAAAAACAAACAAACAAACAAACAAAAAAAAAAAATTGGACCAAATATAACCACATTTTCCTCATGTAATCTACCTTGGAATCCAACCCCCTACTGTGATCAAAATAATCCTGTTTTCTTGGATCAAAGGTTTCCAAATTCTATTAAAAAGTCTTGATCCAGATCAAAACTGGATTAAAAACTCCTAATTGATTTGATAATCCTTCTTTCCCTTTTGTACAAGCCATGTTCAGGATTTGATCCAATCCAGTTACGTTTGAACAACCGGCCTCATGTTTTCAGCAGGACAGCCTTTACAAGGAGATCTTCATCACTGACCGTTTCAGTCGTCTTCTCTGCCTTGTGGTAACCACGCACATCACGTCACACTACATGAAGGACTCGTCACGATTGTTCACTCTGAAAGTAGGAGTCAGTTTTCAGGAATGCATGGATCAGTTTTGTCCTGGATGAACCGGGATCCCCAGTCCTGGCGAACGCTGCAGAAGACATTCCTGCATGTTGTTTAAAGAGTTGAGCAGCAACGTGTCCTTTCATCCCTGCAAGCGTCTCATCTGCTAGCAGAAACATCCAGGTTTCCAAAGTCAGATTAGAAAACCTACCTCCTGCCACAGCGAGATGGTTTACGTCCAAATATGTCACAGAAATGATTATGTCTATATCTGTGTCAAATTGGAGCTCTGGCGTGAATTTTCTACTGGTAAAACTGGTTTAGTAGTGTGCTAAACTCTCACAGCTTGTTGATGTGTTTTCTACAGATGTAGGTGAACCATCGAACTGAGCAGATGCTGACAGGCCTCATGATGTTCAGCTCTTCATCATCTCTATGTCAACCTTCCTGAGATGTTGTTCAACATTTGACTCACAAAATAAAACAGGTCTGCAGCAGAGTTCAGGAGACCGTTCACACATATTATGTTATATAATCCAATATTATACACAACAGGACACAACCCATGTGTCCTGTCATCACATGGGTTCAATTTACTAACAAGACTCAAAACTGTATTTAGCTACCATTTGCCTTTAAATAGACGTAGGCTACTGGGAGCATTGGGGTGCTCCTGCAGCTCACTTGCTCCCAAATGAACACGTGAACTTAAATATAATCAAATTAAATAAAAAATAAATTCCAGAGGTGTGCTGCAATGTTGTAGTAGTTTAAGATATTCAGTAGTAATAGTAAAGCAGTCAAATTAAATTAAGATATTAGTCTCAGAGGTATAGTGGAATGTTGTAATAGTTAAAATGGATTATTATAATGATAATAAGTAATTCATTATTTTAATTACGAAATTAACGCATTCAGTAAAAAGCATACTTTTATTTAAAAGTAAATAATTACGATTATGATTATCAATAACCATAATGAAAAAATAATATTTCAGATTGCACATGAGAATAAATAAAAAAATTATCAATGAATCAGCATTTTATCTGACAGTGCTGCATTTTGCTTGTTTGTTTATTTTTCGTTTTTGCTAAAGCCAGAAATAGCCATAAATTATTCTAATAAGTAATTTTTACCCGTGGATTTGTTTAAAAAGGGACATTTTCTACGCGGGTGAACCGGTCCAGCCGCAATCTTCCGGTTTACGACGACCGTGAAGGCATCATGACGTCGGGCTGCGTCAGGCGTGTTCGGCCAGACAAGGACACACAGCTAAATGACATTTGTGTAAGTTAGCTGACTTAATGTCTGCACCGGTACCCATCCTGGTTGTATCCACTCTGAACTAAGTAACGAGGATATCACCGTAGATGTGAGGCGGTTTTCCCCGGTTAAAGGTAACAAACATGACGGGAAGGTTTTCCCGGCGGCTGCTAGTTAGCCTGACATGCTAACAGCTAACAGTATGTGTGTTATAAGGTTATAATGTATACATTTATCATTAAAGACTGGGTCTCAGCTACCATGGTAGTTACAATAATAATAATAATAATAATAGTAATAATAATAGTAATAGTAGTAATAATAAAAGCAACTGTGTTTGTTAGAGTTTGAATAACGCAATATTTTCCAGTATGATCACTACAGTAAGTTCTGTTTTCAATATGTTTTAAAGCTATTAAACGTCGCCAGATCTTCTTGTACAAAATGCAAACACATTTTTATATACATGTAGCACGTTTAATACAGATGGCAGCTGCTGTCACGCAGCGGGAGTTTTAATTAACTTATTTTCCCAATCTTGGAGTTATAATTCACTTATTTTTCCAATCTAGGAGTTTAAATTCACTTATTTTCCTACTCAGGGAGTTATAATTAATTTATTTTTTTTACTCAGGGAGTTATAATTCATTTTTTTCCCCCCAATCTAGGAGTTTAAATTTACTTATTTTTCCACTCTGGGAGTTATAATTAATTTATTTTTCTACTCAGGGAGTTATAATTCACTTATTTGCCCAATCAAGGAGTTTAAATTCACTTATTTTTCCACTCTGGGAGTTATAATTAATTTATTTTTCTACTCAGGGAGTTATAATTCACTTATTTGCCCAATCAAGGAGTTTAAATTCACTTATTTTTCCACTCTGGGAGTTATAATTTATTTATTTTTCTACTCAGGGAGTTATAATTCACTTATTTGCCCAATCAAGGAGTTTAAATTCACTTATTTTTCCACTCTGGGAGTTATAATTAATTTATTTTTCTACTCAGGGAGTTATAATTCACTTATTTTCCCAATCTAGGAGTTTAAATTCACTTATTTTTCCACTCTGGGAGTTATAATTAATTTATTTTTCTACTCAGGGAGTTATAATTCACTTATTTTCCCAATCAAGGAGTTTAAATTCACTTATTTTTCCACTCAGGGAGTTATAATTCAGCATACATGTGAAAAACACCTTTGAAGTTTTCCTTGTAAACCTCCTGACGGACTGAGAACACAGTCGGAGGTGATTTAAACAAGGCAAGTCCAGACATTTGTTAAGGTTTTTGGGAAGTTGCGGCTCTCAGCTGTCTCCATGTACTACAGCCGCTGCTGTCACGCTGCATTCAAGAACACTCAGGAACTTGGAAATTCTGGTTTCACTGTACTAGAAGTGGAAAACAACAAAGTTTAGTAGAATTTTTAATGGGGATTCTGATAAAAACTTTGTATGAGACATTAATAAAAGGTAGTTCATCAAGTAAATGTTTGTTTTGTTTTGTTTTTTTAGATTAAAATAAAACTACGGACTATACCCTTTTATAGCATTTTTAACTAATTCGTTCTTTCAGCGAAACTCTAAATTGGTGAGTAGTATTAGATCTTTGTAGAAGCTAAACCTGCAGTCATTTATTCTCTTCATATTTCATGGTAAATGCAGAGGTCGACAAAGACACTGTAGTTTCCGAGGTGCATTGAATGCATCAGTAAAGTTGCAGTGTGCTGCAGGTCATGTGTTCCTGGTGGTGTTTCTACAGTGTATCCCTGCTCCAACATACATGACAATGTGCTCCTGCTGGATAATGTTTACTCTTTTTCATGATAATCACCAGTTTGGTCTGGAAGTTCATGACAGGCAGCTTCTTTTTGGGGATGTTAGTGGTTCCCAAACTGTTTATTTAGCTTTTATATCATGTCAGGAATGTCTGAAGTAATCAGAAGCTTTTCCTTGTGTCCAGGATGAGAAGTCTCCAAGTAATGCTTGGTTCCATACCATCAGAATCTAGTAGTTTGAGATAAATATAGACTGTTTCTGAATGATCCCTGTCTTTTACCTAAACCCGGGACAGATACATGTGTTGTCACATTTTCTTGTCCTTTTTTGGAATGTTTTTGTTTTTACTCGTTATTGTTTGTCTAACTGTACTCTCACTTGGCTTAGCTGCATATTTAAACAAACATAAAAACGTATCAGTCGCTTGTGTCATTAGTTGTGCGGACTGCCGCCTCCAGGTGCAGCTCAAACAGCGAGGCTGCTTCAGTTTCCTCCTTCTGTTTTAGCCAGAATATTCTCCGCCTGATGAGCAGCGTTTTGGTGTTTTCTAGACCTTCCTTGGCGTTTCTGTTGACCTCTTTTCCTTTGCTGAACCTCTCAAGGTGACTTGATTTCTGTCAGTTCAGGTGACAACACACAGACGGGAGGCTGCAGAGGTCAAAACACATTCAACTCTCAGCCAAATGTTCTTCTTTGCTTGGTTTGAGATCCATGAAAAACTTTTCAGCTGGTGGAGAAAACAGATTCCATGTTTTATAAGTCGTTCCCAGCTTGGTTGCCAAACGTCTCCTCGTAGAATCGGGTCCTACTGAAACCCGGGTTGTCCCCCTGGAGTGATGGTAACAATTAGGAATCAGAAACATGTTGATTTAACTGAACTGCATTTATTTTAATGAAAAAAATTTCTATAAGATGATTTTACTTAATCTTGAAATGATTGAATCATCTGTGTAGTTCTTTGTCACTCTGCGTGTCCAACGTGGACTGGTGGCAAACTAACACACGGCTTGGTGTGGATCAGAGCTAAGCAACCAGAGGACCATTTTTAGTCGTGGGGGGAGGACTAAACATGGTCAGATGTTCAGGGGGCTACACAGAAAACCTTCATCTGTGTTTATATAACGGTTGAACTGATCAGCATGATGGCTCAGAAAAGCAGTTTTCATGTCACATCGTTGTCTTCTCTTCATGCTCTCAGGTCTGACCAGCTTCTGGACCTCATGCAGTAGCGCCAGGATTCCACGGAGCAGCTTTGCCGTCCTCGTCGCTGTGGGTGATGGTCTTCTGGTGCGCCCTGTGGTGAATGGCGGTGTGCCGAGGAGGCGTGGCCCTCTGGGTGGGTTGTGTCTGCAGCCGCAGCAGGAGGCAGCCCATCCAGAAACTGACCCTGAGTCTCAGTCAGGTAATCTGCTGACGACCTCAACATCTCAGAGTATCCGTGATAAAAAATGTCAGTCCAGCTCAGGAACTTTGCGGTTTTATTCCAGGTGTCTGAATGGCAGTGGACGAGCCCGACCCGCCCGCTGACTGGTGCCGCCTGGGCCCTGGCCCCCCCGAACAGCCTGCGGTACCAGAACATGAGGCAGCCGCTGCTGTCCCACCCCCTGCACCACGCCAGCCAGCCTCAGAGATGCGATGAAGACTGGGAGGAGGCGGTCAGCGTGTGCCTGCTGGTGCCGCATGGCGAGTCACACGACCCCCACAGGCTGATGGATCTGCCAACGCTGAGTCACATTAAATCCAAAGAGCTGCTGGTTCAGCGGTCCGTGGAGTTCTGCTTTCCTTTGACCACGGTGGACGGCAGCCAGGAGGACGACATCGACGTGGGGAGCCTCCAGACGAGCAGAGGCGATGCCGTGGAGAAGGAACACAGCTGCTTCAGAAGCCTGTTTGAATCAGAAGGATGTCCCGCTCCCTTCATGTACGGCTCTAACTTCTACTGTTTCCACTGCCCGGGAACGCAGCTGGTGTCGTCTGGTGACGTAAAGTCCGACCAGGACAGTGGAGTCGACAGGACAGCGGGAGATCTGCCGCCATTCGTGGATCTGTGCAGCCATGCAGGAGGAGCAGAGGTGAAGAACTGTGATGGAGACTGGGAGAAAGAGGAGAAGCTGGCCATGATGTATGAAAGGTTGAGGATAGAGGTAAGACACGGAGGAGGAAACGCCAGGGGTTTTGGATCACTGCTGGACTGAATGGAGGCGCTCAGGGAGGAGTAAAAGGAGGAGTAGTCTTGTGTCTCCATCAGCGAGCAGACCTGGATCTGAGGGCGTCTATCATGACCGCATCGTTATTTAATCCAGCTTCATTTAAAAATACAAACAACTTTACTGTAAAATTAAATATTTATTTAAATAAAACCAGCATCCCTTTGACTGGGAACCAGCAGCCACTGGGAAAATAATAATAATAATAATAAAACATTTTATTTGTGTGAAGCTGAACTTACAAACAGCAGATCAATAAAAACACTCATAAATAAAAGCTCCATAAAACAATGATAATCAGAGACAGTGGGAAATGTTAGTTTCCCAGTTTGAACTGGTGTGGTTTGGGTTTGGATTTGAACTACTGTACGGAGTCAGAGTTACGGGCGTCGGGGGGAGCAGCTGAATGCTCGGCCCCCCCGCGGTAGCAAGGCGGGCGCGGGGGGCGATGAGATTAATGGAGGGTCTGGGAGAACGGACTGGGGTGTTGATGTGTGGCAGGGGGGGAAAGGTGGATGGGGGGGCGAGGTTATGGATGGCCTTGCAGGTGAACAGCAGGATTTTATGGAATGCCGGTTGCGCCAAAAACGTGTGCCAAAAATGTCTTCAAAATGCGCGTTCTCAGCGCGCTCTCGACACGCTCTAAGCGCGTTCTCGATGCGTTCTCTGAAAGGCGTTCTCGACGTGTTCTGAGCGCCTTCAGAACATCTTCAGAACATCTTAAAATCAATTGGTTGAGGACTATGGGTTAAGCCATTTCATCAAAAATGGTGGGGCCTGCCGGGTGCCTCACCCTCTGTTGTTGGTTGTCACCAGTGGGTTTAATTAGTAAGCTTTTAGAATATTTATTATTGTTAATGTGGTTGCATTTCATCCATAGTTTTTATAATTACATTTAATGCCATTTAATTGTAAAAACTATGGCTGAAATGTAAACCACTCAATAATAATAATTATTATAATAGCCTACTAATAAAGGCTGGACAACAATAATTGTTTT
Organism: Telmatherina bonti; assembly: GCF_933228915.1. Lineage (NCBI taxonomy): Eukaryota > Metazoa > Chordata > Actinopteri > Atheriniformes > Telmatherinidae > Telmatherina > Telmatherina bonti. The sequence goes on from NC_136617.1 coordinate 33,697,632, forward strand.
TCATTTGTTGTTATTTGAATTTTCATTTAATACTTATTTAATATATTTCCATCTTACTACTTAACGCACTCAGAGCGCATCGAGAATGTGCATTTTGAAGACGTTTTTGGCGCAACCGGCCTTCTATAGAATTTTGTGGTGAATGCTGTACGTGACGGGGAGCCAGTAGCGCTGCTCCTGGGCAGGGTGGGCGGGTGTGATGGGTGGATGGGGTTCTTGCAATGACCCGGGCTGCTGCTTTCAGAACCAGTTGTAGTTCACCAAGGGTTTTATGGGGAAGACGAACAGAGAAGAGTTGCAGTAGTTGAGCCTGGAAGTGACTAGGCTGTGGAGAAGTAAAGCGACGGGGTGGTGAGGAGCGAGGGGCGAGACGGTGGATGTTGGAAGCGACTATTAGTGGAGTTTTTCTAGAAAGAGTTAATGAAGTCAAATTCCTTGGTGTTGTTTTGGATTAAAAAATGAAGTTGCAAAGCTCATATTGATTACATAAAACAGAGAGTTAGTAAAAGTTTTGGGATTTTATATGAAGTAAAAGATGTTTGTCTGCAGCTTGTTGCATATGTTGTACTTCTACCCGTACTTCAGTTATTGTGCAGAGATGTGGGGTAACACATACTGCACTAAACCCTTGGTTTTGCTGCAAAAAGCCGTGAGGATTATCAACAGAACGGGGTATAAAGAGCACAGGAATGATTTGTTTTAGACAAGCAGACAAGTTAAATCTAAGGATCTGGTTGACTTCAGACGTGGAAAGCTAAACTGATGCCGTTCAGAATCTTTTCAGTTTCATTTCACAGGACTTCTGTAGGTGTGTGTGTGTGTCTGCTTCTGGAGATAAATGATAAAACTCTCTAAACGAAGAGCTACAACGTTGTCCAAGTGTTTTCACATTCAAAAATGTATAAGGATAAAATTATGAGACAGTATACACAACTGCAAAATAACTGTATCTATCTACAGATATACAAGACAGATGTTTTGATATAAAAGTAGTGTGTGGTGACCTGGTTAGGGTTAATTTATAGAACTCAACTCAACTTATTATTCTTAATATTTTTTTAAATGTGCTTTAGGGGGCAGATTACACAAAATGTGTCTTCTATCTGCGCCCTCTTGTTGTTGATGTCATGTTGTTGGAGGAGTCATCAATGGGAATGCAGAAACTATCTGATTTAGAGAGGGTAGATTTGGTGCCATATTAATAACATTTCAGTTTTACTGTTTGGTGGAGAGTTTTACATCTGTCAGCGAATGTGGGGCTGTGTTATAACTGGTTCGACTGGTCCCAGTTATGCAGGGGTCCAGGTTCCTCCTGGTTAGATAAGTGGTTGACCTGACCTCCTCTCTCCATCCTCTTGTAATGACACTGGTACCAGCACAGAGGTTTGTTGGCAGAGAGAAGAGATTATGGAGAAGTTATCGGCATGGTTGTACATAGATCGTGCATAAAAAGATGGGCGGAGCCTCCGTGATGTCACCCGTAGGTTTCTGAAGAGCTGAATTGAAGCTCGGTGGGCGGTTCCTACCATCACCATGTTGGCAGGGGCATGCGTGTCGTCTCGCCCAGAAAATACAAATATGGGCAAAGAGGTGGAGCTGAGAGGGGGGCTGTGAGCGTCATGGTGGATGATTGACATTGAGCGAACTCAGAGCTTTCTGTAGCTAAGAGCTAACCCCGAGATAACAGGAGCTAACCAGCTAACGGAGGTCAGTGGGCTAAAGCTAAGTCACGTTGTTAACCGGCTAAAAACCGCGGTTGTTCTACGTTCTTCTGACTTGAAGCGGGAGATCGGGTACCTGTCAATCAAAAGGACACGCCCCTAAATATGCCAAACTTTTGAGATGAAATTACTTTTAAATGGGCGAGTTAGAAAAAATTTACTCCCCCCACAGTTGTCATGAAGGTAAACCTGACGTATTAAACCTAAAATGGATTTTTGAACCAGGCTGTAAACATGTTTATTCCTGCTGTAAACATGTTTATTTCTGCTGTGAAGTTGGTCTTTTTAACATGGGAGTCTATGGGGATTTGCTCTGTTTTGCAGCCCCTAGTGGATGAAGGGGGAACTGCAGGTTTCATGGCCAGAAGTTGTCACTTGGTCACGCAGCTGTTCCTTCATCTGATGCATCGCTTCTGTTTTCAGCTTCCAGGTTTCTTCCTGACCAACCATGACTTCACCATGTACTCCAACGACGTGGAGTTCATCAACGGCCTCATCAACATGAGGACCAGGTGAGTCAGGTCCAGATTGAGGCTGCTGCGCCATTCTGGACAACCAGTAAAACCAGTGTGTTGTGTCTCTGCAGAGGGCATGTAGCGTATCGCCTGATCCTGTCCATATGGCGCCTCCTCTGTCTCTGCTACTACACCGAGGCTCGGCTGGATGTTCTGAAGCTCACCAAGCACATGGAGGACGGGACCATCAAAGCTCGCTGGAGGATCAAAGGACTCCCCTTCCACACCCTGCTGCTGCGCTTCTACCGCAAGGACAAGTCGCACTTGTACAGGTACTGCAGCTGGTTCAGCAACTGGGTTTGTCCAGTTTATACTGGGTTTGTTCAGTTTATACTGGGTTTGTTCAGTTTATACTGGGTTTGTCCAGTTTATACTGGGTTTGTCCAGTTTATACTGGGTTTGTCCAGTTTATACTGGGTTTGTTCAGTTTATACTGGGTTTGTTCAGTTTATACTGGGTTTGTCCAGTTTATACTGGGTTTGTTCAGTTTATACTGGGTTTGTCCAGTTTATACTGGGTTTGTCCAGTTTATACTGGGTTTGTTCATTTTATACTGGGTTTGTCCAGTTTATACTGGGTTTGTCCAGTTTATACTGGGTTTGTCCAGTTTATACTGGGTTTGTTCAGTTTATACTGGGTTTGTCCAGTTTATACTGGGTTTGTCCAGTTTATACTGGGTTTGTCCAGTTTATACTGGGTTTGTCCAGTTTATACTAGGTTTGTTCAGTTTATACTGGGTTTGTTCAGTTTATACTGGGTTTGTCCAGTTTATACTGGGTTTGTTCAGTTTATACTGGGTTTGTCCAGTTTATACTGGGTTTGTCCAGTTTATACTGGGTTTGTTCAGTTTATACTGGGTTTGTTCAGTTTATACTGGGTTTGTCCAGTTTATACTGGGTTTGTCCAGTTTATACTGGGTTTGTCCAGTTTATACTGGGTTTGTCCAGTTTATACTGGGTTTGTTCAGTTTATACTGGGTTTGTCCAGTTTATACTGGGTTTGTCCAGTTTATACTGGGTTTGTCCAGTTTATACTGGGTTTGTCCAGTTTATACTAGGTTTGTTCAGTTTATACTGGGTTTGTTCAGTTTATACTGGGTTTGTCCAGTTTATACTGGGTTTGTTCAGTTTATACTGGGTTTGTCCAGTTTATACTGGGTTTGTCCAGTTTATACTGGGTTTGTCCAGTTTATACTGGGTTTGTTCAGTTTATACTGGGTTTGTTCAGTTTATACTGGGTTTGTTCAGTTTATACTGGGTTTGTCCAGTTTATACTGGGTTTGTCCAGTTTATACTAGGTTTATTCAGTTTATACTGGGTTTGTCCAGTTTATACTGGGTTTGTCCAGTTTATACTGGGTTTGTCCAGTTTATACTGGGTTTGTCCAGTTTATACTGGGTTTGTTCAGTTTATACTGGGTTTGTTCAGTTTATACTGGGTTTGTCCAGTTTATACTGGGTTTGTCCAGTTTATACTGGGTTTGTCCAGTTTATACTAGGTTTATTCAGTTTATACTGGGTTTGTTCAGTTTATACTGGGTTTGTCCAGTTTATACTGGGTTTGTCCAGCCGCAACTGGGTTTGTCCAGTTTATACTGGGTTTGTCCAGTTTATACTGGGTTTGTCAAGTTTATACTGGGTTTGTCCAGTTTATACTGGGTTTGTCCCGTTTATACTGGGTTTGTTCAGTTTATACTGGGTTTGTTCAGTTTATACTGGGTTTGTCCAGTTTATACTGGGTTTGTCCAGTTTATACTGGGTTTGTCCAGTTTATACTGGGTTTGTTCAGTTTATACTGGGTTTGTCCAGTTTATACTGGGTTTGTTCAGTTTATACTGGGTTTGTCCAGTTTATACTGGGTTTGTCCAGTTTATACTGGGTTTGTCCACTTTATACTGGGTTTGTCCACTTTATACTGGGTTTGTTCAGTTTATACTGGGTTTGTCCCGTTTATACTGGGTTTGTCCAGTTTATACTGGGTTTGTCCAGTTTATACTGGGTTTGTTCAGTTTATACTGGGTTTGTCCAGTTTATACTGGGTTTGTCCAGTTTATACTGGGTTTGTCCAGTTTATACTGGGTTTGTCCAGTTTATACTGGGTTTGTCCAGTTTATACTGGGTTTGTCAAGTTTATACTGGGTTTGTCCAGTTTATACTGGGTTTGTTCAGTTTATACTGGGTTTGTCCCGTTTATACTGGGTTTGTTCAGTTTATACTGGGTTTGTCCAGTTTATACTGGGTTTGTCCCGTTTATACTGGGTTTGTCCCGTTTATACTGGGTTTGTTCAGTTTATACTAGGTTTATTCAGTTTATACTGGGTTTGTTCAGTTTATACTGGGTTTGTTCAGTTTATACTGGGTTTGTTCAGTTTATACTGGGTTTGTCAAGTTTATACTGGGTTTGTCCAGTTTATACTGGGTTTGTTCAGTTTATACTGGGTTTGTCAAGTTTATACTGGGTTTGTCCAGTTTATACTGGGTTTGTTCAGTTTATACTGGGTTTGTCCCGTTTATACTGGGTTTGTTCAGTTTATACTGGGTTTGTCCAGTTTATACTGGGTTTGTCCCGTTTATACTGGGTTTGTCCCGTTTATACCGGGTTTGTTCAGTTTATACTAGGTTTATTCAGTTTATACTGGGTTTGTTCAGTTTATACTGGGTTTGTTCAGTTTATACTGGGTCTGTCCAGTTTATACTGGGTTTGTTCAGTTTATACTGGGTTTGTTCAGTTCATACTGGGTTTGTTCAGTTTATACTGGGTTTGTCCAGTTTATACTGGGTTTGTTCAGTTTATACTGGGTCTGTCCAGTTTATACTGGGTCTGTCCAGTTTATACTGGGTTTGTTCAGTTTATACTGGGTTTGTTCAGTTTATACTGGGTTTGTCCAGTTTATACTGGGTTTGTCCAGTTTATACTGGGTTTGTTCAGTTTATACTGGGTTTGTCCAGTTTATACTGGGTTTGTTCAGTTTATACTGGGTTTGTCCAGTTTATACTGGGTTTGTTCAGTTTATACTGGGTTTGTCCAGTTTATACTGGGTTTGTCCAGTTTATACTGGGTTTGTCCAGTTTATACTGGGTTTGTCCAGTTTATACTGGGTTTGTTCAGTTTATACTGGGTTTGTTCAGTTTATACTGGGTTTGTCCAGTTTATACTGGGTTTGACCAGCTGCAACTGGGTTTGACCAGCTGCAACTGGGTTTGTCCAGTTTATACTGGGTTTGTCCAGTTTATACTGGGTTTGTCCAGCCGCAACTGGGTTTGTCCAGTTTATACTGGGTTTGTTCAGTTTATACTGGGTTTGTCCAGTTTATACTGGGTTTGTCCAGTTTATACTGGGTTTGTTCAGTTTATACTGGGTTTGTTCAGTTTATATTGGGTTTGTTCAGTTTATACTGGGTTTGTCCAGTTTATACTGGGTTTGTCCAGTTTATACTGGGTTTGTTCAGTTTATACTGGGTTTGTCCAGTTTATACTGGGTTTGTCCAGTTTATACTGGGTTTGTCCAGTTTATACTGGGTTTGTTCAGTTTATCCTGGGTTTGTTCAGTCTATACTGGGTTTGTCCAGTTTACACTGGGTTTGTCCAGCCGCAACTGGGTCTGTCCAGTTTATACTGGGTTTGTCCACTTTATACTGGGTTTGTTCAGTTTATACTGGGTTTGTCCAGTTTACACTGGGTTTGTCCAGCCGCAACTGGGTTTGTCCAGTTTATACCGGGTTTGTCCAGTTTATACTGGGTTTGTCCAGTTTACACTGGGTTTTTCCAGCCGCAACTGGGTCTGTCCAGTTTACACTGGGTTTGTTCAGTTTATACTGGGTTTGTCCAGTTTACACTGGGTTTGTCCAGTTTACACTGGGTTTGTCCAGCCGCAACTGGGTTTGTCCAGTTTATACCGGGTTTGTCCAGTTCATACCGGGTTTGTCCAGTTTATACCGGGTTTGTTCAGTTTATACTGGGTTTGTTCAGTTTATACTGGGTTTGTCCCGTTTATACTGGGTTTGTTCAGTTTATACTGGGTTTGTCCAGTTTATACTGGGTTTGTCCCGTTTATACTGGGTTTGTCCCGTTTATACTGGGTTTGTCCCGTTTATACTGGGTTTGTCCCGTTTATACCGGGTTTGTTCAGTTTATACTAGGTTTATTCAGTTTATACTGGGTTTGTCCAGTTTATACTGGGTTTGTCCAGTTTATACTGGGTTTGTCCAGTTTATACTGGGTTTGTCCAGTTTATACTGGGTTTGTTCAGTTTATACTGGGTTTGTTCAGTTTATACTGGGTTTGTCCAGTTTATACTGGGTTTGTCCAGTTTATACTGGGTTTGTCCAGTTTATACTAGGTTTATTCAGTTTATACTGGGTTTGTTCAGTTTATACTGGGTTTGTCCAGTTTATACTGGGTTTGTCCAGCCGCAACTGGGTTTGTCCAGTTTATACTGGGTTTGTCCAGTTTATACTGGGTTTGTCAAGTTTATACTGGGTTTGTCCAGTTTATACTGGGTTTGTCCCGTTTATACTGGGTTTGTTCAGTTTATACTGGGTTTGTTCAGTTTATACTGGGTTTGTCCAGTTTATACTGGGTTTGTCCAGTTTATACTGGGTTTGTCCAGTTTATACTGGGTTTGTTCAGTTTATACTGGGTTTGTCCAGTTTATACTGGGTTTGTTCAGTTTATACTGGGTTTGTCCAGTTTATACTGGGTTTGTCCAGTTTATACTGGGTTTGTCCACTTTATACTGGGTTTGTCCACTTTATACTGGGTTTGTTCAGTTTATACTGGGTTTGTCCCGTTTATACTGGGTTTGTCCAGTTTATACTGGGTTTGTCCAGTTTATACTGGGTTTGTTCAGTTTATACTGGGTTTGTCCAGTTTATACTGGGTTTGTCCAGTTTATACTGGGTTTGTTCAGTTTATACTGGGTTTGTCCAGTTTATACTGGGTTTGTTCAGTTTATACTGGGTTTGTCAAGTTTATACTGGGTTTGTCCAGTTTATACTGGGTTTGTTCAGTTTATACTGGGTTTGTCCCGTTTATACTGGGTTTGTTCAGTTTATACTGGGTTTGTCCAGTTTATACTGGGTTTGTCCCGTTTATACTGGGTTTGTCCCGTTTATACTGGGTTTGTTCAGTTTATACTAGGTTTATTCAGTTTATACTGGGTTTGTTCAGTTTATACTGGGTTTGTTCAGTTTATACTGGGTTTGTTCAGTTTATACTGGGTTTGTCAAGTTTATACTGGGTTTGTCCAGTTTATACTGGGTTTGTTCAGTTTATACTGGGTTTGTCAAGTTTATACTGGGTTTGTCCAGTTTATACTGGGTTTGTTCAGTTTATACTGGGTTTGTCCCGTTTATACTGGGTTTGTTCAGTTTATACTGGGTTTGTCCAGTTTATACTGGGTTTGTCCCGTTTATACTGGGTTTGTCCCGTTTATACCGGGTTTGTTCAGTTTATACTAGGTTTATTCAGTTTATACTGGGTTTGTTCAGTTTATACTGGGTTTGTTCAGTTTATACTGGGTCTGTCCAGTTTATACTGGGTTTGTTCAGTTTATACTGGGTTTGTTCAGTTCATACTGGGTTTGTTCAGTTTATACTGGGTTTGTCCAGTTTATACTGGGTTTGTTCAGTTTATACTGGGTCTGTCCAGTTTATACTGGGTCTGTCCAGTTTATACTGGGTTTGTTCAGTTTATACTGGGTTTGTTCAGTTTATACTGGGTTTGTCCAGTTTATACTGGGTTTGTCCAGTTTATACTGGGTTTGTTCAGTTTATACTGGGTTTGTCCAGTTTATACTGGGTTTGTTCAGTTTATACTGGGTTTGTCCAGTTTATACTGGGTTTGTTCAGTTTATACTGGGTTTGTCCAGTTTATACTGGGTTTGTCCAGTTTATACTGGGTTTGTCCAGTTTATACTGGGTTTGTCCAGTTTATACTGGGTTTGTTCAGTTTATACTGGGTTTGTTCAGTTTATACTGGGTTTGTCCAGTTTATACTGGGTTTGACCAGCTGCAACTGGGTTTGACCAGCTGCAACTGGGTTTGTCCAGTTTATACTGGGTTTGTCCAGTTTATACTGGGTTTGTCCAGCCGCAACTGGGTTTGTCCAGTTTATACTGGGTTTGTTCAGTTTATACTGGGTTTGTCCAGTTTATACTGGGTTTGTCCAGTTTATACTGGGTTTGTTCAGTTTATACTGGGTTTGTTCAGTTTATATTGGGTTTGTTCAGTTTATACTGGGTTTGTCCAGTTTATACTGGGTTTGTCCAGTTTATACTGGGTTTGTTCAGTTTATACTGGGTTTGTCCAGTTTATACTGGGTTTGTCCAGTTTATACTGGGTTTGTCCAGTTTATACTGGGTTTGTTCAGTTTATCCTGGGTTTGTTCAGTCTATACTGGGTTTGTCCAGTTTACACTGGGTTTGTCCAGCCGCAACTGGGTCTGTCCAGTTTATACTGGGTTTGTCCACTTTATACTGGGTTTGTTCAGTTTATACTGGGTTTGTCCAGTTTACACTGGGTTTGTCCAGCCGCAACTGGGTTTGTCCAGTTTATACCGGGTTTGTCCAGTTTATACTGGGTTTGTCCAGTTTACACTGGGTTTTTCCAGCCGCAACTGGGTCTGTCCAGTTTACACTGGGTTTGTTCAGTTTATACTGGGTTTGTCCAGTTTACACTGGGTTTGTCCAGTTTACACTGGGTTTGTCCAGCCGCAACTGGGTTTGTCCAGTTTATACCGGGTTTGTCCAGTTCATACCGGGTTTGTCCAGTTTATACCGGGTTTGTTCAGTTTATACTGGGTTTGTTCAGTTTATACTGGGTTTGTCCCGTTTATACTGGGTTTGTTCAGTTTATACTGGGTTTGTCCAGTTTATACTGGGTTTGTCCCGTTTATACTGGGTTTGTCCCGTTTATACTGGGTTTGTCCCGTTTATACTGGGTTTGTCCCGTTTATACCGGGTTTGTTCAGTTTATACTAGGTTTATTCAGTTTATACTGGGTTTGTTCAGTTTATACTGGGTTTGTCCAGTTTATACTGGGTTTGTTCAGTTTATACTGGGTCTGTCCAGTTTATACTGGGTTTGTTCAGTTTATACTGGGTTTGTTCAGTTCATACTGGGTTTGTTCAGTTTATACTGGGTTTGTCCAGTTTATACTGGGTTTGTTCAGTTTATACTGGGTCTGTCCAGTTTATACTGGGTTTGTCCAGTTTATACTGGGTTTGTCAAGTTTATACTGGGTTTGTCCAGTTTATACTGGGTTTGTCCCGTTTATACTGGGTTTGTTCAGTTTATACTGGGTTTGTTCAGTTTATACTGGGTTTGTCCAGTTTATACTGGGTTTGTCCAGTTTATACTGGGTTTGTCCAGTTTATACTGGGTTTGTTCAGTTTATACTGGGTTTGTCCAGTTTATACTGGGTTTGTCCAGTTTATACTGGGTTTGTCCAGTTTATACTGGGTTTGTCCACTTTATACTGGGTTTGTCCACTTTATACTGGGTTTGTTCAGTTTATACTGGGTTTGTCCCGTTTATACTGGGTTTGTCCAGTTTATACTGGGTTTGTCCAGTTTATACTGGGTTTGTCCAGTTTATACTGGGTTTGTTCAGTTTATACTGGGTTTGTCAAGTTTATACTGGGTTTGTCAAGTTTATACTGGGTTTGTCCAGTTTATACTGGGTTTGTTCAGTTTATACTGGGTTTGTTCAGTTTATACTGGGTTTGTTCAGTTTATACTGGGTTTGTCCAGTTTATACTGGGTTTGTCCCGTTTATACTGGGTTTGTCCCGTTTATACCGGGTTTGTTCCGTTTATACCGGGTTTGTTCAGTTTATACTAGGTTTATTCAGTTTATACTGGGTTTGTTCAGTTTATACTGGGTCTGTCCAGTTTATACTGGGTTTGTTCAGTTTATACTGGGTTTGTTCAGTTTATACTGGGTTTGTCCAGTTTATACTGGGTTTGTTCAGTTTATACTGGGTTTGTCCAGTTTATACTGGGTTTGTTCAGTTTATACTGGGTTTGTCCAGTTTATACTGGGTTTGTCCAGTTTATACTGGGTTTGTTCAGTTTATACTGGGTTTGTCCAGTTTATACTGGGTTTGTCCAGTTTATACTGGGTTTGTTCAGTTTATACTGGGTTTGTTCAGTTTATACTGGGTTTGTTCAGTTTATACTGGGTTTGTCCAGTTTATACTGGGTTTGACCAGCTGCAACTGGGTTTGACCAGCTGCAACTGGGTTTGTCCAGTTTATACTGGGTTTGTCCAGCCGCAACTGGGTTTGTCCAGTTTATACTGGGTTTGTCCAGTTTATACTGGGTTTGTCCAGTTTATACTGGGTTTGTTCAGTTTATACTGGGTTTGTTCAGTTTATACTGGGTTTGTCCAGTTTATACTGGGTTTGTCCAGTTTATATTGGGTTTGTTCAGTTTATACTGGGTTTGTCCAGTTTATACTGGGTTTGTCCAGTTTATACTAGGTTAGTTCAGTTTATACTGGGTTTGTTCAGTTTATACTGGGTTTGTTCAGTTTATACTGGGTTTGTTCAGTTTATACTGGGTTTGTCCAGTTTATACTGGGTTTGTCCAGTTTATACTGGGTTTGTCCAGTTTATACTGGGTTTGTCCAGTTTATACTGGGTTTGTCCAGTTTATATTGGGTTTGTTCAGTTTATACTGGGTTTGTTCAGTTTATACTGGGTTTGTCCAGTTTATACTGGGTTTGTCCAGTTTATACTGGGTTTGTCCAGTTTATACTGGGTTTGTTCAGTTTATACGGGGTTTGTTCAGTTTATACGGGGTTTGTTCAGTTTATACTGGGTTAGTTCAGTTTATACTGGGTTAGTTCAGTTTATACTGGGTTTGTCCAGTTTATACTGGGTTTGTCCAGTTTATACTGGGTTTGTCCAGTTTATACTGGGTTTGTTCAGTTTATACTGGGTTTGTCCAGTTTATACTGGGTTTGTTCAGTTTATACTGGGTCTGTCCAGTTTATACTGGGTCTGTCCAGTTTATACTGGGTTTGTCCAGTTTATACTGGGTTTTTCCAGTTTATACTGGGTTTGTCCAGTTTATACTGGGTTTGTCCAGTTTATACTGGGTTTGTTCAGTTTATATTGGGTTTGTTCAGTTTATACTGGGTTTGTCCAGTTTATACTGGGTTTGTTCAGTTTATACTGGGTTTGTCCAGTTTATACTGGGTTTGTCCAGTTTATACTGGGTTTGTCCAGTTTATACTGGGTTTGTTCAGTTTATCCTGGGTTTGTTCAGTCTATACTGGGTTTGTCCAGTTTACACTGGGTTTGTCCAGCCGCAACTGGGTCTGTCCAGTTTATACTGGGTTTGTCCAGCCGCAACTGGGTCTGTCCACTTTATACTGGGTTTGTTGAGTTTATACTGGGTTTGTCCAGTTTACACTGGGTTTGTCCAGCCGCAACTGGGTTTGTCCAGTTTATACCGGGTTTGTCCAGTTTATACTGGGTTTGTCCAGTTTACACTGGGTTTGTCCAGCCGCAACTGGGTCTGTCCAGTTTACACTGGGTTTGTTCAGTTTATACTGGGTTTGTCCAGTTTACACTGGGTTTGTCCAGTTTACACTGGGTTTGTCCAGCCGCAACTGGGTTTGTCCAGTTTATACCGGGTTTGTCCAGTTTATACCGGGTTTGTTCAGTTTATACTGGGTTTGTTCAGTTTATACTGGGTTTGTCCAGTTTATACTGGGTTTGTCCAGTTTATACTGGGTTTGTTCAGTTTATACTGGGTTTGTCCAGTTTATACTGGGTTTGTTCAGTTTACACTGGGTTTGTCCAGCCGCAACTGGGTTTGTCCAGTTTATACCGGGTTTGTCCAGTTTATACCGGGTTTGTCCAGTTTATACCGGGTCTGTCCAGTTTATACCGGGTCTGTCCAGTTTATACTGGGTCTGTCCAGTTTATACTGGGTCTGTCCAGTTTACACTGGGTTTGTCCAGCCGCAACTGGGTTTGTCCAGTTTATACTGGGTTTGTCCAGTTTATACTGGGTTTGTCCAGTTTATACTGGGTTTGTTCAGTTTATACTGGGTTTGTTCAGTTTATACTGGGTTTGTTCAGTTTATACTGGGTTTGTCCAGCCGCAACTGGGTCTGTCCAGTTTATACTGGGTTTGTCCAGTTTATACTGGGTTTGTCCAGTTTATACTGGGTTTGTTCAGTTTATACTGGATTTGTCCAGTTTATACTGGATTTTTCCAGTTTATACTGGGTTTGTCCAGTTTATACTGGGTCTGTCCAGTTTATACTGGGTTTCTCCAGCCGCAACTGGGTCTGTCCAGTTTATACTGGGTTTTTTCAGTTTATACTGGGTTTGTCCAGTTTATACTGGGTTTGTCCAGTTTATACTGGGTTTGTCCAGTTTATACTGGGTTTGTTCAGTTTAAACTGGGTTTGTCCAGTTTATACTGGGTCTGTCCAGTTTATACTGGGTTTGTCCAGTTTATACTGGGTCTGTCCAGTTTATACTGGGTCTGTCCAGTTTATACTGGGTTTGTCCAGTTTATACTGGGTTTGTCCAGTTTATACTGGGTTTGTCCAGTTTATACTGGGTCTGTTCAATTTATACTGGGTCTGTCCAGTTTATACTGGGTTGGTCCAGTTTATGCTGGGTTTGTTCAACCGCAACTGGGTCTGTCCAGTTTATACTGGGTTTGTTCAGTTTATACTGGGTTTGTCCAGCCGCAACTGGGTTTGTCCAGTTTATACCGGGTTTGTTCAGTTTATACCGGGTTTGTCCAGTTTATACTGGGTTTGTCCAGTTTATACTGGGTTTGTCCACTTTATACTGGGTTTGTCCACTTTATACTGGGTTTGTTCAGTTTATACTGGGTTTGTCCCGTTTATACTGGGTTTGTTCAGTTTATACTGGGTTTGTCCAGTTTATACTGGGTTTGTCCAGTTTATACTGGGTTTGTTCAGTTTATACTGGGTTTGTCCAGTTTATACTGGGTTTGTTCAGTTTATACTGGGTTTGTCAAGTTTATACTGGGTTTGTCCAGTTTATACTGGGTTTGTTCAGTTTATACTGGGTTTGTCCCGTTTATACTGGGTTTGTTCAGTTTATACTGGGTTTGTCCAGTTTATACTGGGTTTGTTCAGTTTATACTGGGTTTGTCAAGTTTATACTGGGTTTGTCCAGTTTATACTGGGTTTGTTCAGTTTATACTGGGTTTGTCCCGTTTATACTGGGTTTGTTCAGTTTATACTGGGTTTGTCCAATTTATCCTGGGTTTGTTCAGTCTATACTGGGTTTGTCCAGTTTACACTGGGTTTGTCCAGCCGCAACTGGGTCTGTCCAGTTTATACTGGGTTTGTCCAGCCGCAACTGGGTCTGTCCACTTTATACTGGGTTTGTTGAGTTTATACTGGGTTTGTCCAGTTTACACTGGGTTTGTCCAGCCGCAACTGGGTTTGTCCAGTTTATACCGGGTTTGTCCAGTTTATACTGGGTTTGTCCAGTTTACACTGGGTTTGTCCAGCCGCAACTGGGTCTGTCCAGTTTACACTGGGTTTGTTCAGTTTATACTGGGTTTGTCCAGTTTACACTGGGTTTGTCCAGTTTACACTGGGTTTGTCCAGCCGCAACTGGGTTTGTCCAGTTTATACCGGGTTTGTCCAGTTTATACCGGGTTTGTTCAGTTTATACTGGGTTTGTTCAGTTTATACTGGGTTTGTCCAGTTTATACTGGGTTTGTCCAGTTTATACTGGGTTTGTTCAGTTTATACTGGGTTTGTCCAGTTTATACTGGGTTTGTTCAGTTTACACTGGGTTTGTCCAGCCGCAACTGGGTTTGTCCAGTTTATACCGGGTTTGTCCAGTTTATACCGGGTTTGTCCAGTTTATACCGGGTCTGTCCAGTTTATACCGGGTCTGTCCAGTTTATACTGGGTCTGTCCAGTTTATACTGGGTCTGTCCAGTTTACACTGGGTTTGTCCAGCCGCAACTGGGTTTGTCCAGTTTATACTGGGTTTGTCCAGTTTATACTGGGTTTGTCCAGTTTATACTGGGTTTGTTCAGTCTATACTGGGTTTGTCCAGTTTACACTGGGTTTGTCCAGCCGCAACTGGGTTTGTCCAGTTTATACTGGGTTTGTCCAGTTTATACTGGGTTTGTCCAGTTTATACTGGGTTTGTTCAGTTTATACTGGGTTTGTCCAGCCGCAACTGGGTCTGTCCAGTTTATACTGGGTCTGTCCAGTTTATACTGGGTTTGTCCAGTTTATACTGGGTTTGTTCAGTTTATACTGGATTTGTCCAGTTTATACTGGATTTTTCCAGTTTATACTGGGTTTGTCCAGTTTATACTGGGTCTGTCCAGTTTATACTGGGTTTCTCCAGCCGCAACTGGGTCTGTCCAGTTTATACTGGGTTTTTTCAGTTTATACTGGGTTTGTCCAGTTTATACTGGGTTTGTCCAGTTTATACTGGGTTTGTCCAGTTTATACTGGGTTTGTTCAGTTTAAACTGGGTTTGTCCAGTTTATACTGGGTCTGTCCAGTTTATACTGGGTTTGTCCAGTTTATACTGGGTCTGTCCAGTTTATACTGGGTCTGTCCAGTTTATACTGGGTTTGTCCAGTTTATACTGGGTTTGTCCAGTTTATACTGGGTTTGTCCAGTTTATACTGGGTCTGTTCAATTTATACTGGGTCTGTCCAGTTTATACTGGGTTGGTCCAGTTTATGCTGGGTTTGTTCAACCGCAACTGGGTCTGTCCAGTTTATACTGGGTTTGTTCAGTTTATACTGGGTTTGTCCAGCCGCAACTGGGTTTGTCCAGTTTATACCGGGTTTGTTCAGTTTATACCGGGTTTGTCCAGTTTATACTGGGTTTGTCCAGTTTATACTGGGTTTGTCCACTTTATACTGGGTTTGTCCACTTTATACTGGGTTTGTTCAGTTTATACTGGGTTTGTCCCGTTTATACTGGGTTTGTCCAGTTTATACTGGGTTTGTTCAGTTTATACTGGGTTTGTCCAGTTTATACTGGGTTTGTCCAGTTTATACTGGGTTTGTTCAGTTTATACTGGGTTTGTCCAGTTTATACTGGGTTTGTTCAGTTTATACTGGGTTTGTCAAGTTTATACTGGGTTTGTCCAGTTTATACTGGGTTTGTTCAGTTTATACTGGGTTTGTCCCGTTTATACTGGGTTTGTTCAGTTTATACTGGGTTTGTCCAATTTATACTGGGTTTGTCCCGTTTATACTGGGTTTGTCCCGTTTATACTGGGTTTGTCCAGTTTATACTAGGTTTATTCAGTTTATACTGGGTTTGTTCAGTTTATACTGGGTTTGTCCAGTTTATACTGGGTTTGTTCAGTTTATACTGGGTCTGTCCAGTTTATACTGGGTCTGTCCAGTTTATACTGGGTTTGTTCAGTTTATACTGGGTTTGTTCAGTTCATACTGGGTTTGTTCAGTTTATACTGGGTTTGTCCAGTTTATACTGGGTTTGTCCAGTTTATACTGGGTTTGTTCAGTTTATACTGGGTTTGTTCAGTTTATACTGGGTTTGTTCAGTTTATACTGGGTTTGTTCAGTTTATACTGGGTTTGTCCAGTTTATACTGGGTTTGTCCAGTTTATACCGGGTCTGTCCAGTTTATACCGGGTTTGTCCAGTTTATACTGGGTTTGTTCAGTTTATACTGGGTTTGTCCAGTTTATACTGGGTTTGTTCAGTTTATACTGGGTTTGTCCAGTTTATACTGGGTTTGTCCAGTTTATACTGGGTTTGTTCAGTTTATACTGGGTTTGTTCAGTTTATACTGGGTTTGTCCAGTTTATACTGGGTTTGACCAGCTGCAACTGGGTTTGACCAGCTGCAACTGGGTTTGTCCAGTTTATACTGGGTTTGTCCAGCCGCAACTGGGTTTGTCCAGTTTATACTGGGTTTGTCCAGTTTATACTGGGTTTGTCCAGTTTATACTGGGTTTGTTCAGTTTATACTGGGTTTGTTCAGTTTATACTGGGTTTGTTCAGTTTATACTGGGTTTGTCCAGTTTATACTGGGTTTGTCCAGTTTATATTGGGTTTGTTCAGTTTATACTGGGTTTGTCCAGTTTATACTGGGTTTGTCCAGTTTATACTAGGTTTGTTCAGTTTATACTGGGTTTGTCCAGTTTATACTGGGTTTGTTCAGTTTATACTGGGTTTGTTCAGTTTATACTGGGTTTGTTCAGTTTATACTGGGTTTGTTCAGTTTATACTGGGTTTGTCCAGTTTATACTGGGTTTGTTCAGTTTATACTGGGTTTGTCCAGTTTATACTGGGTTTGTCCAGTTTATACTGGGTTTGTCCAGTTTATACTGGGTTTGTCCAGTTTATATTGGGTTTGTTCAGTTTATACTGGGTTTGTTCAGTTTATACTGGGTTTGTCCAGTTTATTCTGGGTTTGTCCAGTTTATACTGGGTTTGTTCAGTTTATACGGGGTTAGTTCAGTTTATACTGGGTTTGTTCAGTTTATACGGGGTTAGTTCAGTTTATAATGGGTTTGTCCAGTTTATATTGGGTTTGTTCAGTTTATACGGGGTTTGTTCAGTTTATACTGGGTTTGTTCAGTTTATACTGGGTTTGTTCAGTTTATACTGGGTTAGTTCAGTTTATACTGGGTTAGTCCAGTTTATACTGGGTTTGTCCAGTTTATACTGGGTTTGTCCAGTTTATACTGGGTTTGTCCAGTTTATACTAGGTTTGTTCAGTTTATACTGGGTTTGTTCAGTTTATACTGGGTTTGTTCAGTTTATACTGGGTTTGTCCAGTTTATTCTGGGTTTGTTCAGTTTATACTGGGTTTGTCCAGCCGCAACTGGGTCTGTCCAGTTTATACTGGGTTTGTTCAGTTTATACTGGGTTTGTCCAGTTTATACTGGGTTTGTCCAGTTTATACTGGGTTTGTTCAGTTTATACTGGGTTTGTTCAGTTTATACTGGGTTTGTTCAGTTTATACTGGGTTTGTCCAGTTTATACTGGGTTTGTCCAGTTTATACTGGGTTTGTTCAGTTTATACTGGGTTTGTCCAGTTTATACTGGGTTTGTCCAGTTTATACTGGGTTTGTCCAGTTTATACTGGGTTTGTTCAGTTTATACTGGGTTTGTTCAGTCTATACTGGGTTTGTCCAGTTTACACTGGGTTTGTCCAGCCGCAACTGGGTCTGTCCAGTTTATACTGGGTTTGTCCAGCCGCAACTGGGTCTGTCCACTTTATACTGGGTTTGTTCAGTTTATACTGGGTTTGTCCAGTTTACACTGGGTTTGTCCAGCCGCAACTGGGTTTGTCCAGTTTATACCGGGTTTGTCCAGTTTATACTGGGTTTGTCCAGTTTACACTGGGTTTGTCCAGCCGCAACTGGGTCTGTCCAGTTTACACTGGGTTTGTTCAGTTTATACTGGGTTTGTCCAGTTTACACTGGGTTTGTCCAGTTTACACTGGGTTTGTCCAGCCGCAACTGGGTTTGTCCAGTTTATACCGGGTTTGTCCAGTTTATACCGGGTTTGTCCAGTTTATACCGGGTTTGTTCAGTTTATACTGGGTTTGTTCAGTTTATACTGGGTTTGTCCAGTTTATACTGGGTTTGTTCAGTTTATACTGGGTTTGTCCAGTTTATACTGGGTTTGTTCAGTTTACACTGGGTTTGTCCAGCCGCAACTGGGTTTGTCCAGTTTATACCGGGTTTGTCCAGTTTATACCGGGTTTGTCCAGTTTATACCGGGTCTGTCCAGTTTATACTGGGTCTGTCCAGTTTATACTGGGTCTGTCCAGTTTATACTGGGTCTGTCCAGTTTACACTGGGTTTGTCCAGCCGCAACTGGGTTTGTCCAGTTTATACTGGGTTTGTCCAGTTTATACTGGGTTTGTCCAGTTTATACTGGGTTTGTCCAGTTTATACTGGGTTTGTTCAGTTTATACTGGGTTTGTTCAGTTTATACTGGGTTTGTTCAGTTTATACTGGGTTTGTCCAGCCGCAACTGGGTCTGTCCAGTTTATACTGGGTTTGTCCAGTTTATACTGGGTTTGTCCAGTTTATACTGGGTTTGTTCAGTTTATACTGGATTTGTCCAGTTTATACTGGATTTGTCCAGTTTATACTGGGTTTGTCCAGTTTATACTGGGTCTGTCCAGTTTATACTGGGTTTCTCCAGCCGCAACTGGGTCTGTCCAGTTTATACTGGGTTTTTTCAGTTTATACTGGGTTTGTCCAGTTTATACTGGGTTTGTCCAGTTTATACTGGGTTTGTCCAGTTTATACTGGGTTTGTTCAGTTTAAACTGGGTTTGTCCAGTTTATACTGGGTCTGTCCAGTTTATACTGGGTTTGTCCAGTTTATACTGGGTCTGTCCAGTTTATACTGGGTCTGTCCAGTTTATACTGGGTCTGTCCAGTTTACACTGGGTTTGTCCAGCCGCAACTGGGTTTGTCCAGTTTATACTGGGTTTGTCCAGTTTATACTGGGTTTGTCCAGTTTATACTGGGTTTGTCCAGTTTATACTGGGTTTGTTCAGTTTATACTGGGTTTGTTCATTTTATACTGGGTTTGTTCAGTTTATACTGGGTTTGTCCAGCCGCAACTGGGTCTGTCCAGTTTATACTGGGTTTGTCCAGTTTATACTGGGTTTGTCCAGTTTATACTGGGTTTGTTCAGTTTATACTGGATTTGTCCAGTTTATACTGGATTTGTCCAGTTTATACTGGATTTGTCCAGTTTATACTGGGTTTGTCCAGTTTATACTGGGTCTGTCCAGTTTATACTGGGTTTCTCCAGCCGCAACTGGGTCTGTCCAGTTTATACTGGGTTTGTCCAGTTTATACTGGGTTTGTCCAGTTTATACTGGGTTTGTCCAGTTTATACTGGGTTTGTCCAGTTTATACTGGGTTTGTTCAGTTTAAACTGGGTTTGTCCAGTTTATACTGGGTCTGTCCAGTTTATACTGGGTTTGTCCAGTTTATACTGGGTCTGTCCAGTTTATACTGGGTCTGTCCAGTTTATACTGGGTTTGTCCAGTTTATACTGGGTTTGTTCAGTTTATACTGGGTTTGTCCAGTTTATACTGGGTCTGTTCAATTTATACTGGGTCTGTCCAGTTTATACTGGGTTGGTCCGGTTTATGCTGGGTTTGTTCAACCGCAACTGGGTCTGTCCAGTTTATACTGGGTTTGTTCAGTTTATACTGGGTTTGTCCAGCCGCAACTGGGTTTGTCCAGTTTATACCGGGTTTGTCCAGTTTATACCGGGTTTGTCCAGTTTATACCGGGTTTGTCCAGTTTATACCGGGTTTGTCCAGTTTATACTGGGTTTGTTCAGTTTATA
The DNA here is from genome assembly GCF_933228915.1 of Telmatherina bonti. NCBI lineage: Eukaryota > Metazoa > Chordata > Actinopteri > Atheriniformes > Telmatherinidae > Telmatherina > Telmatherina bonti. The sequence goes on from NC_136617.1 coordinate 33,717,201, forward strand.
CTGGGTTTGTTCAGTTTATACTAGGTTCGTCCAGTTTATACTGGGTTCGTCCAGTTTATACTGGGTTCGTCCAGTTTATACTGGGTTTGTCCAGTTTATACTGGGTTTGTCCAGCCGCAACTGGGTCTGTCCAGTTTATACTGGGTTTGTTCAGTTTATACTGGGTCTGTCCAGTTTATACTGGGTTTGTCCAGTTTATACTGGGTTTGTCCAGTTTATACTGGGTCTGTCCAGTTTATACTGGGTCTGTCCAGTTTATACTGGGTTTGTCCAGTTTATACTGGGTTTGTCCAGTTTTTACTGGGTTTTTCCAGCCGCAACTGGGTTTGTCCAGTTTATACCGGGTTTGTCCAGTTTATACCAGGTTTGTCCAGTTTATACCGGGTTTGTTCAGTTTATACTGGGTTTGTCCAGCCGCAACTGGGTTTGTCAAGTTTATACTTGGTTTGTTCAGTTTATACTGGGTTTGTCCAGTTTATACTGGGTTTGTCCAGTTTATACTGGGTTTGTTCAGTTTATACTGGGTTTGTCCAGCCGCAACTGGGTTTGTCCAGTTTATACTGGGTTTGTCCAGTTTATACTGGGTTTGTTCAGTTTATACTGGGTTTGTCCAGTTTATACTGGGTTTGTCCAGTTTATACTGGGTTTGTTCAGTTTATACTGGGTTTGTCCAGCTGGAACTGGGTTTGTCCAGCTGGAACTGGGTTTGTCCAGCTTGAACTGGGTTTGTTCTGGGACATTGATGTTTAGCTTATAGTTTTCAAAAGGCTTTTAACTTGCAGAACAGGTTTACAAAACACATTAACATCTTCTGTTGAGGCCTATTTCACTGCCTCCTGTCAGAAACAACATACCTAAAATAAAAAAATCTCCACAACTGCATGCCTGTATGTATAATCTTTAAAAGAAAAGAAAAACCTGAGACGTGAGATTTCTACAGACCTTTCAGAACCAAGATCTGTTGCTGCATCAGAAGAAATTCACATGGAACACCGTAGAAAATGCAAACTGAAAGAAAACCACTTTCTGTGAAAACCAGAGATTAAAAGCCCATTTCATCCATGAGTGAATAAAGGACTCTTGCGCATCAAGACATCCTGGTTAATGATGGGAACCTTTAAAAAAAAAGTCAATCAGGACAATCCAAGGATACTCCCCTTAGTTTACCATCTCATGCTGCAACTTCACAAAAAGAAGTGAAGCCCAAACGTACAGTGCTGTGAAAAAGTTTATGCATATTTGTCACACTTAAATGTGTCAAATCATCACACTGATTTAAACACAAACACAAAGGTTTGTCTCACATCTGCTAAGAAACATCTGGATGATCCCCAAGACTTCTGGAAATAATATTCTTTATTCTGACCAGACAAAGTGGAACTTTCTGGAAGGTGTGTGTCCCGTTACATCCGCTCATCCATCCATCTTCTGCCGCTTATCCGGGGTCGGGTCGCGGGGGCAGCAGCCTAAGCAGGGAAGCCCAGACTTCCCTCTCCCCAGCCACATTTGCCAACTCTGCGGGGGGATCCCGAGGCGTTCCCAGGCCAGCCGAGAGATATAATCCCTCCAGCGTGTCCTGGGTCTTCCCCGGGGTCTCCTCCCAGAGGGACGTGCCTGGACCACCTCACCAGGGAGGTCCAGGAGGCATCCTGACCAGATGCCAGAACCACCTCAACTGGCTCCTCTCAATGCGGAGGAGCAGCGGCTCTACTCTGATCTCCTCCAGGATGATTGAGCTCCTCCCCCTGTCTCTAAGTAGGAGCCCGGCCCGTTAGATCTGCTGTAAACATAAAACAGCAACATATAAATCATACCAGCAGTCACACATGGTGGTGGGAGTGTGATGGTCTGGGGCTGCTTTGCTGCTTCAGGACCTGGACGATCGATACAACAATGAATTCTGCTTCTGCCAGAAAATCTTGAATGACGATGTTCTGTACCTCAAGCTCAAGCACACCTGGGTTCTGCAAAAGCACTATGACCCAGAACCGACCAGCAAGTCCACCTCTGAACGGCTGCATCAAAACAAAATGGAGGTTCTGGAGCGTGGAAATGTTGTGGTGGGAGCTTAACTGGGCAGTTCCTGCTGGAGAACCCTCCACTGTGAGTTAAAACAACGCTGTGGAGGAGAGTGGATCTAAACTCCTCGCTGGCGAACGCTTGCTCGCAGTTGTTGCTGCTGCAGGTGGAGCTATCAGTTATTAGCTTCAGGAGGTAAATACCTTTTCACGTTGGATCAAGAAGACTTGGAGAGCTTTTTTTCCTTCATAAATAAAATCATCATTTAAAAAGTGCAGTTTGTATTTACTCAGGTTACTTGATATTAAAGTGTGTGTGATGATCTGACACATCTAAGTGAAACGAAGTTGCAAAACAGTAAACCAGGAAGAGAACAAATGCTTTTTCACAGCGCTGTATAACTTTATGGGGTTTGGACTGTGTTGGGTTTGGGTGCTTAGTGGAGTCTTAGCCGTGATATTTCTGGATGCTTCCTCGTATCTGCAAACATCTTCTCCTGGTGTTTTTACTGTCCTGTTGTTGGGCTACATGTTAAGATTGCTCTTCATTTGGACTCTGAACCAGAGAAAGTCCTCCATAAAGCATTTCAGGGGGCGGCCGCCTATCTTCGCTCACTAACGGATCATTTAAGAAAATCCTGCAACATATAAAACCAGTTACAACAACCAGTCCAGGTTACTTGTTCTGAATCAGCCTCCCAACATTCCCGTCAGCGATAGCATTAGCCATGTTAGCATCCTTCTCAGACCTGCTCTCAGGCTCCGCCTTAAAGCTTGTTGCATCTTCCCCGAGAAGCCAGAACTTTCTTCTTGTTCTCGAGGCTCCGAGAAGAAAATGACGTCATTTTGTTCTCGCGGATGCATTTGAAGACGGTTCTCGACACATCGGACTGGCAGAACTTTTTTCTTGCAGGGCTTCGAGAAGTATCGTGTGATTGGTCGGACATGTGAGGTGGGCGTGGTTAACACGGAGAAAGCAGGAAGCGGAGTTTCTGCTTCCATGTTTTTACTGCTGCAGGTAAAACGGATTGTTTTGATAAAACAGCTGATCGAGGTGGTGAAAGTACCAACATTTTTACATGCCCGTGCACGACCTGCCCAAATATGAAACTAGAAACTCGGAGAGCGGAAACCTCCGCCAAACACAATGTAAAGAATCCTTTTAAAACATTCCTGGATCCAAACGGTGATCCTGATCACCACCAGAATTTAATCAGTTCTTCATTTTTACATTTGCAACAACTCTTGAAACTTTTATAAAAATCCGTCGGTAACCTTTTGAGTTATCTTGAACACAAGACGCCAGGAAAAACATGACCTGGTGGAGGTAACAACTGGGTTCATGGCACCTAAAGCAGACATCGCCCCCCCCTCGCAGTGACCCCTCCCCGCTGCAGACCTGCTTCTTCTGGAGGATGGATGGACCTGACGAACAAGAAGTTTTTTCTTGTTCTTGCAGCCTTGAGAGACAGAACTCAGTTCTTGCTTCTCGTTGAGGATGGAACGAGCTTAACTCAGCAGAACATCTGAGACAATCCGTGTCCTCACCCCCCCACCCGCCTGAGGAACAGGTTTCAGGCTTTATCTTCGGCTGTACAGGATGCTGAATAACTGCATGAAAACTTCTGGTTTCAGTACTAAGCTACCTTTCTTTCTCAGTCTCACCTTTGTAATTCCGATGTCCTCTCTTCCAGGTCGTACGACGCCTTGTCCACGTTTTACATCGGACACGATGGACTCATTCACTGTCACAAAGTTGAAAAGGTGAGCAGAGGAAACGGTTGCTTTGTCTGGAGTTGTCCCACGTTCTTCCTCCCAGGTCGTCTGCAATTTTGTTTTGATTTATTTGCTTTTCAGAATATTTATAAAAAATAAGTTTTTCTTTTTATCTCACTTCACCAGTAAGGAGTTTTTATTTTTTGTCACATTATCCCTGTGTGTGTTTCTGCTGCTGTGTGTTGCAGGTGGTACCGGCTCGGCCCCCCGTCCTTCCCAGACTGACCTCCCTGCTGAAGGGGGCTCTGGTGGCTCTCGGGGTGCAGGAGCACCGACCGGCCCTGAACCTGCTGCCCCTCTTCCTGTCCTCACGCAGACAGAGCAGAAACTGACCCCGGATCAGCTGCTGGAAGGAGGGAGACTCATCGTCACCATCAGCACTTCTCTGCTCCTCCTTCTGGTCCCGAAGCTGTTCCTCTGAACCCGGTTCCACGTGCTCATCGGCCCAACTCCTTTTAAAGCTGCCAAATTTTAAACGCGGGTCTTTTCCAGCCCGGAGGAGAGAAGCTGCAGGTCCGGATCTTCCTACTGGACCTCGTTCAGACCGACTCGGTGGGAGGTGGAGCAGCTGGACGATGGATCGTCTCCCAGTTTGGTTCTGGGAGTCGGACAGGGGGGTGGACTTCCTAAAGGTGGAGCAGTCCTCCGTAGACCAGTTCTGACTGGTTCTGATGAGGTTTCCTCCGTGGTATGACTCTGTTAGCTTGATGAATCAGAACCATCTTCCAGTCCAGGAAGAGGTCTGGCCCGGTTCTGTGTTTAATCCAGGAGGAGGTCTGGCCCGGTTCTGTGTTTAATCCAGGAGGAGGTCTGGCCCGGTTCTGTGTTTAATCCAGGAGGAGGTCTGGCCCGGTTCTGTGTTTAATCCAGGAAGAGGTCTGGCCCGGTTCTGTGTTTAATCCAGGAAGAGGTCTGGCCCGGTTCTGTGTTTAATCCAGGAAGAGGTCTGGCCCGGTTCTGTGTTTAATCCAGGAAGAGGTCTGGCCCGGTTCTGTGTTTAATCCAGGAAGAGGTCTGGCCCGGTTCTGTGTTTAATCCAGGAAGAGGTCTGGCCCGGTTCTGTGTTTAATCCAGGAGGAGGTCTGGCCCGGTTCTGTGTTTAATCCAGGAGGAGGTCTGGCCCGGTTCTGTGTTTAATCCAGGAGGAGGTCTGGCCCGGTTCTGTGTTTAATCCAGGAGGAGGTCTGGCCCGGTTCTGTGTTTAATCCAGGAGGAGGTCTGGCCCGGTTCTGTGTTTAATCCAGGAGGAGGTCTGGCCCGGTTCTGTGTTTAATCCAGGAGGAGGTCTGGCCCGGTTCTGTGTTTAATCCAGGAGGAGGTCTGGCCCGGTTCTGAGGATCCAGAAGAAACGGACTGATGACAGAAAGAAATCTTCACATTTATCGTTCATGTGACTCAAAGTTTATTTATTTATGTTTAAAGTAAAGCTGCGTTCTCCCCGTGTCTGAAGCTCTCTGTGGTTCTCCAGAACCTCCCTGTGGTTCTCCAGAACCTCCCTGTGGTTCTCCAGAGCTCCTCTGTGGTTCTCCAGAACCTCCCTGTGGTTCTCCAGAACCTCCCTGTGGTTCTCCAGAGCTCCTCTGTGGTTCTCCAGAACCTCCCTGTGGTTCTCCAGAACCTCCCTGTGGTTCTCCAGAGCTCCTCTGTGGTTCTCCAGAACCTCTCTGTGGTTCTCCAGAACCTCTCTGTGGTTCTCCAGAGCTCCTCTGTGGTTCTCTAGAACCTCCCTATGGTTCTCCAGAACCTCCCTGTGGTTCTCTAGAACCTCCCTGTGGTTCTCCAGAACCTCCCTGTGGTTCTCCAGAGCTCCTCTGTGGTTCTCTAGAACCTCCCTGTGGTTCTCTAGAACCTCCCTGTGGTTCTCCAGAACCTCTGTGGTTCTCTAGAACCTCCCAGTGGTTCTCCAGAACCTCCCTGTGGTTCTCCAGAACCTCCCTGTGGTTCTCCAGAACCTCCCTGTGGTTCTCCAGAACCTCTCTGTGGTTCTCCAGAACCTCTCTGTGGTTCTCCAGAACCTCCCTGTGGTTCTCCAGAACCTCTCTGTGGTTCTCCAGAACCTCCCTGTGGTTCTCCAGAACCTCCCTGTGGTTCTCCAGAACCTCTCTGTGGTTCTCCAGAACCTCCCTGTGGTTCTCCAGAACCTCAGTCAGCTTCTGCATGTTCTGCTGCAGCAACACAATAAACTTGTGATGACCATCCTTCCTGTCTGCTGTTGGTACATCTGTGTGGATCCAGAACTTTCTCTCCAGTCGGTTTTCTCTCTTTATCACCTCTTTTCCTTTTGTTCTCACTTCTCTCCTTTCTACCCATCATGTCCTAAATCCTAAAATCCTTTAACCTCTTCATGACCAGTCCTGTTTTCTCGCCTGTGTCTGGAAGGACATGAAGAAGTCAAACTTTACAGCTACCAGGGTTGTGTGTTCAGACCTTCAGACTCGGTGTGAAACGAGTCAGCAGCCCAGGAACTGGGAAGTTCTCCCACCACGCAGTAAAGTCATGTCTGATGAAGACCTCGGTAAATGGTCAGAAGTTTTCCAGATGTTTTAATGAAGACGTTAAACGTCTCCAGCTGATGTTGACTTTGACCTCCTGTCAACAGAGAACCCAGACGGAGAACCCCTCATTCACCTCAGAGCCGCCACGAGGGTCCAGACAGACATGAAGACCAACATCGTTTATGACCGGAAGAGTGAAAACTTCACTATGAACCCTTCGTCTCCATGGAAACCAGCAGGACCTTCATGGTTCATTTCATCCTAACTGCTTAGAGCAATTCAGGGTCCCAGGAAGCTGGAGTCCATCCCAGTAGTCACTGTGAGGGAGGGGTACACCTGGACAGGTCGCCGGTCCATCCCGGGACCACAAAGAGACAAACAACCGCTCACACACACTCCTCGGAGTGTGTTACAGTAACCAACAACCTAACATGCATGTCTGTACGGTGGGAGGAACCCGGAGAACCCGGAGGGAACCCAGCATACGCGGGGAGAACGTAGAAACTCCACACAGAAAGACCACCGTCCTCCCAGACTCCGAAGCGAGACATGATGTGTGACTGTGTCTTCAAACTGCCAGCATCAGGTGACGTCACCATGGCGACATAACCACCGGGTGTCCAGAGCAGAACCTGGACAGGTGGGACATGCAGACTCCAGCTCATCTCCACACTAAAAGGTTGGTTAAGAAGTCTTCAGCTTGGTCTTAATGGGACTGAAAGGTAAGATACGACGGGACCAGAAGCTCGGAAGTGGACACTGCGGTCCATCCCCATGTTCCTGTTGGACTCCGTCTGCGTTGGACGCCAAGGGGCCTTGGTGGTCTTTTCCCTGAGGCTTTTCCTGACATGTTGGCTACAGGTTAGGTTTGCTGCAGTCTGGTGGGAACTGTTCAGGTCCCATGTTCAGTTTAAAACAGGAGACGCAGTCAGTCAGACGTCCAGAGACGTCCCGCGGTTCGTCCTGGACATGAAGACCAGGATGTCCAGGAGGTGGGGATGCTGGACTGGGAAAGACGGGAGATTTGCTTTGATTATATGTTGAACTTTTATTCACAAGTTTTACAGTTTTTAATAAGATTTTTATAAAATCAAGATTAGCGAATAACATATCTGCTGAGTTCAAACTAGAAGCTTAGGTGTGTGTGTGGAAATCAAGAAAATCATTAAACCTTGATTATAAATAATAAATACTTTTTTCCAATGGTTATAATAAAATACAGCAGTAATATAAACTTTTAAACCATTTATATTAAAATAACCGAGTTAGATGTATGCACTGTGATTTAACGCTTTATACTCAATAAAATATCTTTAAATTAGAAATATTAATCTAAAACTGTCCCTCTGGTATGAACCAAGACTTCCATTCTGTTGTTACATTAACACAAAAATAGTTTCATGCTAAATATGAAAGGAAACAAAGTGATCAAAAATAGTCACTTGTCCCTTAAAGGGTTAAACAGCCCTACATCTTTATTATTCCCATGAAAAGTTGTTTTTTTTTATCAGCTTGAAGCAAAAACAAACATCTAAAATTTGCATTCCAGTGGTGGGGTCTATGCCTCTTTCATAGGGCCCCTGTGTGTGTGTGTGTGTGTGTGTGTGTGTGCGCGCCGCGCGCGCGTGTTGGGGGGGAAAGAGTCCTTCAGGAGTCGGATTTCACTACCAGGTAGGTTCTAGTTAGGAGGACTAGTTACCGCCGCCTGCAGCCAGAATGCGGAAACCTTCACCTTGAAGACGTCAGGAGGAGGAGGAGGAGCAGGAGGAGGAGGAGCCACGTGAGGGTTTCTAAACATAAAGGTCATCTCCAGCAGATCACATTGTACTGATGACAGAGGAATGAACTGATTCCTGCGGGATGCAGACACCATGAGCACCGCGTTGGGCTGAAACTCTGACAAGTTGAGGCAGAGCTGAAGGTGTGGCTGGGGAGGAAACTTCCAGGAGGAGGAGGAGCAGCAGAACGAGGAAGAGCACGGCTCCTCACTCCTCATTCAGCTCCTCGGTCGATCAGCGGAGGTGTTGGAGGACTTGTTGCGGGGAGAAGTGGGGGAATGTGCGGGGCTGGTATGGAGGAAGTGGACTAACAGCTGAAGAAGAAGAAGAGGTAAGCACGTGCAGCTGCGGGTTGATCCGAGATCTCAGGATGAAGGTTTGTGAGTCAGATCAGGACAGAAAACTGAACTTTCATGGAGAGTTCCCCCCCGCAGCTGAAATCTGAGCAGTGAAAACATGAAGATCAGCAGACTTCCCCAGGTGTGTGTTGCTTACAGGTGTGTGTTGCTGTCAGGTGTGTGTTGCTGTCAGGTGTGTGTTGCTTTCAGGTGTGTGTTGCTGTCAGGTGTGTGTTGCTTACAGGTGTGTGTTGCTGTCAGGTGTGTGTTGCTGTCAGGTGTGTCTCAGCCTGTCTGGGAACCTCTAACAAGCTTTTGTTTGCTGTTTTAATGGTCGTCGCGCGGATTTCTGCTGTTTTTACACGTGATTTCCATTAAAACCAGGTGCAACATGTTTTATATTCATTTTCAGAAATCAGATCTCAGCTGTGTGAAGTTTTATGGATCAGAATCTAAAAACTGTTCAGAATCTTTTATTCCAGCCTCAGATTTCCTTGCTGGACAGAAACTAAAGTTCAGTCAGCAGAAAGTTCAGGTTCTCAGGAATTAGGAGGTTTTTTTTTTTTTTTAGAGAGGAGAGGCTTTCCACATCCCAGACAAGTCACAGTTGTTCTCTTTTCCCCTCACTGGACTGGGATGAACTTTAACATTTAACAAGCTGAGTGCAGAGGAAAAGTACCAAACTGAAATCTATCAAAACGGATTTAAACATTTAATTAAATATGTCATGAATTTATTAAAACAGTAAATAAATTTATAAACTTATCAAAACTACTTAAATGTGTAATTAATTGATATTTTAATATAGATAATATATGTCAAATATATAATTAAAATCTTAATCATGTTTACTAATTAGAAATTAATTAGTCAATAATTAAATTAATAATTTGATGCGTTAGAAGTAATTTTAGATAAAATGAAATTGAAGTGAAAACATGTAAGTAATGTTTTCTGGGATGCATCATGAATATATTAACTGTAAGCTCTTCAACAGATGATTTATCAGAAACCTTGGGAGCAAAGTAATCAAATGGTAAATTAATAAATAAATAAATTAATTAATTAATAATGTGATCAAATCCATGGTTAACCCTTCCAAAGTTTTCCTCGTCTACTTGGTCTGATGGATAAAACGAGCTGTTGATGCACCACAGCCATGAAATAATTTATTAAATGCTGAAAAAAATGTGGTTTTACCTGGAAAAAAATGGTTGTTATATAATAAGGTGTTTATGTTAAGAAATTAACACATTAAATTAATCATCTATAAATTATATAGCTATCTAGCTGTATAGCTAGATATAGCTATAGATATAGCTATATGCTTTCTATCTTCTTAACCACATAGACCAGTTCAGAGCCATGGGGAAACTGGAGTCTATCCCAGCAATGATTGGGAGAGAGACTGGTACACCCTGGACGGGTCACCAGACCATCACCGGGCCTGGTGACCTGTGTTGGTTAAATGATTAAGATACATTAATCATGTAAAGCTTTATGTATCTTCTTGTGGTACTTTTTACCCTCCACAGCTGAGACTGAGGCTGCTGGGCTTCTCATGGTCTGATCTTTGGGATGAACTTACTGAGACGTAGTGTGGAAATGACCTGATAATCTTTCTATGACTGATGGATAGAAACAGGAGCTTTACTAAGATCATGGCTGATGTCTTGCCTCCTAGGCTTTATGTATATGAATATGTTTATGAATATTGACTCAGACTGATGAGGGTCAATATTCAGATTAATGAGAGTAAAGGAAACCGACTATTAAATAATCCAACTTAATATCTTTACAAAACACTGATCATGTCATGTTTTAAGAGAAATTGGGAGACAGAGAAACCTGATGAACATGGTCCATTGTGTTGACGTAGATCTTTATGGACTTTAGGGATTCTTTGACCCAGACTGGATCTAAAGCAGAATGAATCTGGTTTAATTTAATCAGTTTTTCTTGATTAATCAGAAATTAACAACAAAATAATCTCAGGACACATTTAGAGACCGTTCAGTTCGCTGAAGGAAGACCATCAGGACCAGAACCAGGAAGGAAAACCTTCATCAGGACCAGAACCAGTATGGAAAACCTCCATCAGGACCAGAACCAGGATGGAAAACCTCCATCAGGACCAGAACCAGGAAGGAAAACCTCCATCAGGACCAGAACCAGGATGGAAAACCTCCATCAGGACCAGAACCAGGATGGAAAACCTCCATCAGGACCAGAACCAGGAAGGAAAACCTCCATCAGGACCAGAACCAGGATGGAAAACCTCCATCAGGACCAGAACCAGGAAGGAAAACCTTCATCAGGACCAGAACCAGGATGGAAAACCTCCATCAGGACCAGAACCAGGATGGAAAACCTCCATCAGGACCAGAACCAGGATGGAAAACCTACATCAGGACCAGAACCTGGAAGGAAAACCTACATCAGGACCAGAACCTGGAAGGAAAACCTTCATCAGGACCAGAACCAGGAAGGAAAACCTCCATCAGGACCAGAACCAGGATGGAAAACCTACATCAGGACCAGAACCTGGAAGGAAAACCTACATCAGGACCAGAACCAGGAAGGAAAACCTTCATCAGGACCAGAACCAGGAAAGAAAACCTCCATCAGGACCAGAACCAGGAAGGAAAACCTCCATCAGGACCAGAACCAGGAAGGAAAACCTCCATCAGGACCAGAACCAGGAAGGAAAACCTCCATCAGGACCAGAACCAGGAAGGAAAACCTCCATCAGGACCAGAATCAGGAAGGAAAACCTCCATCGGGACCAGAACCAGGATGGAAAACCTCCATCGGGACCAGAACCAGGAAGGAAAACCTCCATCGGGACCAGAACCAGGAAGGAAAACCTCCATCGGGACCAGAACCAGGAAGGAAAACCTCCATCGGGACCAGAACCAGGAAGGAAAACCTCCATCGGGACCAGAACCAGGAAGGAAAACCTCCATCGGGACCAGAACCAGGAAGGAAAACCTCCATCGGGACCAGAACCAGGATGTGGATGTCCCCCAGGAGTCTTGGCTTTCAGAATGTAAGGGAAAGATCAGGGTCACCAAACCCGACCTGGTTCCACAGAGCGGTTCTGACAACTAAAGGTTCTGCTTCCTTTTTACCAGAACCTCCAGGAACCAGCAGTAAACCTGCAGTCTGACAGAAAACCTGGACCTCTGAGAGCTTAAAGACCCGATGAGGTTTCAGCTTCAGTTCAAGTAAAAGTTCTTCTCTGGGTTCAACAGGAAGCCGACGGGGAGAAGATAAAACTGCTCTCTGCTCATCAGAACCATCGTTGCAGCCATTTGGATCACACGAATCCCTCAATGATGTTTTACACCCATGAATCCCTGTCAGAGGAAAAATTAAATGCATTTATTGATTTGTTTGAGTTCATGAAGAGACGTTTAAAAGCATTGTATGGTTCCTAACGGCAGCTGCATCCACTCAGGCAGAATAACGTAGACTTCATACGTTGACCCGTTTCCTAATGTCTAATTTCATCTCATATTAACCCCGATCTCCCTGACGTGCTCCCCAGGCTGTGCTCCGCAGCTCTAAGGATTTATATAGAACACTTCCAGGGAACAGATCTCTGAGGAAATCCTGAAATAGTGACATTTTATCTCACACACACACACACACACACACACACACACACACACGGAGTCTTGCTGGAGAAGTGTTGAGATGAGGAGCTGTTTTATCCTGAAGAGTAGAAAATCTTGTGCAGAAGAGCGAGACTTGTTCTCCTAAGTGACGGTGGGATGATGGAAGTGCTTCAGGTCGTATCCGGCAGAGTTAATGTATGCGGTCGATTTCATTAGACACTCTCCTCCACCTCACCGTGACCCACAGATACTCCACATCACTGAAGACCCAAATGGTTTCACTAAGTGAGCTAATGGTAGGCAGCTGATCACTGATGGATTTACATGTCGGTGGTGCTTCTACTGATTCATACACGCATGTATCACCACATCACTACATCACTGAGAGAAAATACATGAGAGTTTCTGTGTTCATGGGACAACGCTGGATGCTGGTGGTCTTTGGGTCGTCAGGCAACGCCGCATTAAAACCAGACATCATTCTTTACCAGAAATCCCTGCATGGACTCAGGAATAAATTCTATTCTATTCTACAGTCATTTAGACGCTTTTATCCACAGCGACTTACATATTAGTGAGAACAACACAAACACAAAATCAAACAGTAGAGGACATCGTAGGAAGGTGCTGGTGGACTGTCCAGTTGGACGCAGGTCCTTCCATGAAGTGCTACAGGCTTTTTTTGTTTTGTTTTCTCCCTTCCCACCCCATAATATCACCGATGTTATAATACAAAGAATTAATACCAGTTCTCCAACTTTCCAACAAATACAGCTATAAGTGTAGAAGTTCTCCTTGAAGAGCTGAGTCTTCAGCTTGCTGTTAAAAGCAGACAGGGACTCTGCAGAGCGGACAGAGTTTGGGAGATCATTCCACCATCGTGGCACAACAGAGGGAAAGAGTCTGGCTGGTGATTTAGTCCCACGTTGTGGTGGTAACACGAGGCGTCTTTCACTGGTGGAACGTAGCTGTGGAGAGGGAGTGTAGGTCTGGATTAGGGAGTGAAGGTAGACGGGAGACGTTTGACTTATTGTTTTGTAAACCAGAAGCAGAGCTTTAGATATGATGCGTGCTGCGACTGGAAGCCAGTGAAGAGCGATTAGCAGCGGAGTGACATGAGCTTGTTTGGGTTGGTTGAAAACCAGACGCACTGCGGCATTCTGGATGATCTGCAGAGGTTTAACAGAGCATGCAGGCAGACCTGCCAGTAGGGAATTGCAGTAATCGATGCGTAAGATGACCAGAGCCTGAACCAACAGCTGAGTCGTGTGTTCTGTCAGGTACGTCTGATTCTCTTGATGTTGTAGAGAGCATATTGGCAGGTATTCTGTTAAGGTTGCTGAAAATTAAGAGGTTAAAGGTAAAAAAATAAAAAAAAACTTGAACAATAGATGGGAAAAAAAAGACAAAAAACAAGGATAAAATGCTTCACATCGGTGCTACAGTGTGGAAACAGCTGCTTTGATAAAACAGCAGAGTTTCTGCAGGCCTGCAGTTTTCTGGGAGTTTCTCCACAAACTGTTTACTTCTGACACTGGAAACAGAACGTACACCTGATGAGCTCTGATTGGCTCATAACGAGCCAGAAGCCGTGTTTTCCGACAAGCTAACCAGCAGAATCTCGATCTGAGGATTGGAGTTACATAATCTAGTTACTAGATCATGCTCAAGTCCTCACTAAGACCAAGTAACTAGATTCTAGTTACTTGGTCTTAGTGAGGACTCGAGCAGCAACGTTTTGTCAGAAATCCGACATCATTTACGTCTCAGACCTTCTGCAGGGTGGACTCAGAAACCAGGACTTTTAAAGTTTTCTTTTCTGACTTTTTATTTGTCTTTTTCTCTTTTTGCAGAGTTTCCTTTCCCAGCGTTTCATCACTTCTCATACAACATTTTCCCAACAACCATGCGGAGATTCAGCTCTGAGGGATCCCTCCTGGATCTGGACTTCTTGCCATGGAAAAAGATGGGACCAAAGGACCCAGATCACCGGAAGAACCGGGAGTCTGGTGTCTACATACCTCACCTTAAGGCTGATGGCTCTAAAAGAGAGTCTGTCAGCTCGATTCCCGCCATCCAGGAGCCAAACACGAGTCGCAGCGATGTGAGGAGTAAAGAACTGAACAAGGAGCACAGCTTCAGCGCCGAGAACCTGGATGAGTTGGAGAAACTGGACAAGAACCACCTCGGGGTGTGTGCGATCAGTGAAGGCTGCAGGGCGTACAGCGACAGCCAGCTGTCTCCGGCCACCCAGAACAGCACGCAGTCTGTGGAGAAGAAAGACCTTCCTCCATCTCCACCTTCCTCCTGCAACTCCTCCTGCTTCAACTTCCAGTCCAGCCACCAGGACAGACCCAGGCTGTCCACAGCCAAGCTGCACCTCAAGAGCTTGTTTGGACAGGTGGGACACGTCTTCAGTCTGAGCCTAAACCAGACATGTTGATCTTATTTCAGGTTCCACAGTCAGCACCATGTGGTCTCCAGTGAGTCAGACTGGTAAAATAACACCATAACCACCTCTGAACAATAAAAAAACTCCACATTTTGCTCTTTTGCTACAAAGAAAGTACGTTGTCAACATGTTTACATCCTTTCAGAAAACATCAAATATGTAAAAAATGTTGTTTCCATTTCAAACTGAGGAGGTGTTGGTCCTCATTGAGCTGCTGATGTTCCTCGTTGGTAGTTCACGCAAACCCACCAGTTAGGACCGGACGATTAATCAGATTTTAATCTCATTTACGATCTGGGTTTCCAACAATGATAAAAATAAAAGGGTGTGATTATTTTTCTCTCTGCAGTTTCCTCTCCTGCTGTCTTCAGCTGCTAATCGAGCGTCTCTGGCGTTGCAGCGCTGTGCTGTAAACTCCTCCCACAGCCGCTTTGCTTTCATTCAGACACTGTTGCCAACTTGGAGACGTTCTCGCTAAATCTGGAGACTTTTTTTGTTAAAAGCGACAAATCTAGCAGCTTTTACTGGAGTTATTAGAGACTTTTCTGGTGTTGTGGCGACTGACTTGAAGGCACATATTGTTCTGCAGTTACTATAAGGAAGGAGCAGCGGGAGCCTCTCCCGTCCTAAAGCACTCCCAGGCGGCCAGTCTCAGTCGGCTCCGGCTGCAGGTCAATGTAGAATAACTGCAGTAGGTTGTGGAAGTTCACCTAAACATAGTTTATACCATTGTCAGTGACAACTGGCTGCATTATTTTCCTATACATAGTTCGGCCAGTTAAACACTGTAATATCCCTCCGTTACGGGGCGTTACCATAGCAACGCGTTAACCAGCTGGTTCAGATCAGCCGTCTTTTAACAGGTGAATGAGAGAAACACGCTGCAGCCTGACAGCGGTTGTTTGGTATAAAACGTACATCCAGGCCAACGTAAAATAGTTCCTATACTTCAGAATATTCATCAAGTGTTGTAAAAAAGAAATACAGATTTGTTATGAAATGTTTCCTGTGTGGGACCATGGTATAAGCAGATTAAACAACTTTGAACGGGGCATTAGTCGGTTATAATGCACACGCGGAGTCTAAAACATCACGACGCGCAACGTTTAAAAATACTGCATAGTTGTGTTAAATCATCGAGATCTCAATTTCAGTCAAAATAATCGTGTTTTTCCATAATCAGGCAGCCCTACCACCTGTTACACACATCAAGTTAGCATCGCAAGGCTGGATTATCCAATGGGCATTATGGGCACAGGCCCAGCGGCCCACGCCCACTTGGGGCCCACGTAGGGAAAACACCAGCAGTTTGGACATGAAACAAAATGTACTTAAAGGCCTGATAGTTACCAGTGTCTACTGTATTGCTACTGGTGCCACTGGCTGAGAGATGTCAGAAATGTCGTTTCACAGTGTATCATTCACAATTTTACAATGTTGTGGTGGGGAAGGGGGCCCCTGGATCACTGGGCCCAGAGGCCTTTGCACTTTTAATCTGGCCCTGCGTAGCAGAGATGAGTTCAAACTACGACATGCTGCACTCTCAACATGAACACCATGTTTTCAGTCAGTCTGCTTCTGACTTCAGTCCTCTTCCTCCAAACAGCTGAAGCAACTCCAACATTTATTCACGTTTGATTCTTATCTGGTGCTGTTCCAGAAACTTTCAGCACTTTAGTGAATCTTTTCACGCACCAGTCTGCATTTGCTGTTCTTCCTTTAACTCCATGGTTCCTTCAGAAGAAAACCTCAGGTGGAAACTTCCAGAGTGGAGGTGCATGTTTGTCTATGTTGAGAGGAAAATGAGAAACGGCAGGCAGTAAACAGTGTGTGGGTTGGTGGGGTCAGTAACCTCAACAGAAACAGAAACATGCAGAGAGCTACACCCACAGGGAGGGAGAGGAGAAACACCAGCTGCAAATAACACCAGGAGAGTCTGAACACTGAGAGGAGCCCAATGCATCATGGGATGTCCCCTAGCAGAGTCAGAAGTAAAGGGATGGATCAGGGAATAGACCGTATATAAAAGATGGACGGAGCCTTCGGTGGTTAAAAGTTAAGCCTGTGCAGAAGTGCATAAAACTGCAGTTCCCCCTTCATCCACTGGGGGCTGCAAAACAGAGCAAATCCCCATAGACTCCCATGTTAAAAAGACCAACTTCACAGCAGAAATAAACATGTTTACAACAGAAATAAACATGTTTACAGCCTGGTTCAAAAATCCATTTTAGGTTTAATAGGTCAGGTTTACCTTCATGACAACTGTGGGGGGAGTGAATTTTTTTTTTTTTTTAACTCGCCTGTTTAAAAGTAATTTAAGTCGAAGTTTGGCATATTTAGGGGCGTGTCCTTTTGATTGACAGGTACCCAACCTCCTGCTTCAAGTAAGAAGAACGCAGAACAACTGCGGTTTTTAGCCAGTTAACAACGTGACTTAGCTTTAGCCCGCTTACCTCCGTTAGCTGGTTAGCTCCTGTTATCTCCAGGTTAGCTCGGTTAACTCTTAGCTACAGAAAGCTTGGAGTTCGCTTGATGTCAATCATCCACCATGACGCTCACAGCCCCCCTCTCAGCTCCACCTCTTTGCCCATATTTGTATTTTTCAGGTGAGACGACACACCTGCCCCTGCCAAGATGGTGATGGTAGGAACCGCCCACCAAGCTTCAGTTCAGCTCTTTAGAAACCTATGGGTGACATCACGAAGGCTCCGCCCATCTTTCTATATACAGTCTATGGATCAGGGTCACCAAGCCAGACCTGACCTGGAGTCTGATCAGGAGGCGATCCTGCTGGGATCTGGTTCCACATAGAGGGGTCTGAGAACTGCTTTCCGTCTCAGCCGGCACGGTGAAGGCTGAGACGGAACACAGACACTCCAGTAAAAGAGGCAGCAGTGAGATTTTGTAGTTCTGGTCGGATGCTGGACTAAAGTCCCCAGATAACCAACCGTACTGTCCATCCAGTCCTACCAGGAAGGTTATGTTCACCAGCATGGTACATGTAAAGATGAGCTCCGTCAAGGCGGAGGCCATGTTGCTGGCAGCGTCGTCCGTCTGTTTGCAGCTGTTGTCAGATAAACTGCTGATTCAGACGATGAGCTTTAAAACATTTAAAGCTGTTTTGAAAGTTTGGCTCACAGTTTCTACAAGATGTTTATTAAACAACTAAACATTTATGATTACATTAGCAGGCAAAAGTTTGGGCACACTTTCCCATTTAATCCAGTTATACAAACTTTCCATCCTTTCGGTTTTACTTTGCTCCAAACTGAGGGTTGGACTAGGATCCGTGTGGAAGGTTTTCCCACTCTGCAGCCTCCCAGCTGGGTTTATTCTGGCATCTCCCAGTAGCTCTGCTTTCTGTTTCAGAGTCCTCACTCCTCACACTCCAACCTGTTCCACGCCGATCAGAAGGACAGGTGAGAGCGTTGCTGCTTTTCATTCACGCTTTCAGATGCCAGAGATGTCAGAAGAGATTTGATGTGAAGGAGTGTTGACGGCCTGAAATCTCCGTCATCTGCCTCCCACACTGAGTCATGACGTGTGACGTGTAGATACGATCTCTGTGTTCTGATTTCTGCTTCCTCCATGTCTTTCTCTGAACCCGGACTTCAGTGCTAGTGAGAGAAGGTCTCGTATGCTCTTCATGCGTCAGTGGAGTCAGGTGGGCCACAGTAAGAAGAGGAAGGTGGGCCGAGATGAGCTGGAAAAGTGGGCGGAGTCTTTAAATTCCCTGCTGGCTAGCCACAGTAAGTTCTGCTTTTATCTTTGCTGATGAAGCATGTTGAGTCATTTGTTTTCCGTCCAAATCAAACATATTAACACGACTAAGTCTGTAAACAGCTAGGGTTGTTCCTGGCAACAGATCTGATTGGGATCACT
This sequence comes from Telmatherina bonti, assembly GCF_933228915.1. Classification (NCBI taxonomy): domain Eukaryota; kingdom Metazoa; phylum Chordata; class Actinopteri; order Atheriniformes; family Telmatherinidae; genus Telmatherina; species Telmatherina bonti. Next base: position 33,735,560 of record NC_136617.1, read on the forward strand.
AACAATAAACATCAACATTCCTGTGTAGGTTAGCTACAGAGTCATTTCCCTCCAGAAGAATCGTTTGGCCCGAGAGGAATCATTTCCCTCCAGGAGAGCTGTTTGCCCTGAGAGGTGACATTTCCCTCCAGAAGAATTGTTTGGCCCGAGAGGAATCATTTCCCTCCAGGAGAGCTGTTTGCCCTGAGAGGTGACATTTCCCTCCAGAAGAATTGTTTGGCCCGAGAGGAATCATTTCCCTCCAGAAGAATCGTTTGCCCTGAGAGGAATCATTTCCTTCCTGAAGAATCGTTTGGCCCGAGAGGAATCATTTCCCTCCAGAAGAATCGTTTGCCCTGAGAGGAATCATTTCCTTCCAGGAGAGCTGTTTGCCCTGAGAGGAGTCATTTCCCTGCAGAAGAATCGTTTGCCCTGAGAGGAATCATTTCCTTCCAGGAGAGCTGTTTGCCCTGAGAGGTGTCATTTCCCTCCAGAAGAATTGTTTGGCCCGAGAGGAATCATTTCCCTCCAGAAGAATCGTTTGCCCTGAGAGGAATCATTTCCTTCCAGGAGAGCTGTTTGCCCTGAGAGGAATCATTTCCCTCCAGAAGAATTGTTTGGCCCGAGAGGAATCATTTCCTTCCTGAAGAATCGTTTGGCCCGAGAGGAATCATTTCCCTCCAGAAGAATCGTTTGCCCTGAGAGGAATAATTTCCTTCTTGAAGAATCGTTTGGCCCGAGAGGAATCATTTCCCTCCAGAAGAATCGTTTGCCCTGAGAGGAATCATTTCCTTCCAGGAGAGCTGTTTGCCCTGAGAGGAGTCATTTCCCTGCAGAAGAATCGTTTGCCCTGAGAGGAATCATTTCCCTCCAGAAGAATTGTTTGGCCCGAGAGGAATCATTTCCTTCCTGAAGAATCGTTTGGCCCGAGAGGAATCATTTCCCTCCACAAGAATCGTTTGGCCCGAGAGGAATCATTTCCCTCCAGAAGAATCGTTTGGCCCGAGAGGAATCATTTCCTTCCAGAAGAATCGTTTGGCCCGAGAGGAATCATTTCCCTCCAGAAGAATCGTTTGCCCTGAGAGGAGTCATTTCCTTCCAGAAGAATCGTTTGGCATGAGAGGAATCATTTCCTTCCAGAAGAATCGTTTGGCCCGAGAGGAATCATTTCCTTCCAAAAGAATCGTTTGGCCCAAGAGGAATCATTTCCTTCCAGAAGAATCGTTTGCCCTGAGAGGAGTCATTTCCCTGCAGAAGAATCGTTTGCCCTGAGAGGAGTCATTTCCTTCCAGAAGAATCGTTTGGCCCGAGAGGAATCATTTCAAACCAGAAGAATCGTTTGGCCCAAGAGGAATCATTTCCTTCCAGAAGAATCGTTTGCCCTGAGAGGAGTCATTTCCTTCCAGAAGAATCGTTTGGCCCGAGAGGAATCATTTCCTTCCAAAAGAATCGTTTGGCCCAAGAGGAATCATTTCCTTCCAGAAGAATCGTTTGCCCTGAGAGGAGTCATTTCCTTCCAGAAGAATCGTTTGCCCTGAGAGGAGTCATTTCCTTCCAGAAGAATCGTTTGCCCTGAGAGGAGTCATTTCCCTCCAGAAGAATCGTTTGGCCCGAGAAGAATCATTTCCTTCCAGAAGAATCGTTTGGCCCGAGAGGAATCATTTCCCTCCAGAAGAATCGTTTGCCCTAAAGGCGAGCCATTTCCCTCCAGAAGAGCCGTTTGCCTTGTTCCCTTCCAGAGGAACTGTTTCCTTCAGAGGAGTTATTTTCCTCCAGGAGAACTTCCTCCTAAGACGCCTGAAGGACTTCGTCTTCAGACCTGAGGGATTACAGGCTGGGTCCAGACTAAGGAGGTGGAGTCAGTGGTACGTTCTGGTGACCTCAGGACTTCATCTCTGTGTGACCCGGCCTCCTTCCCACCTCCATGTGAACTCCAGCGTATGCATCTGACATGTCAGAACACCGTCACCTCGCTGTCCTGGAGTCAGTCTGAAAACAGGCTCTTTGTTTTTCAGGTTTTCCAGGACTGCAGCTGTTTACGTTGTGCTGGTCTCATGTCTGTCTTGTTGTTTCCAGCTGGTGCGTCGGTGTTTGGAGCGTTCTTGCGTTCGGAGTTCAGCGAGGAGAATCTGGAGTTCTACCTGGCCTGCGAGCAGTATGAACACTCCTCTAACAACTTCAGCCTGCAGAGACGGGCTAAAAACATCTGTAATACCTACATCCTGCCTGGAGCCCCCCGTGAGGTAGCGCACTTCTTCCATCCATACTCCTCCACAGCAACCTTCCTGACTGTGTCGGCCGAAATTCACTCATTCATTCATTATCTGAGGCTATCCCGGCAGCCTGCGGGCGAGAGGCGGGGCACACCCAGGACAGGTCGCCAAGGTGTACCTCGCCTTAGGCTGGCCCTGGTCCGTCACAGTTAGGTAGTCCTAGGAAGTAGTAAAGTATTCTAGTAGGCCTATAAGTTAGTAAAGTAGTCCTAGGTATAAGTATGGTAGTTCTGGGATGTAGAATAGAAATCCTGGGAACTGCAGTTGCAAAACTTCTCCAAACATGTGTCGTTTAGTTGTGCCAGGCATTAAAACATGAAATTCTGGTAAACAAAGGCGGTCTAATAAATTTTTCTGCCACGGTATTAAAGTAACTTTGGAACAAGTAAGCTAATCCTATGAATGAGTAAAATCTGCAGCAGAAAGGGAACCTGAACAGTTTTCCAGGTGTTTAATTGAGGCGTGACCAGGTGAACATCAGCGGATGTTGATGATGGACACCTCTATCAGTGGTCATTAGAATCCAAAAGTAGACCTGACATTCGCCTTGGAAACGCCATGAAGACGTGAAGACCAACCAGCAGGACCTTCATGATTCTTTAATGGACCTGAGCAGGTGTGGCCAACTCCGATCCTCAAGAGGCGCAGTCCTGCAGGCTTTAGGAGTTTCCCTGCTGCAACGCACCTGGCGCACATCAGACTTAATTATCATCAATTACCCACTGATGTGAGTCAGGTGTGTTGCAGCAGGGAAGCTACTAACACCTGCAGGACTACGGCTCTCGAGGACCGGAGTCGGCCACCCCTGCACAAGAGTAAATTTGTAATTTATTTTATTGACAAGCAGTATATCAGTATTTTGCTACTAACAGTTACCGTAGCCGACTCGACTCGGACCGCTGAAAGTCAGAAACTGTTGTGGGGAAAAAAGAAGTTAATCACTAGTCTCGATGAGAAAAACAACTTGAAGTTTATTAATATTTATGCATAGCTGTCACAGATCCACAAGCAAGGCCGGATTATCCAATGGGCATAATGGGCATAATGGGCACTGGCCCCACGCCCACGTGGGGCCCACCTGGGGCCCACCTGGGGCCCACGTAGGGAAAACACCAGCAGTTTGGACATGAAACAAAATGTACATAAAAGCCAGATAGTTAGACCACAGTGTCTATTGTGTTGCCGTTGGTACCCGTAGCTGAGAGATGTTGTTTCACAGTGTATCATTCACAATTTTTACAATGTTGCGGTGGGGAAGGGGGCCCCTGGAACACTCTGGGCCCAGGGACCTGTGCACTTTCAATCCGGCCCTGCGTAGAAGAGATGAGTTCAAACTACGACATGCTGCACTCTCAACATGAACACCATGTTTTCAGTCAGTCTGCTTCTGACTTCAGTCCTCTTCCTCCAAACAGCTGAGGACTCTGCTCACGGAGAGCAGCTCAGCTCTGTTACAGGTTACAGGAGGTGTGTATTTCTGACAAAGGTCTTAGAGCAGGGGTGCCCAAGTCCGGTCCTGGAGATCTACCATCCTGCTGTTTTTTAGGTGCAACCCTTCTCCAACACACCTGAATCAAATAAGCGGCTCGTTATCAGGCCTCTGCAGAGCTGAAGGACACGCAGAAGAGGAGTTCAGCTACTTGACTCGGCTGTGCTGGACAGGGGCTGCATCTAAAGGTTGCAGGATGGTAGATCTTGAGGACTGGACTTGGGCACCCCTGTCTTAGAGGCACAAACAATGGTCAGTGGTGTCAAAAGTATTCACATTCATTACTCAGACAGAAGTATAGATACTCAGGTTTAAAAATACTTCTGTAGAAGTAAAAGTACCAGCTCTAATTTTTTACTGAAGTAAAAGTATATAAGTACTAATTTAACAAAATACCGAAAGTATAAAAGTAAAAGTAATGCAAGTGTGAAAAATACTATTAAAAGTAATTCTTAAGCTGTGGCTTCAGAGCCTTCAGTACACTCCCCAAAATACACATTTTTTCTAAAAGTTAGAATGACCATAATGTTATATCAGAATGTGTAATAATGAAAAAGCTGGGAAGTACTACATCTTTTCAGCCGTGTAGATTCTGATGAAAAATGAACACATATGAATGCAATGCAAGTAATTTAAAGAACCATATATAAAGCATTAAGATGAGTTTCATGGCCTGGATGATGTGTCTGTAAGCAATGTAATGTTGCAAAGAGTCCAACTTCAAAAGGTACGTTATCAATAATCTTTATTAGAATATAAGTAAATATAAGCTTAGCTGCAGGAATCAGTGAGGCAACTGATTTGTAGTAGGAGACAAAAAAAAAATGAAGTGATAATTTATAAGGAAAAAACAAACAAAGCAAAACAGTACAATATATATAATATAATATAAAATAAAATGTTGGAAAGATGTTGGATAAACTACTTTTATTTGTATTTTAAATTGAAAGGAGTAGAAAGTACAGATAATTATGCAAAAATGTAAGGAGTAGAAGTAGAAAGTTGTCAGAAAAATTATTACTCCAATAAAGTATAGATACCGGAATGACTACTTTAGTAAGGTAACAAAGTATTTGTACTTTACTTGACACCTCTGACAACGGTTCCCTCACAGTTTGGTGTCTTTGATTAACTCCAAGTTGTGAATTGATCAAGTAGAAACAAAAAGAAATGATATCTTCATCCCTTCAGTCTTTGTTCAGGTTGCATGAAGGTGCCGCCACCGTGCTTCACTCTAGGGATCGCGGCCAACGATAAATCCTGGCCGTTTAGTGTCTGAACTGGTGAAATCTGCTGGATGATAAAACACGCAACTTTCCACTATGATCAAGCTCAACATGACCGCATGCTAACCGTAAATAAATGACTAAAAACACAGAGAAAATCGCTAAATCTCCAGCTTTGGGGTTTATTGGGTCATTTCTGACATGTTGTAACACCACAAAGTGTTCATCCTGAGAACAAGCTGAATATCTGACTCTTTCACTCTTTAATGTTTTCACCAAGAAAAAGTAAGAGAATTCCTTTCAGACAACATGAACCTTGTTGTTTGCTTCAGCAACGGTTATTTATGTCGGACTGCGAGTTAAAGAGTCCAAACGTGAAACGGGAAGGGTATAAAAATAAAATACTGTTGCTGTGACAGACCTAAGGAGGGATTAGAACCACGATCTGAAACTGAAGGAAAATAGAAAGTCGGTGTTTGAAAACTGAAAACCTGAAGTAAAGTTTTGCCAGTCTGAAACAGACGTATATAAATATCTTTTTATATTCAGTCTATAGTCTGAAAATAAGTTTTGAAACCTTGAAATTTATTTTGAGCTTCTGAAAAAAGTTTTGATCTTGCAAACATGACTTGTATTTTATTTATTTTTCACAAGTGCAGCGTGTGTGTTCCAGAGTTTCAGCCTGACATTTTCACTGATTCAGACCTCTTGTTTCAGAACTGGCATTGTTGTCCCACCACCGCTCAAAACTTCCTGAAATGTTAAATCTTCTGACAACATTTTGATGTGAACTCTGGTTTTTGGTTTTGCAGAGTTTCACATTTCAAATTTGATTTTAAAATTTTTTTAAAAAAATGGCTGCGATCACATGACGTTTTTTATTTGGAATAAAGAATAAAATCATTCCGAATAAAAGTGTAGCCTCTAAAAACTGTGCAGTTGAAGCTTAATGAGGAGAAAATATGTTAGTGTAAAAATAAAAAGGTTTTCCTGAGAAACTGTGATGATATGCTTTTGTTCCGATTTGAGTCCGATATTTTGGGTGCCGATTCGATTTAAATTGCGATTCTCACAATTCTTCGATATTGCTGATTTTTGTAGATTTAAAAAATTTTTTTTATAAAACTATTTTTTTTTCTTGATTTCAATGAGGAAAAACAACGCAGTAGCCAGATCATCATTCTGCTGCTATAATGCCCAAGAAGACAAGTTAAAAGATCAATAAAAACAATAAAACTTACAAAACTTTTATCGTAGATTAATTTTTTTAAAATCGTTTTCTGTTTTTAACAAAAAAAAAAATTGATTTTAAAATTGTTAAAAAAAAAAAAAAATCCAGATTTTCGATTTGATCTTCGCGCCCTAGTAACCCTGATGTGTTGTTTTAGGTGAATCTGGACAGTAAGACCAGAGATCTGACCGTGGAACTGCTGCAGGCGCCGTCCCGCAGCTCCCTGCTCCACGCTCAGAAACGCATCTACTCACTGCTGGACACGGATTGTTACCCGCGCTTCCTGCAGTCCAGCATCTACCTTTCCTTACTGCAGGAGGACAACTAGGGGGGCGTCTAGAGACTGCAGAAGGTTCAGCAGCTGCTGGGCTGACGGCGGGGGACTCTGTCAGACGCCTGATCCAGTGGTGGACATTTTATTCTGTCTGGTTTAAAAATAAAAAGGTTTTCTGGAGAAACTGCTGCTAATAAATTCATGAAGACTTGATTGATTTTTTTCTGCTCTTCCTTCTTTTCTTCCCTCCTGCGTTCCGTCTGAAACTTTCCTCGTTGACCGCCTGAAGTTAACTTCTTGGGTTGTTTCTTTTGGAAAAACCATTTTCTGCGCTGGTTTCTCGCCTTGTTCCACATGAGCTGTGAAACTATGCAGCTCCTTGTAATCATTAAACCTCTGATGTCTTCACGGCTCACCGACTTTCCTCCTCTGCTCGCTGAGAGCCAAACAGGCCCAACAGGAACACGCCGATCCCTGGCAAAGGTCACAGAGCTCCGATGTCTGCTCCGACCTCGGGAAGGTGGAAACGGCGAGATCTTGCTGTCGTTGAGGTCATGTGGTTCTACGGAGCCTGATCTGTCATCAGTGCTGCCTTTAGGACTGTGACGATACGCTTGTGTCCCGATTTGATTCTGATTTTTTTGGGTGCCGATTCGACTTAAATTGTGATTCTCACAATTCTTCGGTTTTGCTGATTTTTGTAGATTAAAAACAAAAAAAATTTTTATAAAACTTTTTTGCTCTTTTTTTCTTGATTTCAATGAGGAAAATACAACACAGCAGCCAGACCGTCATTCTGCTGCTATAACGCCCGAGAAGACAAGTAAAAAGATCAATAAAAACAAATATGACTAAAATTTCATAATGGATTGTTTTATTTATTTAAAAAATAAACAATTAAAAAAAAAAAAAAAATCTTTTTCAAAATTGTGAAGCAAAAAATTCCCGATTTTCGATTAAATTTTCCCACCCCTAGCAGTCATCCTCGCATCACCATGACAACAGCCACCATGACGATCAGATAGTGCTTTTCCATGTGAACTCCACTCCTGGTTAAAAACATCAGAGCTTTTCTCCGATACGTTCCTCATCATTCTACTAAAGGTGAACCGCTGTGGCCCCCCCCAATGCAAAGCTCCCCTAACTGCTCCCCTGGGCGCCGTAACATACCAGACTGCTCTCTAGTGGAAGATGGGCTGGATGCAGAGGCTACTTGGGAATAACTTGTGTTTTTATAAAATATCGTACTAACTTCTTTATTTTCCAAGTAAACGCTCGTTTTTTATGCGATGCATCAGCAGTTTATCATGTTTCCAGTTAAAAATGTCCAGAGAAGAAGAAGTGTCTTTACAGACCAGTTGGTCTGTGATTGTAGGTAAAAACACGATTGGATGCAGGAGACCATGAGGAGATCAGACTTTCTAATCGCATCGTTAAAAAAAAAAAAAGTTTTTAATCTGCTTTTTAAAAGTTATCACTGAGTCCACAGATCTCAGGTACAGAGGAAGAGGAGACTCTGCAGCAGAAGCTCCGTGACCTTCGGTTGGTCCATTGACCTTTGGGTAAGACCCTGATCCGGCTGGAAGCAGAATGTTGTGGTGGACTTGGTTTTGGATTGGTTGCCAATGAAGCCGAGCTAACAGGGTGGCGAGAGAAGACTTTCAGCAGTGGAAGCTGCTCCAGAGATTTCTTTCTTAGGTGAGTTGAAAACAGCAACAGTCCAGGTGTGAACATGTTTGTAGACCTCTGTGGCACACAAGGACCAAGCGTGAAGATGTAAAATCAGCAGCAGCCAACGCGATGATGGTCCAGAAGAATGAGAGGAAAACCGGAGACTCCGACCTTTCCTGCATGATGTGATGATCCAATGTGGAGGTTTCAAACCCAACAACAGGAGGATGCTCCAGCATCGCTCGCATCAGGATGTCGGTGGACACATTAAAGGGCTGTTCCAGCTGAACGAGCCCTGCGGACTACAAGCCATCAAGACGGCTGTCAGCTGGATCTGCATGGATGGATCTGTAGCTGCTAAAAAAAAAAAGGGATGGATTAAGCTTTTTTTTTTTTTTTTTTTTAATTAAAAAAAAAAAAAGGTGAAAGTCAACGTATTCAGACACCAGGGAGGAGTTAATTATACTGAGGACACGGACCAGTTGACTGAAGGACATGCTGGAACAGGGTGGTTGGTTACACCTCAGGAGAGCGGGAAGATGACCCAACTAATGAACATCCCCGTCCCCATGAGAAGAATGGAGTTAAAAATATTTTTAAAAAATCAAATAAACCTAAAAACAATAACACAAAGTAAATAAATTACAAATAACTACAATAAAAATTGCGTTAGAAGCCTCATCTCAAAACCATCAACAGTCCCTGAAGCCCTGAGGGCCTCCGGCAGCCTGTTCCGCAGACGGGTCCGTAGTAGTGCAAAGAGGCCTCGCTGTGGGCTTTAGTCCTGAGTTTAGGAGCAGTTAGGGGTTAACACTAACCCTAAACCCCCCTATGGAGAGGACCTGAGCGTCCGCGTGGGCTAATCATTTAAAATCAGGTCAGATACAGTATATAAGAAGGCCCAAGACCACGAAGACATCTTTGAATTATTAAGAATCAATCCTGACATGCATGGAAAGGCAACGCAGCGATTTTAAAACTGGTCCTTGTCAGAACTTGGGCCACTGAGTTCTTGGGTAACTGTACGTCTCCATACTTACTAAAAACAGTATCCGAGAGAGCAAGCAGACTTCTCAGTATGTTAAATAAAATCTGCTCTACTGTAGAACCAGCAGCTCCAGGACAGAAAGTTTGGGACAGTCCATGTTACATCTGATATCATTCATTTTGAAAAGGGATGTGTCTGTCCTGGGTTTGACCCAAAACCAGACACATTCTATTCTATTCTATTCTATTCTATTCTATTCTATTCTATTCTATTCTATTCTATTCTATTCTACAGTCATTTAGTAAATGTTTTTATCCAAAGCGACTAACATATGAGTGAGAAGGACAGTGAAAGGACATGGTAGGAAGGTGCTGGTGGACTGTCCAGTTGGACGCAGGTCCTTCCATGAAGTGCTACAGGCTTCTTTTTCTTTTTGGTTCTTTCCCTTCCCACCCCATAATATCACCGATGTTAAAGTACAAAGAATTAATACCATAATGTTTGTTGCAAAGAACTGGGCAAAGTTCTCCAACTTTCCAACAAATACAGCTATACTAAGTGTTTAAGTTCTCCTTGAAGAGCTGAGTCTTCAGCTTGCTGTTAAAAGTAGACAGGGACTCTGCAGAGCGGACCGAGTTTGGCCAGAACCTGACCCAAAAGCTGAGTCGTGTGTTCTGCCAGGTACGTCTGATTCTCTTGATGTTGAAGAGAGCATATTGGCAGGTATTCTGTTAAGGTTGCTGAAAATTAAAAGAGGTTAAAGGTAAAAAATAAAACTTGAGCAATAGATGGGAAAAAAAAGACAAAAAACAAAGATAAAATGCTTCACATCGGTGCTACAGTGTGGAAACAGCTGCTTTGATAAAACAGCAGTTTCTGCATATCGGCAGGTACGGGCAACCGAGGCAACATGGACCTTAACGGTCAACTGGTCATCTACCATGACACCAAAATTCTGGGGAGCAGACGTAGGAACAAGTGTGGTAGAGTCAAGGTCCACACCTAATTGCAGATGTAAGGAAGGACTGGCTGGGCAGACAATGAGCTGTCTTGGACAGATTGAGCTGAAGGTGGCGATCCTTCATCCATGCAGAGATGTCAGACATTCTTCTAACACATTGAAATTATCTAAAAACTTGTGTAAGTGGATAAAAACAACTTTTTCAATGATTTTACCTTTAAAAAAAAAAAAAAAGTAAGTTGCGTACGAGTTTCTAATAATAAAAACAGTGGAGTCTAAATGACTGTTCTCCAGAGGGGGCCTCACCACCACCGTTTTACAGGCAGATGGGAAGACACCCGTCTGGAGAGAGTAGATTATTACCATGCTTAAAAGCTCAGGCTCAAAGAAACCATAAAATGTTTTTAAAAGCGTTGTGGGGATGTGGTCTAAAAGGCAGCTTGTTGGGTTAGGCTGACCGAGCATCTCTGCATCAATCAGGCCAAAACTCGGGTGAAAACGATGCTTCAAATCCATTAAAACCAACATTTTGTTGAGATAAGAGGCTGGACCTGGCATTTATCTCAGTTCTGAAGCGGTCTCTGCAAAGTCCTCACATGCTCCATGTGGAGGATTTGTTAAACTGTGTTTATTAAAAAATCTGTTGTTTAATAAAAGCAGTTCAGTTGCTTTTTATTATCTGCAATAAGGCTGGAGAAGAGAAGCGTTCTTGCTAAATGTCCCTTAAAAAGTTTGTAAATGAATAATTCATTTTGTTTTCCTCCATTTCCTTTTTGCTTTCCTGCAATCTCTTTTCAAGTTTGTTATTCCTCAACGGTGGTATGAGTGTTGATCTTAGTCTTTTTGTTTTAAGTGACATTTCTGTTTTTTGTTTTTTTCATCAACAATAAAATCACAAGAAGCAGGTAAAGTCTGAGGAGAAATATCCATAACATTCACAGCCACTTCAGAAGTTTTAAATACCACATTGGACTCCAGGGCCGGATTACAAGTGTTCCAGGGACCCCTTCCCCACTGCAACATCTTTCAGCCAGTGGTACCAATAACAATACACTATTGGTAGTGGTGTAACTATCTGGCTTTTATTTATTTATGTTTTTGTTTCATGTGCAAATGCTGGTGTTTGCCCTATGTGGGCCCTACGTTGGTCCCAGTGCCCATAATTCCCATTGGATAATCCGGCCTTGTTGGACTCTACAAGCCTCAGTGGAATGATCCATTTCCCCATCAGGAGATAAAACCAAACTAAAACATCTGAAAATAGATGAGGAGTAGAGGAGTTAGGGATGCGAGAGCTGTCCTCGTGGAAAACAAGAAGCAGAGATACAGGAGCATGCAGATGGAAAGGTGAGATGTCCTCAAAGTAAATAGAGTCAGTATTAAAGACCAGGTCCAGGGTTGGACACATAGACCGTATATAAAGAGATGGACGGAGCCTCCATGACGTCACCCATAGATTTCTGAAGAGCTGAATTGAAGCTTGGTGGGCGGTTCCTACCATCACCATCTTGGCAGGGGCATGCACGTCGTCTCGCCCGGAAAATACAAATATGGGCAAAGAGGTGGAGCTGAGAGGGGGGCTGTGAGCGTCATGGTGGATAATTGACATCGAGCGAACTCCGAGCTTTCTGTAGCTAAGAGCTAACCGAGCTAACCCCGAGATAACGGGAGCTAACCAGCTAACGGAGGTAAGCGGGCTAAAGCTAAGTCACGTTGTTAACCGACTAAAAACCGCGGTTGTTCTAGTTCTTCTGACTTGAAGCAAAAGATCGGGTACCTGTCAATCAAAAGGACACGCCCCTAAATATGCCGAACTTCGAGATGAAATTATTTAAACGGTCTAGTTGGAAAAAAATTCACTCCCCCCACAGTTGTCATGAAGGTAAACCTGACCTATTAAACCTAAAATGGATTTTTGAATCAGGCTGTAAACATGTTTATTTCTGCTGTAAACATGTTTATTCCTGCTGTAAACATGATTATTCCTGCTGTAAACATGTTTATTTCTGCTGTAAACATGTTTATTCCTGCTGTAAACATGTTTATTTCTGCTGTGAAGTTGGTCTTTTTAACATGGGAGTCTATGGGGATTTGCTCTGTTTTGCAGCCCCTAGTGGATGAAGGGGGGACTGCAGTTTTATGCACTTCCATATAGGCTTCACTTTTAACCGCCGGAGGTTGCCGCTTGGTTGGAACACACACTTGGTAAAAGCCAAAGAGTCCGTAACACTGATAAAACCACGAGCAGAGATGGCAGTCGTCATTAGTAACATAAAATCACCAACCACAATGTTGATGTTGAAGGTCTTTATTGTCATTCCATGTTTACAATGAAATTAACAAAAGTGCAAACCGTCATAAGGTGAAAAAAAAAGAGGTAAAATAAATATAAACATATAAAATTATAAACACAGCTTCATGGTAGAAGATTAAAAACGTGACGAAGTATCTTAAAGACCAGCTGTTTGGTTCAGGTTGACGACCCGCTACGGGACAGTAAAGCAGATGAGAATCGGCTCCTGACAACCTCAGCAACGCCTCCTCCCCAGAACGCGCCGTCGTAGAGACAGAATCAGCCTCCAGAGCGCTGCAGCGATGGAGCCTAAGCCCCGCCCAGCTGTCTGACATGCAGGAAGTTCCCCTCAGGCCGCCGCAGGTTGTGGAGACGCTCCAGAAGGCGTGAAGAGCTGACAGAACTCAGACAACGCCCGCAAATCCATCCGCTGCAGAGACTCTGTTCGTACGTTTCCATGGAAACCCCAACCGGGATGAGGCCCGTTTGTGCAAGTCGTCAAAACCGTGGCATTCCACAGAACCTGACCCAGGAACGCGTTCAGAACCTCCAAACAGCTTCCGGGTTCATCTGGGACCGCTCCAGGAACAGCCCCCACCTCGTCCGGATCAACGGAACCACGCGCTTCACACAGCTCTTCTGGATTCTGCTTCGGCAACGGATCAGAACCGGCCCAAACCAGAGAGGATGAGCAGCAGGTTCCCAGAACGGAACCACTACCATTTGTCAGAAAGTCCGAACGCACACAGGAAGTGTTTCTGAATAAATCTTTATTAGCAACTTTGTCTCTGACAACAGCGACGTTCAGAACCAACAGAACCGGTCCAGTAAAGTCCGCTGACCCAGTCACGGACGCATTGTCCGATGTCTGCTGGACAGCAGCTGGATTTCAGTCCCGACCCGTCTCTGGTTCCGCTCGGATCATCGGACGAAGCAGAACCACACCAGCAGCTGGGAAACCCACCAGGACTGTCCTACGCCACAGAACCGGGTCTGATCCCCAAAGAACCGGGTCTGATCCCCACAGAACCAGGTCTGATCCCCACAGGACCGGGTCTGATCCCCACAGAACCGGGTCTGATCCCTCCAGAACCGGACCGGATCACCACGGTCGGGTGCTCCTGTGCAACTGCTTCTGCTTCACCCACTGGGAAGTGAAGCGGGTCTCTCCAACGGTCCAGGACCAGCCTGGGGGGGTCTCCTTCAGCCGGTGCCGGTCTGCAGCCGGTCCATCTCTGCTGTCTGCGGAGGTCCGAGTCGACCCGGCGCTCTTCTCAGATGGAAACCAGAGAGGCTGGGACCTGTTCAACCGGGTCGGTCCACAGATGGAGGAGCAGAGACGGAAACAGGAAGTTAAACAGCCAATCAGAGCAGGACGCTTCAAGCCCAGACCCCCCAGAAGGACCCCGAAAACCACAAGGAAACAAAGATAAAACCCCCCAGCCAAAACCACCAGATGGGACTGAGGATGGTTTCATCATAAAACGGGTCACCAGGAGGCTCAGTGGGAGGAAGGTTCTGGATCAGCGTCTGGGATGGAAGCTGATCTGGGTCTGGGTCTGGATCAGGTTCTGATCTGGGTCTGATCTGGGTCTGGATCAGGGTCTGATCTGGGTGTGATCTGGGTCTGGATCAGGGTCTGATCTGGGTCTGATCTGGGTCTGATCTGGGTCTGATCTGGGTCTGGATCAGGGTCTGATCTGGGTGTGATCTGGGTCTGGATCAGGGTCTGATCTGGGTCCGGATCAGTGTCTGGATCAGGGTCTGATCTGGGTGTGATCTGGGTCTGGATCAGGGTCTGATCTGGGTCCGGATCAGTGTCTGGATCAGGGTCTGATCTGGGTCTGATCAGGTTCTGGATCTGAGTCTGGATCTGGGTCTGGATCTGGGTCTGATCAGGTTCTGATCTGGGTCTGATCAGGTTCTGGATCTGGGTGTGATCTGGGTCTGATCAGGTTCTGGATCTGGATCTGGATCTGGGTCTGATCAGGTTCTGGATCTGGGTCTGATCTGGATCTGGATCTGGTTCTGGATCTGTGTCTGATCAGGTTCTGGATCTGGGTCTGATCAGGTTCTGGATCTGGGTCTGGATCTGGGTCTGATCTGGGTGTGGATCTGGATCTGGATCTGGGTCTGATCACGTTCTGATCTGGGTCTGATCAGGTTCTGGATCTGAGTCTGGATCTGGGTCTGGATCTGGGTCTGATCAGGTTCTGATCTGGGTCTGATCAGGTTCTGGATCTGGGTGTGATCTGGGTCTGATCAGTTTCTGGATCTGGGTCTGATCAGGTTCTGGATCTGGGTGTGATCTGGGTCTGATCAGGTTCTGGATCTGGATCTGGATCTGGTTCTGGATCTGGGTCTGATCAGGTTCTGGATCTGGGTCTGATCTGGATCTGGATCTGGATCTGGTTCTGGATCTGTGTCTGATCAGGTTCTGGATCTGGGTCTGATCAGGTTCTGGATCTGGGTCTGGATCTGGGTCTGATCAGGTTGTGGATCAGGTTCTGGATATGGGTCTGATCCGGTTCTGGATCGGGGTCTGATCTGGATCTGGATCTGGGTCTGATCAGGTTCTGGATCTGGGTCTGATCAGGTTCTGGATCTGGGTCTGGATCTGGGTCTGATCAGGTTGTGGATCAGGTTCTGGATATGGGTCTGATCCGGTTCTGGATCGGGGTCTGATCTGGATCTGGTTCTGGATCTGTGTCTGATCAGGTTCTGGATCTGGGTCTGATCAGGTTCTGGATCAGGTTGTGGTTCTGGGTCTGATCCGGTTCTGGATCTGGGTCTGAGAACCTAACAGAGTGCTGCTGTTTGGGACCAGAAGGTAAATCTTGTCTTAAAGCCGTTTCCACCCAGTAAAACCAGACCAGTAACCTTACTGGTTGGGTCTATAAAGAAGCAGTGTCAGACCCGGGCCGAGCCTCAGGATCCTGTTGATCCGGACTAAGCGCTGCTTTTTATACCACACACACACACACACACACACACACACACACACACACACACACACACACACACACACACACACACACACAGTGTGTCCATGTTCAGTGGGTGTGTGTGAATACCTGCTTTGTGTTGTGTGAACACTGGCCAGTCTGTGTGTGTCTGTGTGTCCCAGTATGACAGTCTGATCCCCCAGTGCTTCCAGACCTGGAGAGGAAGAAGGTACTGGAACATGAGGGCGGCCTGTGGTCCGGAATCAAACCACTTACGACATTATGCTATGTTTACACACTAAAATAACACATTAAACACACACCGCTTCACGTTAAACACACACCGCTTCACGTTAAACACACACCGCTTCACGTTAACACACACCGCTTCACGTTAAACACACACCGCTTCACGTTAACACACACCGCTTCACGTTAAACACACACCGCTTCACGTTAACACACGCCGCTTCACGTTAAACACACGCCGCTTCACGTTAACACACGCCGCTTCACGTTAACACACGCCGCTTCACGTTAAACACACGCCGCTTCACGTTAAACACACGCCGCTTCACGTTAAACACACGCCGCTTCACGTTAACACACGCCGCTTCACGTTAAACACACGCCGCTTCACGTTAAACACACGCCGCTTCACGTTAAACACACACCGCTTCACGTTAACACACACCGCTTCACGTTGACACACACCGCTTCACGTTAAACACACACCGCTTCACGTAAACACACACCGCTTCACGTTTAACACACACCGCTTCACGTTAACACACACCGCTTCACGTTAAACACACACCGCTTCACGTTTAACACACACCGCTTCACGTTTAACACACACCGCTTCACGTAAACACACACCGCTTCACGTTAAACACACACCGCTTCACGTTAACACACACCGCTTCACGTTAACACACACCGCTTCACGTTAAACACACGCCGCTTCACGTAAACACACGCCGCTTCACGTTAAACACACACCGCTTCACGTTAAACACACACCGCTTCACGTAAACACACACCGCTTCACGTTAACACACACCGCTTCACGTTAAACACACACCGCTTCACGTAAACACACACCGCTTCACGTTAAACACACACCGCTTCACGTTAACACACACCGCTTGACGTTAACACACACCGCTTCACGTTTAACACACACCGCTTCACGTTAACACACACCGCTTCACGTTAACACACACCGCTTCACGTTAACACACACCGCTTCACGTTAAACACACACCACTTCACGTTAAACACACACCGCTTCACGTTAAACACACACCGCTTCACGTTTAACACACACCGCTTCACGTTAACACACACCGCTTCACGTTAACACACACCGCTTCACGTTTAACACACACCGCTTCACGTAAACACACACCGCTTCACGTTAACACACACCGCTTCACGTTTAACACACACCGCTTCACGTTAACACACACCGCTTCACGTTAAACACACACCGCTTCACATTAAACACACACCGCTTCACGTAAACACACACCGCTTCACGTTAACACACACCGCTTCACGTTAACACACACCGCTTCACGTTAAACACACACCGCTTCACGTTAAACACACACCGCTTCACGTTAACACACACCGCTTCACGTTAACACACACCGCTTCACATTAAACACACACCGCTTCACGTAAACACACACCGCTTCACGTTAACACACACCGCTTCACGTTAACACACACCGCTTCACGTTAACACACACCGCTTCACGTTAAACACACGCCGCTTCACGTTAACACACGCCGCTTCACGTTAACACACACCGCTTCACGTTAACACACGCCGCTTCACGTTAACACACACCGCTTCACGTTAACACACACCGCTTCACAAATAAAGATCTGGAAACAAAACCTGGCGACTGGACTTATATAGCCCTTTTCTAGTTAACACTCATGTCACATTTAGCCTCTCTCTCTCTCTCTCTCTCTCACACACACACACACACACACACACACACACACACAGCACTTCTATGGTACATACTAAGTGCTTTGCTCTGTCGTACACATTCATACCTTGACAGACACACCGAGAAGCAATGTGGCGTTCAGTCTTCGGCATGTGGTCAGGGGAAGCTGGGAATCAAACCACCACCTTTCCAGCTGGCACCTGGTCTTCGTCCTGAGCTTCTGAGTTTCTGGTTCCGGATCAGCTGATCTCAGTTGGTTCCAGCAACTATTTTTCCCACATCCAGGAACCACGTTTCACATTCATCCCTCATCGATGGAGCCGTGACACCATGGCAACCACTGACAAAACGCCACCAGTCGTTTTCCCCCGCGAGCCTTAGATGTTCCAGTCGGGTTTCCTCTACTACAGGTTGGATGTTTTAAATAATTCTCCTGCCTGAGTTACACCCCGATGTAAATAACACCTGGCGCAACGGACCAGTGGATCAGCGGATCAGTGGATCAGCGGACCAGCGGATCAGCGGACCAGCGGATCAGTGGATCAGCGGACCAGCGGATCAGTGGACCAGCGGATCAGTGGCCCAGCGGATCAGTGGACCAGCGGATCAGTGGATCAGTGGATCAGCGGACCAGAGGACCAGCGGAGCAGTGGACCAGCGGATCAGTGGATCAGCGGTTCGTCTTTGTCACACGCTGATGACCTGATTGCTGATGCCGGTTCTGGTCCAAACTAAGGGTTCAGTCGGACTCTCTGGAACCTCTTCAGAACATTTGCTGCGCCTCATTTGGCTGAATGAGAAGCTGCTGACTCGGAACATGAAGATGCCAGAATCGAACCCAGAATCTGAAGCTGTAATTCTCCACCCTGAAATGCATGATGATGATGATGAAGGCTCACGTCTCACCTGTGAGGTTTCTGTCCAGCAGTCCAACATGTCCCACGTCCAGGTGTCGACTGTACAGGCTGCACCTGGCGGCAAGACCACGGAGGCTACTACAGACAGACACCAGCGAGGAGGAGGAGGAGGAGGAGGGGGAGGAGGAGGGAGGAAGAGGAGGAGGAGGAGGTGGGAGGAAGAGGAGGTAAGGAAGAGGACAAGGAGGAGGAGGAAGGAGGAGGAGAAGGATGAGAAGGAGGAGGTGATGAGAAAGAGGATAATGAGGATGAGGAGGTGAGGAGGAGGAGGAAAAGGATTAGGATGAGGAGGATTGGAGAAGGAGAAAGAGGATAATGAGGATGAGGAGGTGAGGAGGAGGAGGAAAAGGATTAGGATGAGGAGGATTGGAGAAGGAGAAAGAGGATAATGAGGATGATGAGGTGAGGAGGAGGAGAAAAAGGATTAGGATGAGGAGGATTGGAGAAGGAGAAAGAGGATAATGAGGATGATGAGGTGAGGAGGAGGAGGAAAAGGATTAGGATGAGGAGGATTGGAGAAGGAGAAAGAGGATAATGAGGATGATGAGGTGAGGAGGAGGAGGAAAAGGATTAGGATGAGGAGGATTGGAGAAGGAGAAAGGATAATGATGAGGAGGAGAAGGATGAGGGTTATGAGAAAGATGTGAGGGGAGACAAAGGACACAAGGAGGATGAGGAGAATGAAGAGGATGAAGAGATGAGGGGAAAAAACAGTGAGGATGGTAAGGAAGAACAGAAAGGGGGAGGGGGGGGTGATGAAATAAAAGAATAAAAACAATAAAAATGAACAATAAAACAAATCAACTGAGAAAAACAGTAAATCAATAACCACCAGACATGGAGGTTGGCAGAAAGTTTAATGGGTTTAAAAAGGCAAACAGGAACAGCCACACTAACAAAACCAGGACTGGATCAGCCCAGACCGGACTGGACTGGACGGGATCAGCCCAGACCGGACTGGACTAAGCCAGACCAGACAGGACCAGACCAGACTGGGCTGGATCAGCCCAGACCGGACTGGATCAGATCAGATCGAACTGGACCAGACAGGACTGGACTAGGCCGGACTAGACAAGGCTGACCGGACTGGACTGGACTGGACTGGACCCGACCGCTGTCCCTAGGAGGCAGTAAAACCAAACCCAGAACCAGGCTGGTCTACTGAGTCCAACTAGGATCTGTTAAGGGAACTATTGATGGATTTCCACATGGTGACAGCAGTGTGAGGAAGAGGAGGAGGAGGAGGAGGAAGAGAAGGAGGTTATCCAAATAAAAGGTGCAAAGGGAGAAACATGACATGAGAGGACGAGAGAGAGTTTAGAAAGCAGAGTTAGTTTCATCCTGATCGTGTAAAGAATTTCTCTTCTATGAAGCTGTTTCAACCACACAGAAATCACAGAAAACGTCCCGCAATGACATCACATGACCAGGAAGTAGGTTGGGTGTGACAGGATGACGCGATCAAATCTCCTCTCTGAGCATCTATATGTCTGAAGAACAGGTTTCATTGGTTTTTCTATCATCATCTTCCTTATGTCAGAAAACACACAAATACATGTTTATGGGTCCTGACCCTGTTCCAGAGTCATCATGTGGTGAGTCTGGAACTGGGTCAGTCTGGACTACATCAGACCACATGATGAGTCTGGAACAGGGTCAGTCTGGACTACATCAGACCACATGATGAGTCTGGAACTGGGTCAATCTGGACTACATCAGACCACATGATGAGTCTGGAACAGGGTCAGTCTGGACTACATCAGACCACATGATGAGTCTGGAACTGGGTCAGTCTGGACTACATCAGACCACATGATGAGTCTGGAACAGGGTCAGTCTGGACTACATCAGACCACATGATGAGTCTGGAACTGGGTCAATCTGGACTACATCAGACCACATGATGAGTCTGGAACAGGGTCAATCTGGACTACATCAGACCACGTGATGAGTCTGGAACAGGGTCAATCTGGACTACATCAGACCACGTGATGAGTCTGGAACAGGGTCAGTCTGGACTACATCAGACCACATGATGAGTCTGGAACAGGGTCAGTCTGGACTACATCAGACCACATGATGAGTCTGGAACTGGGTCAGTCTGGACTACATCAGACCACATGATGAGTCTGGAACAGGGTCAGTCTGGACTACATCAGACCACGTGATGAGTCTGGAACAGGGTCAATCTGGACTACATCAGACCACATGATGAGTCTGGAACAGGGTCAGTCTGGACTACATCAGACCACGTGATGAGTCTGGAACAGGGTCAGTCTGGACTACATCAGACCACGTGATGAGTCTGGAACAGGGTCAGTCTGGACTACATCAGACCACGTGATGAGTCTGGAACAGGGTCAATCTGGACTACATCAGACCACGTGATGAGTCTGGAACAGGGTCAGTCTGGACTACATCAGACCACGTGATGAGTCTGGAACAGGGTCAGTCTGGACTACATCAGACCACATGATGAGTCTGGAACAGGGTCAGTCTGGACTACATCAGACCACGTGATGAGTCTGGAACAGGGTCAATCTGGACTCTTCAGACCACATGATGAGTCTGGAACAGGGTCAGTCTGGACTACATCAGACCACATGATGAGTCTGGAACAGGGTCAGTCTGGACTACATCAGACCACATGATGAGTCTGGAACAGGGTCAGTCTGGACTACATCAGACCACATGATGAGTCTGGAACTGGATCAATCTGGACTACATCAGACCACATGATGAGTCTGGAACAGGGTCAGTCTGGACTACATCAGACCACATGATGAGTCTGGAACAGGGTCAGTCTGGACTACATCAGACCACATGATGAGTCTGGAACAGGGTCAGTCTGGACTACATCAGACCACATGATGAGTCTGGAACAGGGTCAGTCTGGACTACATCAGACCACATGATGAGTCTGGAACAGGGTCAGTCTGGACTACATCAGACCACATGATGAGTCAGGAACAGGGTCAGTCTGGACTACATCAGACCACATGATGAGTCTGGAACAGGGTCAGTCTGGACTACATCAGACCACGTGATGAGTGTGGAACAGGGTCAGTCTGGACTACATCAGACCGCATGATGAGTCTGGAACAGGGTCAGTCTGGACTACATCAGACCACATGATGAGTCTGGAACAGGGTCGATCTGGACTCTTCAGACCACATGATGAGTCTGGAACAGGGTCAGTCTGGACTACATCAGACCACATGATGAGTCTGGAACAGGGTCAGTCTGGACTACATCAGACCACATGATGAGTCTGGAACAGGGTCAATCTGGACTACATCAGACCACATGATGAGTCTGGAACAGGGTCAATCTGGACTACATCAGACCACATGATGAGTCTGGAACAGGGTCAATCTGGACTACATCAGACCGCATGATGAGTCTGGAACAGGGTCAGTCTGGACTACATCAGACCACATGATGAGTCTGATACTGGGTCAGTCTGGACTACATCAGACCACATGATGAGTCTGGAACAGGGTCAGTCTGGACTACATCAGACCACATGATGAGTCTGGAACAGGGTCAGTCTGGACTACATCAGACCGCATGATGAGTCTGGAACAGGGTCAGTCTGGACTACATCAGACCACGTGATGAGTCTGGAACAGGGTCAGTCTGGACTACATCAGACCACGTGATGAGTCTGGAACAGGGTCAGTCTGGACTACATCAGACCACGTGATGAGTCTGGAACAGGGTCAGTCTGGACTACATCAGACCACATGATGAGTCTG
Source organism: Telmatherina bonti (assembly GCF_933228915.1). Classification (NCBI taxonomy): domain Eukaryota; kingdom Metazoa; phylum Chordata; class Actinopteri; order Atheriniformes; family Telmatherinidae; genus Telmatherina; species Telmatherina bonti. The sequence goes on from NC_136617.1 coordinate 33,757,532, forward strand.
GAACAGGGTCAGTCTGGACTACATCAGACCACATGATGAGTCTGGAACAGGGTCAGTCTGGACTACATCAGACCACATGATGAGTCTGGAACAGGGTCAATCTGGACTACATCAGACCACATGATGAGTCTGGAACAGGGTCAATCTGGACTACATCAGACCACATGATGAGTCTGGAACAGGGTCAGTCTGGACTACATCAGACCACATGATGAGTCTGGAACAGGGTCAGTCTGGACTACATCAGACCACATGATGAGTCTGGAACAGGGTCAGTCTGGACTACATCAGACCACATGATGAGTCTGGAACAGGGTCAGTCTGGACTACATCAGACCACATGATGAGTCTGGAACAGGGTCAGTCTGGACTACATCAGACCGCATGATGAGTCTGGAACAGGGTCAGTCTGGACTACATCAGACCCCATGATGAGTCTGGAACTGGATCAATCTGGACTACATCAGACCACATGATGAGTCTGGAACAGGGTCAGTCTGGACTACATCAGACCGCATGATGAGTCTGGAACAGGGTCAGTCTGGACTACATCAGACCACATGATGAGTCTGGAACTGGATCAATCTGGACTACATCAGACCACATGATGAGTCTGGAACAGGGTCAGTCTGGACTACATCAGACCACATGATGAGTCTGGAACAGGGTCAGTCTGGACTACATCAGACCACATGATGAGTCTGGAACAGGGTCAGTCTGGACTACATCAGACCCCATGATGAGTCTGGAACAGGGTCAGTCTGGACTACATCAGACCGCATGATGAGTCTGGAACAGGGTCAGTCTGGACTACATCAGACCACATGATGAGTCTGGAACAGGGTCAGTCTGGACTACATCAGACCACATGATGAGTCTGGAACAGGGTCAGTCTGGACTACATCAGACCACATGATGAGTCTGGAACAGGGTCAGTCTGGACTACATCAGACCACATGATGAGTCTGGAACAGGGTCAGTCTGGACTACATCAGACCACATGATGAGTCTGGAACAGGGTCAATCTGGATTACATCAGACCACATGATGAGTCTGGAACAGGGTCAGTCTGGACTACATCAGACCGCATGAAGAGTCTGGAACAGGGTCAGTCTGGACTACATCAGACCGCATGATGAGTCTGGAACAGGGTCAGTCTGGACTACATCAGACCGCATGATGAGTCTGGAACTGGGTCAGTCTGGACTACATCAGACCACATGATGAGTCTGGAACAGGGTCAGTCTGGACTACATCAGACCGCATGATGAGTCTGGAACAGGGTCAGTCTGGACTACATCAGACCGCATGATGAGTCTGGAACAGGGTCAGTCTGGACTACATCAGACCACATGATGAGTCTGGAACAGGGTCAGTCTGGACTACATCAGACCACATGATGAGTCTGGAACAGGGTCAGTCTGGACTACATCAGACCGCATGATGAGTCTGGAACTGGGTCAGTCTGGACTACATCAGACCACATGATGAGTCTGGAACAGGGTCAGTCTGGACTACATCAGACCACGTGATGAGTCTGGAACAGGGTCAGTCTGGACTACATCAGACCACGTGATGAGTCTGGAACAGGGTCAGTCTGGACTACATCAGACCACATGATGAGTCTGGAACAGGGTCAGTCTGGACTACATCAGACCACATGATGAGTCTGGAACAGGGTCAGTCTGGACTACATCAGACCACGTGATGAGTCTGGAACAGGGTCAATCTGGACTACATCAGACCACGTGATGAGTCTGGAACAGGGTCAGTCTGGACTACATCAGACCACATGATGAGTCTGGAACTGGATCAATCTGGACTACATCAGACCACGTGATGAGTCTGGAACAGGGTCAGTCTGGACTACATCAGACCACATGATGAGTCTGGAACAGGGTCAGTCTGGACTACATCAGACCACGTGATGAGTCTGGAACAGGGTCAATCTGGACTACATCAGACCACATGATGAGTCTGGAACAGGGTCAGTCTGGACTACATCAGACCACATGATGAGTCTGGAACAGGGTCAGTCTGGACTACATCAGACCACGTGATGAGTCTGGAACAGGGTCAGTCTGGACTACATCAGACCACATGATGAGTCTGGAACAGGGTCAGTCTGGACTACATCAGACCACATGATGAGTCTGGAACAGGGTCAGTCTGGACTACATCAGACCACGTGATGAGTCTGGAACAGGGTCAGTCTGGACTACATCAGACCACATGATGAGTCTGGAACAGGGTCAGTCTGGACTACATCAGACCACGTGATGAGTCTGGAACAGGGTCAGTCTGGACTACATCAGACCACATGATGAGTCTGGAACAGGGTCAGTCTGGACTACATCAGACCACGTGATGAGTCTGGAACAGGGTCAGTCTGGACTACATCAGACCACATGATGAGTCTGGAACAGGGTCAGTCTGGACTACATCAGACCACGTGATGAGTCTGGAACAGGGTCAGTCTGGACTACATCAGACCACATGATGAGTCTGGAACAGGGTCAGTCTGGACTACATCAGACCACATGATGAGTCTGGAACAGGGTCAGTCTGGACTACATCAGACCACATGATGAGTCTGGAACAGGGTCAGTCTGGACTACATCAGACCACATGATGAGTCTGGAACAGGGTCAATCTGGACTACATCAGACCACATGATGAGTCTGGAACTGGGTCAGTCTGGACTACATCAGACCACATGATGAGTCTGGAACAGGGTCAGTCTGGACTACATCAGACCGCGTGATGAGTCTGGAACAGGGTCAGTCTGGACTACATCAGACCACATGATGAGTCTGGAACAGGGTCAGTCTGGACTACATCAGACCACATGATGAGTCTGGAACAGGGTCAGTCTGGACTACATCAGACCACATGATGAGTCTGGAACAGGGTCAGTCTGGACTACATCAGACCACATGATGAGTCTGGAACTGGGTCAATCTGGACTACATCAGACCACATGATGAGTCTGGAACAGGGTCAGTCTGGACTACATCAGACCACATGATGAGTCTGGAACAGGGTCAATCTGGACTACATCAGACCACATGATGAGTCTGGAACAGGGTCAGTCTGGACTACATCAGACCACATGATGAGTCTGGAACAGGGTCAGTCTGGACTACATCAGACCACATGATGAGTCTGGAACAGGGTCAGTCTGGACTACATCAGACCGCATGATGAGTCTGGAACAGGGTCAGTCTGGACTACATCAGACCACATGATGAGTCTGGAACAGGGTCAGTCTGGACTACATCAGACCGCATGATGAGTCTGGAACAGGGTCAGTCTGGACTACATCAGACCACATGATGAGTCTGGAACTGGGTCAGTCTGGACTACATCAGACCACATGATGAGTCTGGAACAGGGTCAGTCTGGACTACATCAGACCGCATGATGAGTCTGGAACAGGGTCAGTCTGGACTACATCAGACCGCATGATGAGTCTGGAACTGGGTCAGTCTGGACTACATGAGACCGCATGATGAGTCTGGAACTGGGTCAGTCTGGACTACATCAGACCACATGATGAGTCTGGAACAGGGTCAGTCTGGACTACATCAGACCGCATGATGAGTCTGGAACTGGGTCAGTCTGGACTACATCAGACCACATGATGAGTGTGGAACAGGGTCAGTCTGGACTACATCAGACCGCATGATGAGTCTGGAACAGGGTCAGTCTGGACTACATCAGACCACATGATGAGTGTGGAACAGGGTCAGTCTGGACTACATCAGACCACATGATGAGTCTGGAACAGGGTCAGTCTGGACTACATCAGACCACATGATGAGTCTGGAACTGGGTCAGTCTGGACTACATCAGACCACATGATGAGTGTGGAACAGGGTCAGTCTGGACTACATCAGACCACATGATGAGTCTGGAACAGGGTCAGTCTGGACTACATCAGACCACATGATGAGTCTGGAACAGGGTCAGTCTGGACTACATCAGACCACATGATGAGTCTGGAACAGGGTCAGTCTGGACTACATCAGACCACATGATGAGTCTGGAACTGGGTCAATCTGGACTACATCAGACCACATGATGAGTCTGGAACAGGGTCAGTCTGGACTACATCAGACCACATGATGAGTCTGGAACAGGGTCAGTCTGGACTACATCAGACCACATGATGAGACTGGAACTGGGTCAGTCTGGACTACATCAGACCACATGATGAGTCTGGAACTGGGTCAATCTGGACTACATCAGACCACGTGATGAGTCTGGAACAGGGTCAGTCTGGACTACATCAGACCACATGATGAGTCTGGAACAGGGTCAATCTGGACTACATCAGACCACATGATGAGTCTGGAACAGGGTCAATCTGGACTACATCAGACCACATGATGAGTCTGGAACAGGGTCAGTCTGGACTACATCAGACCACGTGATGAGTCTGGAACAGGGTCAGTCTGGACTACATCAGACCACATGATGAGTCTGGAACAGGGTCAGTCTGGACTACATCAGACCACATGATGAGTCTGGAACAGGGTCAGTCTGGACTACATCAGACCACATGATGAGTCTGGAACAGGGTCAGTCTGGACTACATCAGACCACGTGATGAGTCTGGAACAGGGTCAATCTGGACTACATCAGACCACATGATGAGTCTGGAACAGGGTCAGTCTGGACTACATCAGACCACGTGATGAGTCTGGAACAGGGTCAGTCTGGACTACATCAGACCACGTGATGAGTCTGGAACAGGGTCAATCTGGACTACATCAGACCACGTGATGAGTCTGGAACAGGGTCAGTCTGGACTACATCAGACCACGTGATGAGTCTGGAACAGGGTCAATCTGGACTACATCAGACCACATGATGAGTCTGGAACAGGGTCAGTCTGGACTACATCAGACCACGTGATGAGTCTGGAACAGGGTCAGTCTGGACTACATCAGACCACATGATGAGTCTGGAACAGGGTCAATCTGGACTACATCAGACCACATGATGAGTCTGGAACAGGGTCAATCTGGACTACATCAGACCACATGATGAGTCTGGAACAGGGTCAGTCTGGACTACATCAGACCACGTGATGAGTCTGGAACAGGGTCAATCTGGACTACATCAGACCACATGATGAGTCTGGAACAGGGTCAGTCTGGACTACATCAGACCACGTGATGAGTCTGGAACAGGGTCAGTCTGGACTACATCAGACCACGTGATGAGTCTGGAACAGGGTCAATCTGGACTACATCAGACCACATGATGAGTCTGGAACAGGGTCAGTCTGGACTACATCAGACCGCATGATGAGTCTGGAACAGGGTCAGTCTGGACTACATCAGACCACATGATGAGTCTGGAACAGGGTCAGTCTGGACTACATCAGACCACATGATGAGTCTGGAACAGGGTCAGTCTGGACTACATCAGACCACGTGATGAGTCTGGAACAGGGTCAATCTGGACTCTTCAAACCACATGATGAGTCTGGAACAGGGTCAGTCTGGACTACATCAGACCACATGATGAGTCTGGAACAGGGTCAGTCTGGACTACATCAGACCACGTGATGAGTCTGGAACAGGGTCAGTCTGGACTACATCAGACCACATGATGAGTCTGGAACAGGGTCAGTCTGGACTACATCAGACCACATGATGAGTCTGGAACAGGGTCAGTCTGGACTACATCAGACCACATGATGAGTCTGGAACAGGGTCGATCTGGACTCTTCAGACCACATGATGAGTCTGGAACAGGGTCAGTCTGGACTACATCAGACCACATGATGAGTCTGGAACAGGGTCAATCTGGACTACATCAGACCACATGATGAGTCTGGAACAGGGTCAGTCTGGACTACATCAGACCACATGATGAGTCTGGAACAGGGTCAATCTGGACTACATCAGACCACATGATGAGTCTGGAACAGGGTCAGTCTGGACTACATCAGACCACGTGATGAGTCTGGAACAGGGTCAGTCTGGACTACATCAGACCGCGTGATGAGTCTGGAACAGGGTCAGTCTGGACTACATCAGACCACGTGATGAGTCTGGAACAGGTCAATCTGGACTACATCAGACCACGTGATGAGTCTGGAACAGGGTCAGTCTGGACTACATCAGACCACGTGATGAGTCTGGAACAGGGTCAGTCTGGACTACATCAGACCACGTGATGAGTCTGGAACAGGGTCAGTCTGGACTACATCAGACCACGTGATGAGTCTGGAACAGGGTCAGTCTGGACTACATCAGACCACATGATGAGTGTGGAACAGGGTCAGTCTGGACTACATCAGACCACATGATGAGTCTGGAACAGGGTCAGTCTGGACTACATCAGACCACATGATGAGTCTGGAACAGGGTCAGTCTGGACTACATCAGACCACATGATGAGTCTGGAACAGGGTCAGTCTGGACTACATCAGACCACATGATGAGTCTGGAACAGGGTCAGTCTGGACTACATCAGACCACATGATGAGTCTGGAACAGGGTCAGTCTGGACTACATCAGACCGCATGATGAGTGTGGAACAGGGTCAGTCTGGACTACATCAGACCGCATGATGAGTCTGGAACAGGGTCAGTCTGGACTACATCAGACCACATGATGAGTCTGGAACAGGGTCAGTCTGGACTACATCAGACCACGTGATGAGTCTGGAACAGGGTCAGTCTGGACTACATCAGACCACATGATGAGTCTGGAACAGGGTCAGTCTGGACTACATCAGACCACATGATGAGTCTGGAACAGGGTCAGTCTGGACTACATCAGACCACATGATGAGTCTGGAACAGGGTCAGTCTGGACTACATCAGACCACATGATGAGTCTGGAACAGGGTCAGTCTGGACTACATCAGACCACGTGATGAGTCTGGAACAGGGTCAGTCTGGACTACATCAGACCACATGATGAGTCTGGAACAGGGTCAGTCTGGACTACATCAGACCACATGATGAGTCTGGAACAGGGTCAGTCTGGACTACATCAGACCACATGATGAGTCTGGAACAGGGTCAATCTGGACTACATCAGACCACATGATGAGTCTGGAACAGGGTCAGTCTGGACTACATCAGACCACATGATGAGTGTGGAACAGGGTCAGTCTGGACTACATCAGACCACATGATGAGTGTGGAACAGGGTCAGTCTGGACTACATCAGACCACATGATGAGTCTGGAACAGGGTCAGTCTGGACTACATCAGACCACATGATGAGTCTGGAACAGGGTCAGTCTGGACTACATCAGACCACATGATGAGTCTGGAACAGGGTCAGTCTGGACTACATCAGACCACATGATGAGTCTGGAACAGGGTCAGTCTGGACTACATCAGACCGCATGATGAGTCTGGAACAGGGTCGGTCTGGACTACATCAGACCACATGATGAGTCTGGAACAGGGTCAATCTGGATTACATCAGACCACATGATGAGTCTGGAACAGGGTCAGTCTGGACTACATCAGACCGCATGATGAGTCTGGAACAGGGTCAATCTGGATTACATCAGACCACATGATGAGTCTGGAACAGGGTCAGTCTGGACTACATCAGACCGCATGATGAGTCTGGAACAGGGTCAGTCTGGACTACATCAGACCGCATGATGAGTCTGGAACAGGGTCAGTCTGGACTACATCAGACCGCATGATGAGTCTGGAACTGGGTCAGTCTGGACTACATCAGACCACATGATGAGTCTGGAACAGGGTCAGTCTGGACTACATCAGACCGCATGATGAGTCTGGAACAGGGTCAGTCTGGACTACATCAGACCGCATGATGAGTCTGGAACAGGGTCAGTCTGGACTACATCAGACCACATGATGAGTGTGGAACAGGGTCAGTCTGGACTACATCAGACCGCATGATGAGTGTGGAACAGGGTCAGTCTGGACTACATCAGACCACATGATGAGTCTGGAACAGGGTCAGTCTGGACTACATCAGACCACATGATGAGTCTGGAACAGGGTCAGTCTGGACTACATCAGACCACGTGATGAGTCTGGAACAGGGTCAGTCTGGACTACATCAGACCACATGATGAGTCTGGAACAGGGTCAGTCTGGACTACATCAGACCACATGATGAGTCTGGAACAGGGTCAGTCTGGACTACATCAGACCACGTGATGAGTCTGGAACAGGGTCAGTCTGGACTACATCAGACCACATGATGAGTCTGGAACAGGGTCAGTCTGGACTACATCAGACCACGTGATGAGTCTGGAACAGGGTCAGTCTGGACTACATCAGACCACATGATGAGTCTGGAACAGGGTCAGTCTGGACTACATCAGACCACATGATGAGTCTGGAACAGGGTCAATCTGGACTACATCAGACCACATGATGAGTCTGGAACAGGGTCAGTCTGGACTACATCAGACCACATGATGAGTCTGGAACAGGGTCAATCTGGACTACATCAGACCACATGATGAGTCTGGAACAGGGTCAGTCTGGACTACATCAGACCACATGATGAGTGTGGAACAGGGTCAGTCTGGACTACATCAGACCACATGATGAGTCTGGAACAGGGTCAGTCTGGACTACATCAGACCACATGATGAGTCTGGAACAGGGTCAATCTGGACTACATCAGACCACATGATGAGTCTGGAACAGGGTCAGTCTGGACTACATCAGACCACATGATGAGTGTGGAACAGGGTCAGTCTGGACTACATCAGACCACATGATGAGTCTGGAACAGGGTCAGTCTGGACTACATCAGACCACGTGATGAGTGTGGAACAGGGTCAGTCTGGACTACATCAGACCACATGATGAGTCTGGAACAGGGTCAGTCTGGACTACATCAGACCACATGATGAGTCTGGAACAGGGTCAGTCTGGACTACATCAGACCACATGATGAGTCTGGAACAGGGTCAGTCTGGACTACATCAGACCACATGATGAGTCTGGAACAGGGTCAGTCTGGACTACATCAGACCACATGATGAGTCTGGAACTGGGTCAGTCTGGACTACATCAGACCACATGATGAGTCTGGAACAGGGTCAGTCTGGACTACATCAGACCACGTGATGAGTCTGGAACAGGGTCAGTCTGGACTACATCAGACCACATGATGAGTCTGGAACAGGGTCAGTATGGACTACATCAGACCACATGATGAGTCTGGAACAGGGTCAATCTGGACTACATCAGACCACATGATGAGTGTGGAACAGGGTCAGTCTGGACTACATCAGACCACATGATGAGTGTGGAACAGGGTCAGTCTGGACTACATCAGACCACATGATGAGTCTGGAACAGGGTCAGTCTGGACTACATCAGACCACGTGATGAGTGTGGAACAGGGTCAGTCTGGACTACATCAGACCACATGATGAGTCTGGAACAGGGTCAGTCTGGACTACATCAGACCACATGATGAGTCTGGAACAGGGTCAGTCTGGACTACATCAGACCACATGATGAGTCTGGAACAGGGTCAGTCTGGACTACATCAGACCACGTGATGAGTCTGGAACAGGGTCAGTCTGGACTACATCAGACCACATGATGAGTCTGGAACAGGGTCAATCTGGACTACATCAGACCACATGATGAGTCTGGAACTGGGTCAGTCTGGACTACATCAGACCACATGATGAGTCTGGAACCGGGTCAGTCTGGACTACATCCGACCGCGTGATGAGTCTGGAACAGGGTCAGTCTGGACTACATCAGACCACATGATGAGTCTGGAACAGGGTCAGTCTGGACTACATCAGACCACATGATGAGTCTGGAACAGGGTCAGTCTGGACTACATCAGACCACATGATGAGTCTGGAACAGGGTCAGTCTGGACTACATCAGACCACATGATGAGTCTGGAACTGGGTCAATCTGGACTACATCAGACCACATGATGAGTCTGGAACAGGGTCAGTCTGGACTACATCAGACCACATGATGAGTCTGGAACAGGGTCAGTCTGGACTACATCAGACCACGTGATGAGTCTGGAACAGGGTCAATCTGGACTACATCAGACCACATGATGAGTCTGGAACAGGGTCAGTCTGGACTACATCAGACCACATGATGAGTCTGGAACAGGGTCAGTCTGGACTACATCAGACCACATGATGAGTCTGGAACAGGGTCAGTCTGGACTACATCAGACCACATGATGAGTCTGGAACAGGGTCAGTCTGGACTACATCAGACCACATGATGAGTCTGGAACTGGGTCAGTCTGGACTACATCAGACCGCATGATGAGTCTGGAACTGGGTCAGTCTGGACTACATCAGACCACATGATGAGTCTGGAACAGGGTCAGTCTGGACTACATCAGACCACATGATGAGTCTGGAACAGGGTCAATCTGGACTACATCAGACCACATGATGAGTCTGGAACAGGGTCAGTCTGGACTACATCAGACCACATGATGAGTCTGGAACAGGGTCAGTCTGGACTACATCAGACCGCATGATGAGTCTGGAACAGGGTCAGTCTGGACTACATCAGACCACATGATGAGTCTGGAACAGGGTCAGTCTGGACTACATCAGACCGCATGATGAGTCTGGAACAGGGTCAGTCTGGACTACATCAGACCACATGATGAGTCTGGAACAGGGTCAGTCTGGACTACATCAGACCACATGATGAGTCTGGAACAGGGTCAATCTGGATTACATCAGACCACATGATGAGTCTGGAACAGGGTCAGTCTGGACTACATCAGACCGCATGATGAGTCTGGAACTGGGTCAGTCTGGACTACATCAGACCACATGATGAGTCTGGAACAGGGTCAGTCTGGACTACATCAGACCACATGATGAGTCTGGAACAGGGTCAGTCTGGACTACATCAGACCACATGATGAGTCTGGAACAGGGTCAGTCTGGACTACATCAGACCACATGATGAGTCTGGAACTGGGTCAGTCTGGACTACATCAGACCGCATGATGAGTCTGGAACAGGGTCAGTCTGGACTACATCAGACCACATGATGAGTCTGGAACTGGGTCAGTCTGGACTACATCAGACCACATGATGAGTCTGGAACAGGGTCAGTCTGGACTACATCAGACCACATGATGAGTCTGGAACAGGGTCAGTCTGGACTACATCAGACCACATGATGAGTCTGGAACAGGGTCAGTCTGGACTACATCAGACCACATGATGAGTCTGGAACAGGGTCAGTCTGGACTACATCAGACCACATGATGAGTCTGGAACAGGGTCAGTCTGGACTACATCAGACCACATGATGAGTCTGGAACAGGGTCAGTCTGGACTACATCAGACCACGTGATGAGTCTGGAACAGGGTCAGTCTGGACTACATCAGACCACATGATGAGCCTGGAACAGGGTCAGTCTGGACTACATCAGACCACGTGATGAGTCTGGAACAGGGTCAGTCTGGACTACATCAGACCACATGATGAGCCTGGAACAGGGTCAGTCTGGACTACATCAGACCACGTGATGAGTCTGGAACAGGGTCAGTCTGGACTACATCAGACCACATGATGAGCCTGGAACAGGGTCAGTCTGGACTACATCAGACCACGTGATGAGTCTGGAACAGGGTCAGTCTGGACTACATCAGACCACATGATGAGTCTGGAACAGGGTCAGTCTGGACTACATCAGACCACATGATGAGTCTGGAACAGGGTCAGTCTGGACTACATCAGACCACATGATGAGTCTGGAACAGGGTCAGTCTGGACTACATCAGACCACATGATGAGTCTGGAACAGGGTCAGTCTGGACTACATCAGACCACATGATGAGCCTGGAACAGGGTCAGTCTGGACTACATCAGACCACATGATGAGTCTGGAACAGGGTCAGTCTGGACTACATCAGACCACATGATGAGCCTGGAACAGGGTCAGTCTGGACTACATCAGACCACATGATGAGTCTGGAACAGGGTCAGTCTGGACTACATCAGACCACGTGATGAGTCTGGAACAGGGTCAGTCTGGACTACATCAGACCACATGATGAGTCTGGAACAGGGTCAGTCTGGACTACATCAGACCGCATGATGAGTCTGGAACAGGGTCAGTCTGGACTACATCAGACCACATGATGAGTCTGGAACAGGGTCAGTCTGGACTACATCAGACCGCATGATGAGTCTGGAACTGGGTCAGTCTGGACTACATCAGACCACATGATGAGTCTGGAACAGGGTCAGTCTGGACTACATCAGACCACGTGATGAGTCTGGAACAGGGTCAGTCTGGACTACATCAGACCACATGATGAGTCTGGAACAGGGTCAGTCTGGACTACATCAGACCACGTGATGAGTCTGGAACAGGGTCAGTCTGGACTACATCAGACCACGTGATGAGTCTGGAACAGGGTCAGTCTGGACTACATCAGACCACGTGATGAGTCTGGAACAGGGTCAGTCTGGACTACATCAGACCACATGATGAGTCTGGAACAGGGTCAGTCTGGACTACATCAGACCACATGATGAGTCTGGAACAGGGTCAGTCTGGACTACATCAGACCACATGATGAGTCTGGAACAGGGTCAGTCTGGACTACATCAGACCACATGATGAGTCTGGAACAGGGTCAGTCTGGACTACATCAGACCACATGATGAGTCTGGAACAGGGTCAGTCTGGACTACATCAGACCACATGATGAGTCTGGAACAGGGTCAGTCTGGACTACATCAGACCACATGATGAGTCTGGAACAGGGTCAGTCTGGACTACATCAGACCACGTGATGAGTCTGGAACAGGGTCAGTCTGGACTACATCAGACCACGTGATGAGTCTGGAACAGGGTCAGTCTGGACTACATCAGACCACGTGATGAGTCTGGAACAGGGTCAGTCTGGACTACATCAGACCACGTGATGAGTCTGGAACAGGGTCAGTCTGGACTACATCAGACCACGTGATGAGTCTGGAACAGGGTCAATCTGGACTACATCAGACCACATGATGAGTCTGGAACAGGGTCAGTCTGGACTACATCAGACCACATGATGAGTCTGGAACAGGGTCAGTCTGGACTACATCAGACCACATGATGAGTCTGGAACTGGATCAATCTGGACTACATCAGACCACATGATGAGTCTGGAACAGGGTCAGTCTGGACTACATCAGACCACATGATGAGTCTGGAACAGGGTCAGTCTGGACTACATCAGACCACGTGATGAGTCTGGAACAGGGTCAGTCTGGACTACATCAGACCGCATGATGAGTCTGGAACTGGGTCAGTCTGGACTACATCAGACCGCATGATGAGTCTGGAACTGGGTCAGTCTGGACTACATCAGACCACGTGATGAGTCTGGAACAGGGTCAGTCTGGACTACATCAGACCGCATGATGAGTCTGGAACTGGGTCAGTCTGGACTACATCAGACCACGTGATGAGTCTGGAACAGGGTCAGTCTGGACTACATCAGACCACATGATGAGTCTGGAACAGGGTCAGTCTGGACTACATCAGACCACGTGATGAGTCTGGAACAGGGTCAGTCTGGACTACATCAGACCACATGATGAGTCTGGAACAGGGTCAGTCTGGACTACATCAGACCACGTGATGAGCCAGCATCGAAACAATCATAAAGAGGTAAACTTATGCAATCAGCAACAAATTATTTCCCTGCTTCGTGTTTTTTAATATAAAATTCTGTTAAAATAAGAAGTTCCTTTTCTGAACGATGAGGATGACGTGTCTGACGAGGGAAACGGGAAGTGTTCACATCCCAGCGGACCTACAGGGATCTTACCTGCTGCGTCTGGTCCTGCAGCGCTCGATCAGAGGAGACTCTGGGATCGGGTCTCTGTTGGGCCCAGGGGAAGATGTTGTGGTGGCTCGAGGGTGCATTCTGGTGGGGGAGGAGCCCAGGCTGGGAGGGTGGGAGAACTGGTAGGATACCGACCGCTGAGGGGAGGCGGGAGGAGCAAACGGCCACGGAAGAGTTCTCTGCTCCTGACGAACCGCTGCACACAAAACATCTACAATCACTTTCATTCTGTGGTTTGTCATGCAAAGAGCCAATTAATGGAATAAACAGACGACGAAGAGCCGGGTTCAGGATATTGAGCCCTGACAAATTTTCTGTGTTGTACATGTTACTGTTTTTGTCATGAATAAATTGTAATAATGTGTTTAAGTCCCAAAGTTTGTATTTTTTCCATTCATATATCTTTTGATTGAACTTTTTTTCTGCATCAAAACCTAATAGGTTTTAGGGGAGTTTTTTCCTTCCCACTGTCACCGTGTGCTTGCTCAGGATGGGAGATTGAGTTGGACCCTCCAACTCAATCTGTTGCTATCCTTATATAGGCTATTATGAATTGGCTTTCAATATGTTTTTTGTTTTTTTTCCTGTCTGTAAAGCATCTTGAGATGGCATTGCCGTGATTTGATGCTATATAAATAAAGTTCAATTGAAATTGAATTGAAGAAAAAGCAGGATGGTGCATCTGAGCTGTGTTTCTGCATCCAGGTTCAACATGAGGCTGAAGCCCTGGTAATTCATTCATGCCTGGTCCAAACAGGACTTTCAAGCCATTGTTTCTTCCACAGCATATCGGATCTGAGGCTCCGTGCTTCTGCTTCTACCTGAACATCAAGCCAGACCTCAGACTACATCTGGGAATATTGTTTAACGACTGTTGATTCATTTCATCGCCATTATCTTTATTGTCCTCCAGATACTTCATCCTAAAGCCAAAAGGCATCCATGCTGGGGTAACTGGTTCTGATCCAGACCCTAACCGCCACGGACAGGGTGAAAGGTTTCAGTTTTTCCAGAGTTTCAGCTTATTTAATTCAGACCATGTCCTACTAACCTCAGACAGACTGAGATTGTTTTGGACCCGAGAAGTCAGGAAGACTGACTACGAACTGACTCTGGATGGTATTACCTTAGGACAGTGGTTCCCAAACTCTGGGGCGGGCCCCCCAGGGGGGGCGTGGCAAGGCTAAATAAAACTTGGGAGTTTTTATACTGGAAAAATTAGTAAAAGTACTCATAGGAAAATATGATAAATCAACAAGAGAGACTTGAAGTAATAAAAAAATAGAACAAACAATGATGGAGCATCTCTGTCCCTGCTTGACCAGTAGTAATAACCAATGGTGGGGAATAATGAGACCATTGTCTTTTGCATGTACCAAAATATTATCATGTAATATAATGAAGTATGAAGCCAAACAAGTTACAGCACCACTTGTGGACTTTTCATCCTCAACACAAAGAAAAGCCTGCAGGTTACTGTAGAAATAAACTATCCAACTATCATACATGGCCAAGTTGTTTTACTAAAGCAGCATCGTCTCACCTGATGAAGTTTGCAGAGATTCCTGGTTTAAAATGTTTCACACTAAAGCAAAGGAATGGACACTGTTTTAATTATAGTTACCTACAATACAGCCACTAAAACTAAAGACGCATTTCTTAGTATGTTTCTTCATCCGTCCTTTGACTGACAAACAACACAGGTTTCTGGTACAGAAGTACCTGTGTGGTACCTTCTTCCACCCAAAATAATGAGCATCTATGGATGCAGAAAGACTTGACGTGGATTTGATGTTTCCAGACTGAATGACTGTAAATCCCGATTGTTGATCTGATAATGCTGCAGCGAGGGTTCAGATGGGAATTATCATATTTATACAGTTTTATCTTCTTTTCACCGGCTCCCTGTTAAATCCAGAATAGATGTTAAGTTTAATGAGAGGCGAGGTTAAATGAGTGATTACCTTCTCTCTCCATCAGAGAGTAAGGCTTGATCTCTCCGTCTGGCTTTCTTAGGGGAGTCTTTCTCAGTTGGACCACTGCAGAAGGGAACACATTCAGGACAAAACCAGCAACAGAGCATGAAAAGGTGCCTCTAACAAGGTGAAACACAGCATCCTTTCCGATCTAACCAGCTTCTTCTACCGCAGGAGGATTCACATCTAACCAGAATCCACAGTCTGGTCCGCCACCCTCATCAGGACAGACAGAGTCCATGAGGACACTCTTCTTCTATACCAGGGGTTTAAAGCACACGGCTTGAGGGCCAAAACGGCCCTAGAGAGGCTCCAACCTGGCCCACAAGACAGATCTGGTAGAAGTGAAAGTAAAATTGAAGATATAATATGTCTATAGAAGAAACTGTATTTCCTAATCAGTCAATGGTTTTATGTTTAAGTGTAAAACATTTCCACATTGGTGTTATGAGGCGGTTCAGGTGGTCAGGATTACTACACACATGTAGAAATGTTCACATTAAAAAAAAACACTTCTAGTTACTGAAAAGTTATTCTGATCATAATGTGAAATACTGGATATTTACTTCCAGGTAACTGGGATTTAATGTGATTTCCTACATTCATTGGGATGTTTTAATGCACCTGGAAATGAGTAGAAACGTAACAAATTAAAATAAATGACTATAAGTAAAAATGTGAAATATTTCTATGATTAAAATATAAAATGTCATTTATAGATTAAACTTTAATAACAAATCTAATTTATGAATAAAATGTTAAAAATATATGTATAAAATTTAAAGTGCCCTGTGATGGACTGGCGAGCTGTCCAGGGTGTTCCCCGCTTCCCCGTGACCCTTACAGCTGGGGTAGGCAATGTTGCTCAGAGACATGTTCCTCTGGGTGAAGTGGTTCCTCGTCCTGATATAGTAGTCTATACATTCTGTAATCATGAACAATAAATATACTGTAAATCTGTAAAAACTCTGACCAATCCAAACGTTCGGACCAAATTGAAGTTGTTCACTTTGTAAGCTTCTTCTCCCGGCTCCCCTCCTCCCCCTCCAGCAGAACATACCTGATAGCCACACCCTGCATATAAACAGCGTGTTAGGATGAAAATACAAAGTAGTGAAGAAGAAACTCGGAAGGCAAACATGGCTGAGAAAATGCAGGAAGGATTTCCCGACCCGGCTCGGTTTATTTGCCTCCTCCTGCTAAACAGCCGAGAAAGAGAAAATCATTGGTGGAAAAAGCTGCAAACTAGAAATACACTCGGAGAGCGCAAACCTCCACCAAGGCCTTTAAAAAGTTCCTGGATCCAAACGATGATCCGGATCAGCACCAAAACTAAATCAGTTCTTCCTTTTTACATTTCCAACAAGTCCTGAAAGTTTAATGAAAATCCGTCCAGAACTTTCTGAGTTGAACACAAACAGATAAACGTCGGTAAAAACATAACCTCCTTGGTGGAGGTGAGAAAAAAGCCTCGGATCACGCATGGAGCAAAACCAGAGGGGGAGGGGCCAAGACAGGGGGAGGGGCCAAGACAGGAGGAGGAGCCAGGACAGGGCACCACTTTCACATCTTGGTATCTCTCCTACATTACCTACCCCAGCTTTAATCAGACTAAGCGGTTTGGATAACAAATGAATGAAAATGAATATTTCTTAATAAATAAAACAATATTATTTCATACATACATTTCTGCAAAAAAATAAGTGACCATTGCTCAGACTGCTTTCTACCAGTCCAATCGCTCAGCTCGGTCTGATGGTTTGTGAACATCCATCTTGCTTCTGATGTCATTTTCAGCAGGGCTCAGATCATGATGGCGGCAACGGGCTCCTGATGGTCATCCTGCATGCAGACTCCCCAAGCTGAGCGGGACAGGGGCCTGTCCTGCTCCAATCCTCCCAGTCGGGAAGCTCAGGCTCAGCATCAGGAAGTAAATCTTGTATGTGACTTTATTAGTTCATCCTTCACAAGGCCTGATTCAGCCTTACTAAAGCACTCCCTGATGGTTATGTCACTGATCCCCGTCTATATAAAACAGGGTGGCTTGTAGGTCTCTGCAGGCCTCCATCTAACCATAACATGACTAGATGTTGGAAAGATGTTTCAGTTCTAGTGGTCTTCCTCAAACCTCAGCTCGAGGTCTTCGTTTGTCACTGATTAAGGTGAGGTTTGCACGACTCCCGTCCTGCCTGTAGGAACCTGTTTCCAGCTGTTCTTGCTGCGCGCTTCAGGCCATGCTCGGTTTGATGGTCACTTAATGTCAGCCTATGGTTCAAGAGATGAGTTTGCAATCATCCTTTTCCAGTTCACAGTGGTGCAGGAGTTTTATTTTTTGTGGTAGAACTCACAGAAGTGTTTTTAAGAATAAATAGCAGTGGTCTATTTTACACACACACACACACACACACACACACACACACACACACACACACACACACACACACACACACACACATATACATATAAACATATAGCTATATGTATATTTAGCCAACACTTTCAGACTTCCAGTGCAAGAGAAAGTCTACAACTGAGACTGGAGGTGGCTTTATTCTAGTGCGTTAAGAAGCACTTGAATGGAGCTGGCTGTTCCTGTGTTAGCAGGTTAAACCTGCAGATGCGAAGCTGAACCCCTGATCTGTTCCAGTCTGACTGAATAAAACCATCCCGACTGACAGCTGATTCATCGTTCTTACGTCTTAGTGCTCATATGATGGTGTCAAACAGAAGATTTCCTGTCAATCAGGGGTTCTTAGGGGATCTCTGTGGGTTAAATGGGGTCCTGTGACAATGAGGATAGTAGGTTCAATACATGATGCCATTAACAATGTGTTCCACATATTAAACCTACACAGGCAGACAGGTGCAGGTTTTAGGAGGAGGGGCTGAAGCTGATGTAGAGGAAAATAAAACTAATAATGTGGAGGTGAGGATGGGCCAGAAGGGAGGTGAGGGATGAGAAAAGAAAAGATAGAAAAGTCCTTACAAAAAGCCGTACATCCTCTGATCCGTCAGAGGAGAGGAGGGAGAGCCTGCGAGAAGGTCGATGAAAGAAAACATTTCTGAACAGGTGGAACTCAAGTGGTCTGATGAGCTTACATCTCTATGCAGGACTGTTTTACTTTCACTCTCACAAAAACAAAATTCAGTCAGGCTGCGGCATGCACAATCCTACACATAGTTAACACTGGTATGTGGTTGTCATGGTGACGCCAAGATAAACTGATGCAGAATAGATAAAGAAAAAGCAAGAATGGGTGGTGAGCAGAACACCCACACAGCCACACCTCACAAATCCTGTTTTCACACGTAATGGCAACACAACGAAGCAGAGAATTATGGGTAAAAAGTTACCTGCTCTGTTGAGGAAGAAGCCCTCAAACACCACAAAGTTATTGACCTGCACAGGACACAGACAGGATGAAGATCAGAAAGCAGAGCTGGAGAGACGTGTTGGGATGATGATGATGATGAAAAACATCTTTCACATGTTGACGAAAACGAAGATCTGAGTAGAAAATAACCAACAATCTTTTTAGCTTTAAGGTCATTTTTATATCATTTGTAGAATTTAAAAGGAAATGAATAAATCCCGGGTCATCAGGACACACAGCCATGTAAAGCTTCAGAAAAACTGGATCCTTAGGGTTCCTTATGACACCTCCCCAGGGTAACGGATGGAGGTTAAAAATAATTAAAAACAAATCATTTGATGCTTTCTGTTCCATTTGTCCACACAGAACTGGGAAAAAGGGTCTTTGTCTACTCCACTCTGTCTACGTGGAACTCTTTGCAGACAGACTGGAAATTGTCACAACTTATTTCTTTGAACGGTTTTAAGTCCAGAGTGAGAGATTTTGGGGCGTCCTCCTTTAGTTTTTAATTGCTTTTAATTATTTGTTCTGTTTAAGTGGTAACATGTAAAATTGCCTGTAACTCTTGCTGCCTCTTGGCCAGGACTCCCTTGAGAAAGAGGTTCTTAACCTCAATGGGACTTTCCTGGTGAAATAAAGGTTAAAAATGTACAAAACTTTATTTTGCTCGTGATTTTTCTTAATTTCAAAGAGGAAAAAACAACAGAATATCCAGACCATCATTCTGCTGCTATAACGGCCAAGACGACAAGTAAAAAGATCCATTAAAACAATAAAACTGACAAAAATTTTATAATGGATTATTTTTATTAATTTGAAAAATAAAAAATCGATTTCTTAAAATAAAAAAATATCTTAAAATTGTGAAGCTAAAAATCCTGATATTCAATTTTTCGATTTGATTTTCCCACCCCTAAAAACTATGTGACCTAAAATGAGACCCGGAGCAAACCCAGAATGAATCTGAGAACTCTGACATGTATAATCCTCCATTTTAACCTTTAAAACTCCAGTAGATCTCCGGTTCCTCGGGTGTTATCGCTCATGTCATCAGCAGATTCTCAGGAACGAATCTGTGTAACTCTCTACAGAGGTTTTGTAAAAATGTACATCTCGTCCAGTAAGGTTTATAGTCCAGCCATGCATGTACTGTTTATTCAGAGGCTTCACAATGATCCACGTTAATACCATTATTTATCACATTTCATCATAAAAACGATGACTACGTTGCTAACAGACCTCTAGTTTTTTTTTACGTGAAATTATAATATTGCTATTTCCTGTCAAACTTTCCACCAGAGAGCTTAAATTGTCCAATCAGGACAAGTAAAACATCAACAAGCGAGCATAAAGGTCTGTAAAAATCATCCATCACGGTCCTTTATGTCTGGAATAAATGTAAGATGTTTTGATGCCCAGTGGCACCAAACACCAGCTGATGTTGTGAAGACGGTTGGTAAATAGTAGTATGCTGGAGGAAATGTGGAAATATATAAATAGTTTCTGTTTTGTGTTTGTTTTTCCTCCTGAAAGCTGAGACATGACAGAAGGATGTGAAAAGGCTTGGTCAAGGCTGATCTGTGTGTTATTTCTACAAACTTCCGTTAGTAATAAATCCTGTTTTCTTCGTCTGGTTGGTCTTCATGCTGCTGTATCTACATCATGTTAGACCCATCGTCTGAGGCTGTCCTGAATAAATAATGTCTGGTTATTAACCGGTATTAAAAGGGCTGGGGTTTTAGGGGTTAAAACTGTACAGACAGAGGGACAGTCTGGAAGTTTTGATTTATTATCAGTCTGACTGAGTAGAGGACATGGTGAGGCCTGATGGTGAACCCGACCAGAACCAGCTGAACAACACATGGTCGACCAATGGCTTCCAACAACATACCAACCCACCAGGCTTCTCTGGCTTTCTGCACACCGGATGGTCTCCATGGTGACATGCTTTTCAGATGGAAAGCTACAGTTCTAGACCTGCTCCCCGTGTTTGTATTTTCAGAACAGAAGACATCGCGTGATGATGAGCCTGGTTCTGGATCTAACATGGTGGTACAAATCAGACCTAGAAACATGTACAGTTGTGCTCATATGTCTTCATCCCCTTTCATTAAAGAAAAGCTGAATTTACAACAGTCACACAAATAACTGGAGACTTAAAAAAGGAACAATAACTAAAGACTTGCAAAAATATAATATAGCAATATAAGACACTGTTTTTTAATTTAACTGAGTTGAAGAAAGAAAAAAACAAACAAACAAATGTGTCCTGGACAAATGAGAGACTTTTCTGTTGAACAGTGGGACAAAATACCTGTCAACAGGTGCAGAAGTCTGACTGGGAGGAACAGAAAACACCTGACTGGAGCGGAAACATTAAAGGATTCTTCAACTAAATATTACTTTATGACTGATGTCATATGTAATATGGATATGTAATAAATATGGATATGTAATAAATTATATTATTTGTTTGCTTTAAAAAAAATATTTCTATTAAACCAGAATTAGAAAATAATGTCATGATTTTCATAAAATCTTTGTTTATTATTACTTTAGTCAATTTCAGCTTATTTTACAGGCAGCTGTTTTATCCTTCTTTAATGAAATGGTATGAATAAATATGAGCACAACTGTTCCTCTCTGCTGTCGACACCACTTTAAACTGCTGTGGTCACCCTGCGATGGACTGGTGACCTGTCCAGGTTTTACCCTGCCTTAAAAATGGATGGATGGATGGATGGATGGACGGATGGATGGATGGACGGATGAACGGATGCATGGATGGATGGATGGATGGATGGATGGACGGACGGATAGATGGATGGATGGATGGATGGATGGACGGATAGATGGATGGATGGAAGGATGGATGGATGGATGGACGGATGGATGGATGGATTGATAGATGGATGAATGGATGTATGGATGGATGGCTGGCTGGATGGCTGAATGGATGGATGGATGGACGGATAGATGGATGGATGGAAGGATGGATGGATGGGTGGATGGATGGATGGATGAACGGATGGATGGGTGGATGCATGGATGGATGGCTGGCTGGATGGATGGATGGCTGAATGGATAGATGGATGGACAGATAGATGGATGATGGAAGGATGGATGGATGGGTGGATGGATGGATGGAAGGGTGGATGGATGAACAGATAGATGGATGAACAGATAGATGGATGAACGGATGGATGCATGGATGAACAGATGGATGGATATTTATGAACACAGCAATAAATTATGGTAATTTGATTATAATTGAACCCTTTCATGCATGGTTGCCATATAATGGACACCTATTTACAAGCTTTCTTTCTTGCGTATTCATGAATGAGGATGATATTTTTGTAAAAATGGTATTCTTGTAAAAAAAAAAAAATATATATATATTATATATGTATTATTATCTTGTTTCTACCATGTCAGATACATTTCATGAATATTAAAGAAATAAACCTTCAAAATGCCCAGAACAGAAATAAAAAGGAAAAGAGTTCAGGTCTCTAAATCTATCCTGAGAAAGTAGGACAACCTGACAGAAAGTCATGTGGTAGAAAGATCCACATCAGTTCATCTTCTCCTGAGGATATGCAGTCAGAGCAGATGAACAGAACCGCTGGAGGGGAGTGTGTGATGGTACCTGAGGAACGCTTTGGGTCAGGCAGTAGTGCTTTGCCAGGAAAGACAGGAATTTGGGTGAGGGTCTGTCGTATGCCATCAGAACTGGATCCACGCTCTTGTGCTAGAGTCAAGAAAGAAAATATGTCATGACAGCGCACATGTCCGACATCTGTTTCCATGGCGAAAAATAACTCCACTTATCAGTCAGTTTACTTTACTGTACAAACAAAGTGTGTGTTCTTGTGAACTGCTTTGTATCACGCAGGTGGTCTGTGCGGAATATTCCAGCTGCTCATTTGTGTGTATTTGTTACTGCTCCCACACATATATAATGTCATCTATTACACCCGCAACTGAACAAAGGTGTGCACGGATCAGGCACAACTGTTTGAGGTTGGTTGAATGACCTGGTTAGGGTTAACTCATAATTAACCTTTTTTTGCACTCCAGGAGGATATGCAAGGTAATGGAGTACTGGAGGACGCTGGAACAGATTTGCAGTCTTAGCTTTAGTCATCTGGAAAAGGTTTAAAAGGGCAGTCAACTGAAATGGAGTTTCAGTTCCAGGTTTAGTCATCTTTAACAGGTTTAGAGTCACCTGGAACAGGTTTATAGTCCAGGTTTAGTCACCTGGAACAGGTTTACAGTCCAGGTTTAGTCATCTTTAACAGGTTTAGAGTCACCTGGAACAGGTTTATAGTCCAGGTTTAGTCACCTGGAACAGGTTTACAGTCCAGGTTTAGTCATCTTTAACAGGTTTAGAGTCACCTGGAACAGGTTTATAGTCCAGGTTTAGTCACCTGGAACAGGTTTACAGTCCAGGTTTAGTCATCTTTAACAGGTTTAGAGTCACTTGGAACAGGTTTACAGTCCAGGTTTAGTCATCTTTAACAGGTTTAGAGTCACCTGGAACAGGTTTACAGTCCAGGTTTAGTCATCTTTAACAGGTTTAGAGTCACCTGGAACAGGTTTACAGTCCAGGTTTAGTCATCTTTAACAGGTTTAGAGTCACCTGGAACAGGTTTACAGTCCAGGTTTAGTCATCTTTAACAGGTTTAGAGTCACTTGGAACAGGTTTACAGTCCAGGTTTAGTTACCTTTAACAGGTTTAGACTCACTTTGAACAGGTTTACAGTCCAGGTTTAGTTACCTTTAACAGGTTTAGAGTCACCTGGAACAGGTTTACAGTCCAGGTTTAGTCATCTTTAACAGGTTTAGAGTCACCTGCAACAGGTTTACAGTCCAGGTTTAGTCATCTTTAACAGGTTTAGTCACCTGGAACAGGTTTACAGTCCAGGTTTAGTCATCTTTAACAGGTTTAGAGTCACCTGGAACAGGTTTACAGTCCAGGTTTAGTCATCTTTAACAGGTTTAGTCACCTGGAACAGGTTTACAGTCCAGGTTTAGTCATCTTTAACAGGTTTAGTCACCTGGAACAGGTTTACAGTCCAGGTTTAGTCATCTTTAACAGGTTTAGAGTCACCTGGAACAGGTTTACAGTCCAGGTTTAGTCATCTTTAACAGGTTTAGAGTCACCTGCAACAGGTTTACAGTCCAGGTTTAGTCATCTTTAACAGGTTTAGTCACCTGGAACAGGTTTACAGTCCAGGTTTAGTCATCTTTAACAGGTTTAGTCACCTGGAACAGGTTTACAGTCCAGGTTTAGTCATCTTTAACAGGTTTAGAGTCACCTGGAACAGGTTTACAGTCCAGGTTTAGTCATCTTTAACAGGTTTAGAGTCACCTGGAACAGGTTTACAGTCCAGGTTTAGTCATCTTTAACAGGTTTAGTCACCTGGAACAGGTTTACAGTCCAGGTTTAGTCACCTGGAACAGGTTTACAGTCCAGGTTTAGTCATCTTTAACAGGTTTAGAGTCACCTGGAACAGGTTTACAGTCCAGGTTTAGTCATCTTTAACAGGTTTAGAGTCACCTGCAACAGGTTTACAGTCCAGGTTTAGTCATCTTTAACAGGTTTAGAGTCACCTGGAACAGGTTTACAGTCCAGGTTTAGTCATCTTTAACAGGTTAAGTCACCTGGAACAGGTTTACAGTCCAGGTTTAGTCATCTTTAACAGGTTTAGAGTCACCTGGAACAGGTTTACAGTCCAGGTTTAGTCATCTTTAACAGGTTTAGTCACCTGGAACAGGTTTACAGTCCAGGTTTAGTCATCTTTAACAGGTTTAGAGTCACCTGGAACAGGTTTACAGTCCAGGTTTAGTCATCTTTAACAGGTTTAGAGTCACCTGGAACAGGTTTACAGTCCAGGTTTAGTCATCTTTAACAGGTTTAGTCACCTGGAACAGGTTTACAGTCCAGGTTTAGTCATCTTTAACAGGTTTAGAGTCACCTGGAACAGGTTTACAGTCCAGGTTTAGTCATCTTTAACAGGTTTAGTCACCTGGAACAGGTTTACAGTCCAGGTTTAGAGTCACCTGGAACAGGTTTAGAGTCCAGGTTTAGTCATCTTTAACAGGTTTAGTCACCTGGAACAGGTTTAAAGTTCCAGGTACAGCACTGTTTCTGTACCAGAAGCCATTTTTCCTGTTGGATAAACGTGAAGACAAAGCCGGACAGTTTTCTGACAGTGTGAAAACTTCCAGCTGACTCTTGTTTCCTCAAAGGTAGAAAATAAGCTTCACCTGCAGCATGAACTCAAACAGCTCCAGCCCGTAACCATGTCGCTGCAGGTTTTCTGAAACGTAGAAGTCCAACACACACAGCGGTTCTGCCTCGATGTGAACACCATGTCGGTCCTGCAAGGAAAGCCGTCCACACAGTCAGGACAACATAAGGAAGATTAATGAGCAGAGAAGGAAGAAAACAACTGACTCACCAGCAGAAACAACTTCTTGTAGCCAACCTTCAGGAATCCCACAGCTTTACCACGTCCTCTGTAAGAGACATGAAGACAGCTGTGGCAGAAGACTGGGGGGGGGGGGGGGGGGGGGAGATGTTTGCTTATCATGAGCGAAGGCAAAGACGTACCTGCTGCTCTCTCCATCCTTCAGCAGGTATAGCTGATGCTTCTGGGACTGCAGTTTGGAAGCACTGGTGATGGGAGCTGAGAGCTGCTGAGCCTGGAAGAAGAGATCATCACATGTTAAATCTGAACCAAACATTTGTGTCCTTCTCACTGCTCTCCAAGACGGCAGTCGTTCCTGCAGAAGATCTGAACTGATTCAGCTGTGTAACAGATGCAAGATGCGGGTTAAACAAGGCTTCAGTAGGAGTCCAGATGGGGGCTGTGTGTTATTATCACCCAGAGGCTGTCAGGTTCACACCTTTATGAGTAGTCTCTGTTTTCTTTCAGACTAAACAGATAAGGCAGCCCTCTGCTTTCCTGATCAGTTCCTGATCAGTCTGGGATCATTTTCACATTTTAAAGCAGTACATAATGAAGGTTGATCTGAAGAAGGAATGTTCTGCTCCACCAGAGCGCAGGGCAGAGGTCCAACTTCCAAATCGTGGTTCATCTCATCAAAGAAAGAGATGAAACTGTATTTTTATAAATGGGGAACAAACAGCCATTTACAGCAGTATTCTTCCTGTTTTACGATCATATTTCTCCATAACCCACACAGAACCTGTCATGGGGTCAAAGATTGGGTGCATTGCTCCAATTTTATGTGCATGTGCACGTGGTACTTCTAACCCTGAAAGATTATTACATGCGAC
Source organism: Telmatherina bonti (assembly GCF_933228915.1). Lineage (NCBI taxonomy): Eukaryota > Metazoa > Chordata > Actinopteri > Atheriniformes > Telmatherinidae > Telmatherina > Telmatherina bonti. The sequence continues at coordinate 33,784,030 of NC_136617.1, forward strand.
TGATGTTTGCCTTCTCCCATCCTTTAACATCAGACACACACTCACACATATGGCATACAAATAAATATGATGCAACTTGTCTATTTTTCTGTTATACTGCCCACAACTCTTCACTGCTGGCTGGGGGTAATCAGGAATAAATGCCGTCAACACACCGACATACTGACCTTTGCAGAGGCTCTCCCAAGTTCATCAATAACTGTAGCGACGTGGTCCTGAAGATCTGGCCTGAAAGTCCAGAAACGCAGAACCAAACAGGGCCGAGATAGGGGATAACAGTTAGAGTTATTTATTGAAGTGAAGACATAGTCTCTGTATTAACTGATTTATTCCAAATAAGCCTCCTCTGCAGTGGTTCCCTAGAAGACGATGGGTAACTTAACTAACTAACTAACTAACTAACTAACTAGATAAAAACACTGACTCGTCTGTTTCCGGTGAATAATTGTTCTTCATATGGATGTGTAAATATAAATCGAATCGAAAAATCGAATATCGGGATTCTTTTGCTTCACAATTTTAGAAACAATATTTTGTTTTTAAAAAATGGTTTTTTTTTTCAATTAAATAAAAATACTCCATTATAATTTTTTTTGTAATTTTTATTGATCTTTCTACTTGTCTTCTTGGGCATTCTACCAGCAGAATGATGGTCTGGCTACTATGTTGTTCATTCCTAATTGAAATCAAGAAAAATGACGAGCAAAAAAAAAGTTTTGTACATTTTTCTTTTGTTTTTAATCTAAAAAAAATCCGCAATAATGAAGAATTGTGATACTATTTCTAAATCTTGTATTTATATGACTTTCCCTTTAGAATAAACAACATATCAGAGACAGACTATTTCATGGATGTTTGCTTATTGTGAAGCTAATGGGACCAACACAACTGTTCAAATTTGGAACAGGAACAATAAAAGGCTGTAGAAAGAACTGGAACAAATTTAAAAAACCAGTCAGAGGAACATTGGAAAACTAATTAGGTTGACTGGCATCAGGTCAGTAACATGACTGGATATGAAACATTTCAGAGGCAAGTCTTTCTGATGTAAACATGGACAGAGGTTCACCAATCTGACAAACTGGGCCAAAAAATTCTGGAAAAGTTTCAGAAAAATATTTCTAGTTGTAAAATTGTGAATACCCCATCATCCACACTGTATAAGGAGGAATCTGTGTGCATTGAACAACGCTGAAGATCAAAGTGGGTGCTGGTGATCTTGGGGTCGTCAGGCAGCGCCGCATTAAAACCTTACCTCATTCTTTACCATAAATCCCTGCATGGACTCAGGAAGACTTCCAGAGATCGCTGCCAAAATCATTTAATGCAGGTTAAAGCGCCATCATATGTGAAGAGGATCCAGAAACACGCCGTCTTCTCTGGACCAAAGCTCATTTAAAATGTTCTGAGTGGAAACCTGGATGAAGATGTGGAATAGTTTGTGGACAGCATGGACGGCGTGTCCTGCAGACTAAAGAGGAGAGGGAGCATCCAGCTTCTTATCAGCCTGCATCTCTGATGGGATGGGGTTGCATTAGTGCCGATGGCGTGGGCAGCTTCCACATCTGGGAAGCTCCATCAATGCTGAAACATCTGCTCCCATCCAGACAACGTCTCTTTCAGGGAAGACCTTGCAGGTTCCACCATGCTGGACCACATCCTGCATCATCACAGCAGCATGGTGGAACAAGAGACCTTTCACCAGTACAAAACATCGTGGAAGCAGAAATCCAGCAACAAGGTCCAGTAAAGCAGCTGGACTTCTGCATCAGACCAGAACGGGACAACATTCCTCTCCTGAAACTCCTCCCTTCCAGATGTTTACAGATGTTAGAGGAAGAGCTGATACTAAACATCATCCTGTTCCAACTTTTTAGAGATGTGTTGCTGCTGTCAGATTACCAATGAGCTAATATTTTCCATGAATTGGTAAAACGTCTGTTTCAACATGTGATATGTTGTTTATGCTCAGTTGCAAATAAAATGGAAATCACTGCAGTCACGCCCCTAGAGATCAATGTGTTGTTAAGGGAGGGTCTCTGGTTTCTGTAGGCTCCTATCTGGAATACACTGGCCCTGACTTCCAGATCTATCTTCAGAAATAGTCTGATCAGGACCTTATAGTGTTAGATAACGATGTGTTTCAGTTTGAGAGTCCCATCAGCTGCTGTCTGCTTAGTGAGATGCATCATGCAGAGGAAAACCTGCATCCTGTAACTCACCTTACAGCTGATTTCCAACCTGCTGCAAGGCTCTGGTCCAAGACAGAGATCCTCTCAGGAAATAACTGGTTTATATCAAAAGGGAACTCCATGGTTAAAACAGGGGGATCCAGAAAATAAGGCAGAGAAACGAACCGGTCCGACTCAGCCGGTGTTTAGCGAATGATCTGACGGTTCTGCTACCTGAGCTAGCCGGCTAGCCCTTCGCTGCTACAAACAGACAACTAACAGGTGGAGTCCGGATGCTTTACACCTCCACATTGCACCTAAATAATGCCCAATTTTAAGTTGAAACGTGGTAGCCTGTTATTTACAGTGCTGCTCCATTGTGTGCCGAGTTTCACTTCTTCTGTTGTGACTGAAAAACCTGCTAAAAGGTGAATTTACCGCCATCTACTGGAGCGGAAGGGAAAGCGCGGGAAAAGTGCCACAATGGCGGCCATAAACAGCACGGAATGGGGCCGTTTCTCTGATCAAAATGGGAAATAAACATAGGAGACAGATAAACAAATCTACCAGTGTGCCATTAATGAAGTAGCAAATATTGAAAATGAATACATAATTAATCAAAAACACAATTCATCACTTAATTATGACAGTAGTTGTATCAAACACTCTTGGTGCAACTTAGACGCATTGTAAGTGTTGTATCCCAGGTTCATTGGGTGTTTCAACTAGGGTTGATCAAACCCCAGCTTGAGTCAAAGTAGCCTTTAGCCACTGATCCCCCCGCTTGATACACAGCCATCTTGAGGCTTTCTCTGCTGCATGTGATCTTTTTGATGGCTTTTCTTTTCTGCAGCCCATTCACTCCTATCAACTTGAGGGCCCTCGTGAGGGTCTGGCTGGGAAAAACCTCTGCACCCAACCTCGATGGGGTAACACCAGGTTTTCCATCCCCTACTCCTAAATTTGCTTGCCAGCTCCTCATACTTGGCCCTCTTCCTCTCAAAGGCCTCTTCCATCCTGTCTTCCCAGGGAACAGTCAGCTCCAGCAGGACCACTTGCTTAGATGTTACAGACACCAGAACTATGTCTGGCCTGAGTGAGGTCTCCATTATGTTCTCGTGGAACTTAAGCTGTCTCCCAAGGTCGACCTTGAAATGCCAGTCCCAAGCTGATGCCAACAGCCCCCCAACCTGTCTCCAGTGCTGCTGTGGCTTCACCCCAGCCCTAACAAAGGCAATGGCGTGCCTTGCTGGGTGTTGGGGTTTGCTGGTGGAAATCCCTTCACTGATGACCTCTAATAAGTCGCCTCAGAACTTGGTCGTAGCGCCAGCGGTATCGTCCTTCCCCAAGTGCTCTTAGGCAACAGTACAAGATGTGCTCCAGCGTTCCAGGTTTCTGGCAGAGTAGTAAATTTAATGTGGAAAATTAATATTTAAATGTTTTAAAGGTATTTAATTGAATTCAGTTTATGTAGACACATACAATTATTTTACTACTAATATTTTTTTATTTCTTGTTTCCTGAGCTGCAGTACATCAGAAAAGAATTAAAACTGTTGCTGCAGCTCATCAGCAGATTTTTTCCATCTGTTTGGTTATCCTGCTCCAAGTTATTGCACGTAGATCCCCCACCACAAAAAAAAAACCTGCTGCGCCGGTTGTAATACTCATCTACCTGATTTAAATCATACCTATATTCCTTTTAGTTACCATGATTTTAAACAAACACATAATTCATTAATTATGCGGCAGAAGATGGATGGATAATTCATTAATGTTTTTATTCACAGCTTTAAAAAGTTAATGACACATTTCACTAATAAATCTGTGCTTTATGTTTATGATTCATTTTAGCCATGAAACGTAAAAGTACACTCTCATAAGACGGGAGAATGCACTAAATGTCCTCCTCTTTAGCTACTGCTCCACATTTAATATTTCTGCTTCAAGTCTTCTAGTTTTTGGTCTTTTTCAGACATTACTTGTGGTTTGGAAACCTAAATCAGCCATCCTCACATTTAAATAACTTCCATTGTCTACTGCTCAGTTTTACAACCAGCAACGGTGGTTGTAATAGACTGTAATAGACTGGTGACCTGTCCAGGTTCAACTGCTTCTCGCTCAACGATTGCTGGGAGAGACTGCAGGTTATTGCGACCCTGAATAAGCAGTTAAGAAAATAGATGGATAGATTCGTGCATGGATGGATGGATGTCTCAGCAGTTTGGTGTGACCACATGGTGTCACTGCAAATCAAGCTATTCTCCTGTCTGAGGGAGGAGGAGAGTACCTTCAAATAACATTCAACTTCCCTACACAGCAGTACACCTTAAAAAGAGTATTTGGGTTGCAGTTGATCTCAAACCCCTTTTTTTCCCCTAATGAATCACACTCACCAGTAATCCTCCACTGAGTCAGTAATAGAGTTATGTTTTTGATTCAGTTCACTTGAAATGAAGAGAATAAAAGACTCCACTGGATAAGTTGCTTCTATGGAGAGGTTGAAGCCTCAATGTTGAAACTGAAATATTAAATGTTTTCATTTAAAAATTTACCTAAAATATACCATTTTTAAAGATGATTCGTGTTTTTTTTAAAAAAAAATTTTCTCTTTAAAAACAGAATTGTGACAACCAACCCCACAGTGTGGGACAGTTAAGCCCACAGTGGAGATGCTTGTCACAAAAGCCCATGTTGTATTAGCCGGTCCATATTTTCAGGACAAATTTATGGATCCAACTGTGGCTAGCAATTTGAGAATATATATATATATATATATATATATATATATATATATATATATATATATATATATATATATATATATATATATATATATATATATATATATAGAGCAAGAGGAGAGAGGTATATCGGCTCTCGTCGTTGCGACAACGCCACCTTGGGAAATTCACCCAAGGAATTATTTAACAGAAGGCACACAAGTTTGTCCACTAAAAATATTGGAGACTTGTTCCAAGTTTAAGAAGTTTTATTTAACCATTAAAAACATGAAAAACTAAAATGCAGCACCAATTTAAAAACTTGCAGGCGAGGCTGTGGAGAAAGGGGGGGGGGGGGGTGAAAAGACCAGTCATGAACTGATCAGCAGGAGACCCACAAAGGGATTTATCTGGAGGAAGGTCAGCCAGCAGAAATTTTTACAGTGTAATACATGAGGACAGGTAAAGAGATACCTGTTCTGTGGTAAACATGCTGATTCAGATCGGTTCATCACCAGAACTTCACATGTTTCATTAATGCACCATGAAGACAAACGGGACTGATGGCTCCTCCACAACGGAGCTTCTCCAGCAGGCTCAAACACCACACACAGTCATTTCCCACGTTAACATCAATCCCACAGGTTTTCTGCCAGAAGGCATTCAGAGGACGACACGGTCCGTTCAACATTCAGCACAGTGTTCATTCCACCTCCAAGCAGTGGTGGGGATCTTGTAGCTGTGGGTGAAACCACTGACATAATCAACCAACCATGTGGAAACTGTGTTCGTGTTGCAGCAAAGGAACAAGCATGAAGATGCAGCTCAGTGGTTTCCCTCAGAAAAGGAGACAGGAAACCAGTTCTTTCATGTCGAGTTTCTTTCTGCCTGGTTTCAGCTACCTCTACAAACTACAGAGATCCATCCCCCCCGTTTCCTTGCAGAGCTTCTGCTGGCTTTGTCCAGGCAGGTAGAGAGCAGAACCCTGCATTGCCTCATGTTTCAGCCTCCGTTGCACAATCCTGGTGTTTCCTTTGTTTCCCTAACAGACGGCATCCCATCGTCTCAGATACATGTGGTTCCTGGTGCTTTCTGACACTTAATCACATGGATTACTTGGAGTTTTCATTTCTTGACTTGAGGTCAGCAAGGTCACTGTAAATTTTCATGCTGGGTTTGTTTATTTATTCATTGATTTATTTATCTATTTATTTATTTATCTGTTAATTATTCTGATCCTTCAACAAAACCAGCTTTTAAAGAGTTTTTTGTACCTGTCATGTCAATAGAAACAGAGACAAGATAAGACTAGATAAAATCTGTAAATCGCAGGTTAATGACAAATAACAGAAAGCTGATTAAATATTTTCCTTCAGTTTTTAAGGCAGCTTTATTTATACAGTACCAAATAACAAAAGACATGTCAGACCACATTTACAGGTCCATTATGTAGCCCTTATGGTGACATAAGGTGCTTTGTGTTTTATCGAGCAGCACTTTGTGAGTTTTAACCTGAAAAGTGAAAAGTTACTTCCTTACATAAATAGAAAAAAGTGAACCTGCAGCATGCAATGTTATTCCATGGCTACGTATTGTCAAGTCATGGCCATAGATTACTAACGTGTGGAAAGAAGATGACTAACTTGTAGTTCTTTGTGGGAATTTATAGCTGTTGCATGCGTGTTTATATATAATTAGGATTTAATTTGATTCAGTTGGGGTGAGTAAGATAGTAACAAGCTCCATCAAGTTAAATCCTGTACCTACAAACAACAACATTTAGATGAAGCGATGATTTCCACTTTCCAATCAGGCTCATTAGAATTTTTTCCATGTTAATGTAGAAGAGCACCTTTATCACCTTGCTAAGATTCATATTTACACATCCATATGAGGAACAATTATTCACCAGAAACGGATGAGTCAGTGTTTTTATTATTACTTATTATTAATGCAACCAGTAAAAAAATAAAAGTGTGTCGACCATCATGTGATCAGTTATATGGACACGTTAAGAGCTCTGACATCAGGTGTGCTAAAGCCACAACAGATCTATCTATCAGTTTATCTATCTATCTATCTATCTATCTATCTATCTATCTATCTATCTATCTATCTATCTATCTATCTATCTATCTATCTATCTATCTATCTATCTATCTATCTATCTATCTATCTATCTATCTATCTATCTATCTATCTATCTATCTATCTATCTATCTATCTATCTATCTATCTATCTATCTATCTATCTTTCTATCTATGCTTCAAAGAAGGAACAAGAAGAAGTGAAAGGCCATTTCTAACTTTAAAAGCTGAATGACAGAAACTAGCCGGGGTAACCACGGGGTTTTCCCATCCTGTCCCCAAATAACCTTTCTAAAATCCTCCACCTGAAACCTTCCTCTGCTTTCTTTTCATGTGGTCGGCTTTGTTCTAAACAGACTTTACGGAGGAGTAGTTGTTACTCAAGCTCCTGTTGCTGTGGGGTGGGGTTCTGTCGAGAGCAGCAAACCTGAAGGATACATCCACCATGTGGAAGCACATCCATCAGTTTTACAGTGTAGTTCAACACTGTGTAGAACGAGTTGCAGGTTTCAAACCAACATTTCACTCGTCATAAAACATAAACGCGTTTGAATGTCCAAACTGAGATGTTTCATCTTTTCAGGGAAAATATCAGCTCGTCCTGAATTTGATGACAGCAACATATCTGTAAAAAAGTTGAAATTATGGCAACAAAAGACTGAAAAGTGACCAGCTTAACTACCAACAGGCCATTAACATGTCTGGGTAAATAGAAGAGCAGCTGAGATGCAGGCTTTATATCCCTGAAAGTAAAACTGAGAACTTTTTATCTTCAAACACTGACAAAACAAACCCAGATGGAAAAAAATGTTTGGCGTAATTATGGCCAGAGTCTGTTGTTTTGTTTGGTCCACATTTTGTCTTAACTCCACGTGAGTGTGGCCCAGTACCATGACTCAGAACCATGACCTCCAGATGTGGCCAAGTACCATGACTCAGAACCATGACCTCCAGATGTGGCCAAGTACCATGACTCAGAACCATGACCTCCAGATGTGGCCAAGTACCATGACCTCCAGATGTGGCCCAGTACCATGACTCAGAACCATGACCTCCAGATGTGGCCCAGTACCATGACCCAGTACCATGACCTCCAGATGTGGCCAAGTACCATGACTCAGAACCATGACCTCCAGATGTGGCCAAGTACCATGACCTCCAGATGTGGCCCAGTACCATGACTCAGAACCATGACCTCCAGATGTGGCCAAGTACCATGACCTCCAGATGTGGCCAAGTACCATGACTCAGAACCATGACCTCCAGATGTGGCCAAGTACCATGACCTCCAGATGTGGCCCAGTACCATGACTCAGAACCATGACCTCCAGATGTGGCCCAGTACCATGACTCAGAACCATGACCTCCAGATGTGGCCAAGTACCATGACCTCCAGATGTGGCCCAGTACCATGACCCAGTACCACGACCTCCAGATGTGGCCCAGTACCATGACCCAGTACCATGACCTCCAGATGTGGCCAAGTACCATGACCCAGAACCATGACCTCCTGATGTTGCCAAGTACCATGACCTTCAGATGTGGCCCAGTACCATGACTCAGAACCATGACCTCCAGATGTGGCCCAGTACCATGACTCAGAACCATGACCTCCAGATGTGGCCAAGTACCATGACTCAGAACCATGACCTCCAGATGTGGCCAAGTACCATGACCTCCAGATGTGGCCCAGTACCATGACCCAGTACCATGACCTCCAGATGTGGCCAAGTACCATGACCCAGAACCATGACCTCCTGATGTGGCCAAGTACCATGACCTTCAGATGTGGCCCAGTACCATGACTCAGAACCATGACCTCCAGATGTGGCCCAGTACCATGACTCAGAACCATGACCTCCAGATGTGGCCCAGTACCATGACTCAGAACCATGACCTCCAGATGTGGCCAAGTACCATGACCTCCAGATGTGGCCCAGTACCATGACTCAGAACCATGACCTCCATATGTGGCCAAGTACCATGACCTCCAGATGTGGCCAAGTACCATGACTCAGAACCATGACCTCCAGATGTGGCCAAGTACCATGACCTCCAGATGTGGCCCAGTACCATGACTCAGAACCATGACCTCCAGATGTAGCCAAGTACCATGACCTCCAGATGTGGCCAAGTACCATGACTCAGAACCATGACCTCCAGATGTGGCCAAGTACCATGACCTCCAGATGTGGCCCAGTACCATGACTCAGAACCATGACCTCCAGATGTGCCCCAGTACCATGACTCAGAACCATGACCTCCAGATGTGGCCAAGTACCATGACCTCCAGATGTGGCCCAGTACCATGACCCAGTACCACGACCTCCAGATGTGGCCAAGTACCATGACCCAGTACCATGACCTCCAGATGTGGCCCAGTACCATGACCCAGTACCATGACCTCCAGATGTGGCCCAGTACCATGACCCAGTACCACGACCTCCAGATGTGGCCCAGTACCATGACCCAGTACCACAACCTCCAGATGTGGCCCAGTACCATGACCCAGTACCACGACCTCCAGATGTGGCCCACTAGAACACTGCTGCAACGAAAGGGTGCATTCACACCGGTGCCATTTAGTCTGCTGTAAATGACCCCAGACGTGACGTATAAAGATGGCGGATGTCTGGCTGTTGGACAGATTCTGTTAAAAAGTAAAAAAAGTAAAAGCACACAATAGAAATTTATTGTTTCATTGGGGTGAACAGGACGTTTTCTGTCAGGGCCAATCAATGAGCTAGATTTGCTTTGCTGTCTCTCTGTGGTTGCTTCCCGCCCTGTGAGCAGCTGTGTGAACTGCATGACTGCATGGGGTTTGGTCTGCCTGAGTAAAGTACAGCCTGAAAGCAAAGGAAGGTGCGGCAGAATTTCCCACCTAATTAAACTAATTAAACTGAGCCCCTCGAGCTATGCTGGAGAGAATGCACTGCATTTCCAAGCCTGCACATCAGTTTAGTATTCCTACTGGCTGTTATCCACATCCAAGCCAACAACTGGCTTCTGGACCACATGTGACTAACAAGACACTTGCCAGAGCTGCAAGCGGCAAAGGTAGTCCAGATTAGGCGCACATGTGTCTGCTATCTGGGTAATATCATGTTCGGATTGAGAGGATCTGGAAAAGTCTCAACCAGCCTGTCACAACTTGTGTTTTTCTGCATGACGAACACAGTCCAGTCTGAAACTCTGACTGGTTAAATGTCAGACGGCTTTCACTGAAACCTTGTTGGGATGTTGTGGAGCTTTGAAAATGGTCTCTAACACAGGGAAACATGGTTTTTCTGATAAATTTTCTACACACAGACACTGTCATAGCAGACATGGCTGACCTTCTGGTCATGACTCAGACCAGCCGGGTCATCACCAGTGAACAGCTGTCAGAACTCAGTCAGCACTCAGCTGCTCCTCCTGAGGTGAAATTCAGGTCTCTGCTTGTGATTGGTCCATCTATGGTGCTGCCAGCTGTACCCCCCTTATACACGTGTTAGTCAGCACACCTGTGCTGGTTAAGCACGCTGATGAGGTTGTGGTTATTAAGACTGGTTATGGCAGAAACTCTCCCAGCTGTGCTGACCCAGTCTCTGGTCTGACAGAAGCTCTTATCACACATCTACCCTAGTTGTAAAAGTGGCTCCCAGTTTATTACTAAACACAAACATCCCAGATGAAGAATGCTGGGTCCTGGACCCAAAAAGCAATCAAAGATGGAAAATTAAAGTCTGCACCTCAGACGATGCTCCTTTAGGTTTAGGTTTAGGTTTAAGTTTAGGTTTAGCTTTAGCTTTAGCTTTAGCTTTAGGTTTAGGTTTAGGTTTAGGTTTAGGTTTAGGGTTAGGTTTAAGTTTAGGTTTAGCCTTAGCTTTCGCTTTGGCTTTAGCTTTAGGTTTAGGGTTAGGTTTAGCTTTAGCTTTAGGTGTAGGTTTAAGTTTAGGTTTAGCCTTAGCTTTCGCTTTGGCTTTAGCTTTAGCTTTAGGTCTAGGTTTAGGTTTAGGGTTAGGTTTAGCTTTAGCTTTAGGTTTAGGTTTAGGTTTAGGGTTAGGGTTAAGTTTAGCTTTAGCTTTAGGTTTAGGTTTAGCTTTAGCTTTAGCTTTAGGTTTAGGTTTAGGTTTAGCTTTAGGTTTAGGTTTAGGTTTAGGTTTAGGGTTAGGTTTAGCTTTAGCTTTAGCTTTAGCTTTAGCTTTAGGTTTAGGGTTAGGTTTAGGTAAACGTTATTCATCCCTGAGGGGAGATTCAGGTTCAGGAACAGCTCGTCCAGATTTTACAGACAAACATTTAATATTATACACAGGTCATAGGTCCGAGTAGCCTTAGGTCTCGCAGCTGGAAATCCAGCGCTGCCTTACAACAGATAAAAAAAAGAGGTACATCAGGATCTATGGTGGATCTTTAGAGATACAATTGTGACGTTTTGGGAGCCAGACCTTCTTGAGACATTTTCATCACAATTTGTCCCATGATAAGACAATCCTCCCTATGTGGAGCGTCCAGACAAGCGGTTTCCAAACTCAAATGGTTGAGGATCAGAGAGTTGAAAGTTGATAGGTTACACTGAATGCAACAGTCTGAGCCTCACTGTGGTAAATAAGTGGAATCAGAGAAGAAATGCTGATTCAGCAGCATTTCTGACCCTGAAATATGGCAGAAAACAAACAAGCAGTTCATCCCAGCTGGATCAGAGACTAGAAATCACAAACAGCTCCATATGACGTGAGTCAGTGTGATTGTATGTATATGTATATATATACATTTATATACATATACATACATATGTCTGTATATATATATATATATATATATATATATATATATATATATATATATATATATATATATATACATTTATATACATATACATACATATGTCTGTCCTATATTCTTCTTCTGCTTGGGTTTTATTGGCAGTTCGCAAACCTTCTTCACCTGATTGCCTCCCAGGTGGCCTTGGCTGAGGAAGGGGTGTGTGCTGGAAACGTGGTTTCTTCTTCTTTAATTAAATATAGGTTAAAAGAATTTCCAAATCATTATTTTCTGTTTTTATTTACACAATGTCCAAAGTATGTTGGAATTGTGGTTGTATTTTCTGCTGTTGTATTTTCCTGAATGGCAGGAAAAATTATGTAAAAATACCACTGCTAATCCATATGTTAAGAGAATGTCCTGAATTACACAATGAGCATGTGATAAGTGATATCACTCATGCTGCAATCACACTGACTCACGTCATATGGAGCTGTATATATATATATATATATATATATATATATATATATATATATATATATATATATATATATATATATGTATATCTATGGCTATCTATATATATACATATATATATATATATATATATATATATATATATATATATATATATATATATATATATGTGTGTGTGTGTGTGTGTGTGTGTGTGTGTGTGTGATGTAGAGAAGCATAGAACTGTCACCCAATGCTTTTTAATAATAAATAAGGCCTTATCATGTTATAACATTGTAGTTTTATTGTAAAAAAAAAAGTGAAACAAATCATGTTATAACGTTGTAAGTTTCACATTTTTACATGATACGGTCTCAGTTTGCTTTTATTTGGGTGACAGCTCTACGCTTCTGTAACACTGAAGACATTAAAAACTAAACTGCAATAAGTCAAACATCACTATGGTAACTGAAACCAAATTAAAGAAAACAAAAACAATAATTAAAATGTTAAGTTTTCATGAGTAAAATCATAATAAAATCATAACATCCACTTACTGTTCAAGTACACATACTTACTGGGCTTATCATACAGAGTTATCAATATGAAATTCAGCAAGCTGTCAAAAACATTTAAAGTTTATTAAAGGAGCTCAAAACCCATCTTTTTAATTTGGCTTAAACTTAGTATCTATTTTGTTAGTGTGGATATTTTATTTATTTATTTTTTACCCAATTCTTTTTATGCACATTTTATTCCTATTTTTCATTTTATAATTGATAATACTGCTTTTATAATCTTTATTCTATTTTTATTTGAAATATTTATTGTTTTATTATTTAGCATATGTTCCTCAGAAGAAGCCCTCTGCACTGGGTGTCATACTGGCCGCGGGGCGCCTTTCATGTCTCTGGTCTTTAGACCGTGATGCTGTAGTCTGGTCGACTCCTGGTGCAGACGGCTCCCACGATGGTATATAGTATAAGTATGTAACTAGGTAGGTGTGTGCATGATGTTTGAGACAAGTGCCCCAGTACCATGACTCAGAACCATGACCTCCAGATGTGGCCAAGTACCATGACCTCCAGATGTGGCCCAGTACCATGACCCAGTACCACGACCTCCAGATGTGGCCCAGTACCATGACCCAGTACCACGACCTCCAGATGTGGCCCAGTACCATGACCCAGTACCACGACCTCCAGATGTGGCCCAGTACCATGACCCAGTACCACGACCTCCAGATGTGGCCCAGTACCATGACCCAGTACCATGACCTCCAGATGTGGCCCAGTACCATGACCCAGTACCATGACCTCCAGATGTGGCCCAGTACCATGACCCAGTACCACGACCTCCAGATGTGGCCCAGTACCATGACCCAGTACCATGACCTCCAGATGTGGCCCAGTACCATGACCCAGTACCATGACCTCCAGATGTGGCCCAGTACCATGACCCAGTACCACGACCTCCAGATGTGGCCCAGTACCATGACCCAGTACCACGACCTCCAGATGTGGCCCAGTACCATGACCCAGTACCATGACCTCCAGATGTGGCCCAGTACCATGACCCAGTACCATGACCTCCAGATGTGGCCCAGTACCATGACCCAGTACCACGACCTCCAGATGTGGCCCAGTACCATGACCCAGTACCACGACCTCCAGATGTGGCCCAGTACCATGACCCAGTACCACGACCTCCAGATGTGGCCCACTAGAACACTGCTGCAACGAAAGGGTGCATTCACACCGGTGCCATTTAGTCCCCTAGGTGCCCCTAGGTGGTGGCCGTACCTTTAGCCACACATTTAAATGCAGTAACTACATGCAGCAACACATTTCAGTTAGTTTCTCTTTGAACGCAGTTTTCTCTACTTCAGTAAACTCAACTGAAATGCTTTAGTTCTTTTGTTTGCATGTACATTTAGGAATGACTGTATTTTCAACTGTTTGGATTTTTCTTGTCAGACTGCAGTGGGGCGGCTCCCGCCATGTTTTATGGTCATGTGGTCTGGTGAGACTTTCTGGTGCAGAGCAGGTGCAGTCTGAAGTCGGACAAAGTTTCAAATCGACACACAGTCCTTTGCTTCCAGACGTGTTGCGCTGCATGCAGCCAATGTTAAATGTTAAATGAGCCCAGTGTTTAAGTTCCCTTTTGTTTTCTAGCTTGTTTAGTCAGTTTTGTTCCTTGGTTGATTCACTTTGTGCTACTTAAACGTTTTTTTGTTGCCATTTTGAGTTTGGTTTTGGTCATTTGACCTGTTTAAAAGGCCTGATAATTTAATTGTTTTTTTCTAAAAATAAAACCCTGTTCTTTTCTGAAGCACCTCTGTTCAGCACATCTTCACCAGCTTGGTCCCTTACACCATCCTTGTGTTTTATTTATTGTATTGACAATCGGAAATATAAAACATGACAACAACACTGGAGTCATGTGATAAAAAAGTGAAACTTTTTGCACATCATGTACACAGCTAAGTCATATACTTATCATATTTATACACACACACACACACACACACACACACATATATATATGTATATTTATATATATATGTGAAAGATACTTAAAGGTTAATATTTTGTTAAGTGATATATATATATATATATATATATATATATATATATATATATATATATATATATATATATATATATATATATACATATACATATATATATATATATATATATATATATATATATATATATATATATATATATATATATATATATATATATATATATGCATATAGATATATTTCACTTCACAAAATATTAACCTTTAAGTATCTATCACTTTGAGACAAAAATCATACACATGTAAATCTATTTATAATTTTATGACCTCCCATCTGAGCCACAGCAAATAGAAAGCAAATTCATAAACAACTATATTTTGGATATTTTAAAAAATGTCTCAAATAAAAACGGCTCTCTGTTAATGATGCACCTGAGCCCCGTGTTGAGGAACCAGACCGCCTTTGGCATTCTGTCCGCATGGCGGACTGACTGGATGTGGTCTAAGAGATGCCATTGTTAGAAATTATTTTTGACAGGTTCTTCTCTGATTATGCAGTGATAAATCCCAGGAAAATGATTTTTTTTTTTTGTGTTTGTTATTGAAATTTGTTCATTCCAATGAAGACACGGTCATGTTTTGTTTTTATTTATGCTTTATGAACCTGAAAGACGTCATAAGTAGCCTCTGCTACTTTATCTACAATTACTGTAACAGTTAAACAGATCAAGTGCAAAATATGAATATAAACATAATAAAACCCTATTATTTGACCAAAAAATCTATCATTTAACCGCCGGAGGTTGCCGCTTGGTTTTACCACCTTTTAATCCAACGTCAGGCATCAGGATAATCCTGTTTGTTGGATCAAAGTTCTCCAGATCCGTCTAAACAGTCCTGAACAACACAAACTGAAGGCTTTATCCAGTTCAATGGGATTAAATTACATAAATCCATTCTGATTTTAAAATCCTTCTTTTCCTTCTGAACAACCCATTTTCAACATATGATCCAATCAAAATCTGATCAGATTGCATTGAGCGATTGGAAGAAGAACTCTTCCAGAAAGAGGAAGCATGATTTTTATAAAATGTATTTTTTTCACCCAGGTTTGTCTTTTTCTGCATGTGGTTCAAATCTGCATTAACTACTCCTAGTGGATTATCTGAGAGCTGAAGAAATGACGAAATCATTCTGGAGGATTTCCAGTAAAAATTCCGTGCACAATGCAAATCTACATCTTTAACCTGGATGTTCCACTTTTAACTCAAAGTTTTTGGTGAGAGAATCAAAATGAGTCTTGATTTTGAGAGGTCTGATTATGTTTGAGCTTCATATCAGCACCATTACACCACGATCCACTCATAATCCAAAGCACAAGAACCAACATATTTTCTTCCTATAGAAACTTTAAAAGTCTTGTGAAGCAGCAGAGGCAAGGCAGGTTTATTTGTTCTGCACAATTCAACGACAGGGTGATTAAAATTTCTTACAAAGACATTTAAACATCTGAAAACAAAAAGCATAAATTAAAATGAAAAATGAGAAAGAAAGGAAAAGGAAGGAAATTAGATAAAAACTATTAAAAACGTGTTCAGGTTTAAAAACTCGAGCTGAAAAGAAACAGATCAGACTTGGACTTTTGAAATAAACCATTTCCATGTTACAGCAGGGTCTTTAACCTGGATGTTTCAGCTGATCTGAGCCTTTCTGGGTGCTTGTTCCAGACATGTGGAGAATAGAAGCTGAACGCAGCTTCTACATATCTGACTCTGACTCTGGAAACTGATAAAAGACCGAACCTAAATGACCAGAGGGGGGTCTGGTAGGTTGATGTGGGTCAAGAGGTCACTGGTGGATTTTGGTCCTAAACCAGTCAGAGCTTTTCAAGACCAGCAACAGAACTTTAAAGTCTATCCTCTGGATTTATAAAAAATTCTGATTTAAAATTTTTCAATTTTAATATCAATTTTTTAACAAAAACATTTTTTATTTCAAATAAATAAAAATAATCCATTATAAACTTTTTACATACCTTCTTGGGCATTATGGCAGCAGAATGATGATCTGGCTACTGTGTTGTTTTTTTCCAGTTGAAATCAAGAAAAAAAGACGAGCACAAAAAGTTTTGTACATTTTTTTTTTGTTTTTGTTTTTAAGTCTACAAAAATCAGAAATATCGAAGAATTGCAAGAATTAAATATTATTAACACTCAACAAATCAAAGGAATCAAATCAAATCGGGACAAAAGCATCCCTATTTATTATGTAGTTTTTAAAAGTTACGACTGAAAAATCGTAACTTGTAAAAACATGGAACGAACTTTGTTTATTTCCGTTATACGTCATCCGTCACCCTCTGTCCAATCAGAACCCTTCCCAACCCGCCGCTCTGAAGAGGAATTAAGTGAGGACGTGTTTCATGTAAACCTTCATTTGGAATTATTATTTTCATGTAAACTTGTAGGAGAATTACTTCTGAATTATTAATTCCAAATTTAAAAGCATCATGAGCCACTGATGTGCGCATCCTTTATGGGACACTACCAAGGCAGAATCATTTGCATATGAAAGCATAAAACATGCACAAGTAGCCTTAAGATCATTAATATACAAAGCAAAAAACCACGGCTGAAGTTGTTGCAGTTGAAAGATGTAGGAGGTTTTCTGCTCCAGGACTCAGGAAGACCAGACCTTATTAAGAAATAAAACCTTCATGTTAGTATTGTTCTCCATGCGAGTGGTTAGCGGACTAATTCTCCCCGTGTCCTCCTTCCTGCGAACAGATATGAAGCATCATACTCGTGGTTATTCCCCAAGGTCACTGTTATTACTGTTGTTTACCATGGCAACAAACTTTAAGCTCAACTCTCTGAACAAATGCAACATTTCTTCTCTAACTTTCAAATCTAACTTTTTATTTTTGTACTTGCTGTTTTATGGTTTTAATTTCTTTTATCTTTTTGTTTGCTGTTTTTTGTATTGTTATTAATGATTTATTTCTAATTATTAAAGCTAACTTGACTAAGAGGCAGATTATGGAGAAATCCTCTCGGATTCGCTGTGAGAACATGTGGCCTTTTTCATCGCGTGGTTTTCAGACGACCACCTCAGTTAATTTTCACACACTGAAGCATAAAGATGAATAAATATTTCACTGCAATGCAGGACATGGACGGTCTTTGTGCTGTTGCCTCTTTATAGCTGCATATTTATAGATAAACAGGAAGCCGTAGCTCGTAGGCTGCGGCAGATATCTGAAGTAACACATCAGAGGCAGCTCATTCTTCCGTTTTATGTGGATTGTCATGAACCCACAGTTATTTTTGGTATCGTTGGCAAACAGTCGCCGTATCGATGAATAATAATAATGTTTTTATGGTTCTTTGCCTGTAAAAACAAACACCTTAACAAAGAGTAGGCCATGCATGAAAACACACCTGTATTTAAAATGATGTGTCTCTGGAGGTTTTATCTCCAGATTGTAGTTATAGCAGTGTGTACTGGTTCTACTATGTGAGTATAAAAGGTTTTAACACCATGTACAGGTGTATGTGTTAGTAAGATATGTCATGGAGGCGTGTAGGAGTGTGAGGTTTGGGAGATTCTCTGAGTATCTGGGTCCTTTTTGAGTGACATCATTGGAGTTTCCCCATAGGAGGAAACTGTTTAAATGAGACACTCACCGTGTCAGTTTATAAACAGCAGAAGAAGAACATTCTCATTAACGCTGCCAAGAGCTCAGCTTGACCTGAAGTGACAGAAGGAGCATATCTGGAAGAATGGAAGGTGAATGTAAAGTAACACTGGACCCGACCGAAGCCGAAGAGAAAACATGTAAAAGCTCGAGGCGGACCACGATCCTGCTGACGTTCATGCTCTGCCTCGCTGCTGCTGCTGCTGCTGCTGTCCTCTTCTTCAACACGCATCCCAAGGTACGTCTTAGATCAGAGGAGCAGCACTGGTCCAGCTCACCAGAGTCCAGATGTCCTGTAACTTATTCTTCATCCTCTTCTTCCTCAAACAGAATCCAGAAGCGGATGGAGTCAGATCAGGTGAGCTGCTTTTCTCTGATCCTTTCAAAACGTTCAAGTTTTAGGTCAACATTTGCAGCATGTCACGTCTAAACATCAGAAAACACCGGAGCAGATGTCCTAACCTCTGTCTTCTCTTGTCTTTTCACAGATCTGCATCACATTCTGAGAGAAGTTTCAAACTTAAGAGCAGCCATTCATTTAGAAGGTAAAATATAAAAATATCTAACTTTGCTATGATGAATTTTTGACCTTTCAGATTTAATTCTTCTGAAGCAAAAATGACTTTTGGGGCAGTTTGGAAACTGAGAAGGAGGATCTGAGGATTGTTGAAAACGTTTCAGAGCTTTTAGGAGGAGATTTGAACGTTCGCTTTCTCACTTTAGATCAGAGAAATAGTTTATTAAAAGATGTGCAATCGTTCAAATCAAAATAAAGAAAGAGCTCAGAAAGGAGTGATGGTAAAGTCATTGTTCCATTCACTGTAACCTTCACTGTCATCATCATCATCATCTCTCCAACAGGAGAACACAGCGAAAGCATCAGTGATTCAGTGGAATGGAAAGATCAGGTGGACCAGTCCCACTTCCAAGGTGGTCTGACTCTGAAGAACAATGAGATCCGGATTCCTCGCAACGGCCTCTACTTCGTCTACAGCCAAGTGGCTTTCCGAGTCAGCTGCAGCAGCGAGGCCGATGACGGCTCTTCCAAGCCCCTGGTGAACCTGAGCCACACAGTCCTGCGCTGGTCCAAGTCATACGGGTACAGGGATGCGGAGCACTACGTGCCCATCCTGCACTCCATCCGAACCGCCTGCCAGAAGACGGTCAGCAGTAACCCAGACGCTGATGGTAAATGGTTCTCTGCCATTTACATGGGAGCTGTGTTCAACCTGAAGGCAGGGGACAGGCTGAAGACGAAGATGGAGCAGAATATGCTGGAGCAACTGGAGGACGCGTCTGGGAATAACTTCTTCGGTGTGTTTGCTTTGTGAGGCGACAGGACTGAGGGCAACAAACGGAGCTTCTTCATGGCTCAGCTGCTGCTCCGCTGGAGCTCAACTAAACTGCTGAACTTTAGGAGTTTGTATGAATAATATCTAATGAAGAACCGAGCTGTGACTGCAGTAATGACCAGAGTAATGTATGACCCTGCGTACGTGTCAGGGCGTAATGTTGTGTACTATGTACTCATTATTTGTGATGATCTGCTGCAGTTTTGCTTCACTACAGAGATAGGGATATTTTATTTAACTTATGTCATATTTATTCTATTTATTTATTTGTTATTTATTTATTAATTTTGAATTTTGATGTGTTTTTCTGAGAATTAACCTGCAACTGGTTTTATTTATTAAACAAAAAACTAATGATAACTGTTTTATTACAATTTTATTTTATTTGAAAAAAGATCAAGTATTTTGTGCTGCTATCACATAATTAAAGTCTTGAATAAAATCTATTTTTCAGAGGAAAGAAGGCCTTTGGGGAGTGTGTCCACAGAAACTGTAATGATTAGAAGGAAGTAGAAGTACTCTGTGAAAAACGCCCTGCAGGCGGCAGGAAGTTGTAGCTTTAAATGCTTTGTGGTTACCATGTCAACCACAAAGAACAACAGCCACTGATGTGATGTTATCAGTGTGCATAGTGGAAAATATGAAGTTTGCTCTCACTCAACCCATAATGTCACGTATGGCGCAATTTAAGCACAGTTTACCCTTTAATACTGTTTTCTACTATATGCACAGGTGAAGGAGCGTATTTGTAATTTAATCACTCCCTGTACAATAAAAGTATGTATGTTTTATATGTACATACATTGTATTTACCTCAGATATTAAGAGGGAAATGATGCAGCTGTTATTAATCTAAAAGGCAACTATATATTAATATGATACAATATTTAATAAATGTTTGTATGGAGTAGATAAAAAAAGATAAAACTAATGAGAAAACTTGAGAAGCGCCTGAGCCAGCATCTCCAGAGTCAGTTTGGCCATCGTTTCAGGCAGAGCGGAGACCTCAGGTGTGGTTTGTCCCTACTGGTGCTCACCTCCTGCATGGCGACAGCCATTAAGGCGACCCTGCTGGTCACCTTTTCATGTCCGTAGCTGAGATTTATTTATCTTATTTTATTCATTGTTACTGGATTGTCTGACAGATACCACTGGTTCTGACTGGGTTCTGGTTATTGTGACGTATGCCCTGTATGTCTGTGTTCATAGCTGAAAAGTTCATTTGCCCTTCGCGACAAACACAGAATTGATCAATTAATTGATTAATTGTTCATTTAGGAGTTTATTTTAGGCTGCATGGTGGGATAGTGGTTAGCACTGTGGCCTCACAGCAAGAAGGTCACTGGTTCAGTCCTTGGTTGGGGCAAGGTTTGAGCAGAGACCTTTCTGTGTGGAGTTAGTATGTTCTCCCTGTGTATGCGTGGGTTCTCTCTGGGTTCTCCAGCTTCCTCCCACCATCCAAAGATGTGCATGTTAGATTAACTGGTTACTCTAAATTGCCCCTAGGAGTGAGTGGTTGTTTGTCTCTGTGTGGCCCTGCGATGGACTGGCGAGCTGTCCAGGGTGTACCCTGCCTTTCGCTCCACAGACTGCTGGGATAGGCTCCAGCTTCCCCGCAACCCTTCATTGGATTAAGCGGTTAGAATAATGAATGATTGATTTATTGATTGGTTAGACAATAATAAGCTAAACGTAAAGCCTAGAGGGAATCAAACCTATGAAATCATTTTACTTTTTGTTGAATATTTCCCCTAAGAGCTCAGCTTTATGGTTATGTTGAAATAAGATGTAAATGAAAGGTAGTTGTTGTCATTGTGGCGCCTACTTCCACACCAAATCACAGTCTGAACTAATTCCCTCAAAGGCTGGGTTTGTACAATAAAACTAAATACTATTTACATGTAAAAAAAAACCCACTGAAACCTGTAGTGGTCTGATGATCAGTGATGGAGCATAACAACCACCCAGCATGACTTGGTTCTGTTCATTCATAATACTTCACATAATACTCAGTGTAAAAGTTTCCGTTGTAGTGCCTCAGCTGGTAGGCAGGGTGGAAATGAGAAGGGGAACTCCCTCCCAGCCTGGGACTACCCCTGCTTCCTCCTTCTGCAGCCTACAGAGTAACACCACATACCACCAGCGGAAAATATTGATCTCATGGCAGGAATTTACATGACGTTTCACCCCTTTCTCCATTTCATATTTTCATTTTTACTTTGGATATTTATAGATTTATAGAGGATACTGGTCTGCTGTTGTAGGTGATGCACATGTGACTGGTAAAAATGGGAAGTTTGGGAAAAAGAAAACACAAGAAAAAAAAACTTGAAATAGTAATAAAGGAACCATAAAAGTGAAAGATGTTAAAATAAAATACAAAAATAAAAAGTCCATAAAAAGCCACAAAGCCTCCTGATGGTGAAATAAGTGAGTTTCCCTCACTAGCTTACTGGTCCAAACTGGAAAACAAGGCTGTTTACACCCTCTGGACTGAAATAAACTTTGATGAAATAAACTTGTTTGGGTCATAAAGAAATTCAGAAACTATGTGTGAACTACATAAAGCTAATTTTTTAGTTAAAAAAACAAAGACAGGTGTTTTATATTTGGGAAATTACCAAATATATGGAATTTGATACTCACCTAATGTATTCAGACCATAGATACATATAACATTACAGTAATTATTATTAAATAAGTTCTATATTAATCAATATTAATATCTTAGTAAAATGGGCCATAAGGGCTATAATTGATATTGTGTAATAGAATATAGAAATATGCAATGTTTTGATTTACAGTATGTAACATGATTTTCTGTTATTTTGTTGTCTTTTCATCTTCAGTTGCTTGGAACTGAAAATGTTGTATATTTTATGTATCAGACCCTCTTTTTATACACAGTCTATGGTCTGATCCCAGGAAGAATAGCTGCAGTAATCCTACAGCTAATGAGGATTCTATTAAAACAATAAACAATAAACCATTCGCATTACATAAAAATCTGATAACTCAGAGTAATCAGATTACTGTAAAGATCAGCTCTAACACATCTACATCCACTTCATAAATATCTAAAAAAAAAAAAAAAACTCATTAACAGATAAGTCAGTCCCTGAAATGATGCATAACTGTAACATCAGCTGATTTGTGGCGATTACAACATAACCGAAGATACTGCGTCAGATAAGGAACACCAGGATTTCATCACCATTATGTCATTATGAGAAATCAGACTAACACGCCCATATTTCTCCCACATACTTTAAAGTCTTCCTGCATTTAGACACAAATATCTGATTCTTTTGTCTTTATTCCAAAAAAGAAGAAAAAAACCGATTAAAAAATTAAAGTCAGAATTAAACAAAATACAACATATTCTACTTAGCTGCTTCTTGTTCCCACATTAGCAGCCAGATGTTTGGAAATAACAGGACATTGCATCAGTTTGTACGTACTCCTGAAGAATAGATGGGAAGTGTAGACTGAGGTTTTTAAAATTACAAACCTGGATGTTTGACATGTCAGAGCTCGTTTTTTAAGGTACAGATTGTTACTTGTTGATATACAGGTCAATACATGATCCCTGAAACAATCTGATAACTCTAGAAATGAGATAATTGTTGGGCATGTAAACAGGCTCAGTGTTCAGGCGTAGTTCTCTTCTGTGCATGGATTTTCCCAGCAGTCTCTGAAGGCATCCTTCTTCAGCGCTGATATCCTGATGCCTTCCACCCCGGACTGCTGATTGACAGGTCGTCAGAGTTACTCTGTTCGTCTCTGGACCTGACAAAACTTCCTTCCTCTTTTCCCTCAGCCCCGAGGGCCTGCCTGCCTGGGCATTTCCATCATTTCTCCTCCTTGTGTTTTCTTCTTGGTGAATGGATCTTGGACTTGGATTTTTGGATTCTGAACTTTCCCCAATTTATCTCTGGTGAGAAGATTCCCTTCATTTCTCACTGGAATCTTTCACCCAGCGTGCCGCTCGACTAACCCTCCCGTCGTCTTCAGCCATATTTCTGGTGGATTTTTTCAAGGAAGGATTGTGACAAAATGAGTGAGACTGTAATTGTTCACCACTAACATTTACCTTTTGTCATATTTGTCTCTTTAACTTTATTCTGTTAATTCTGTTGCCAGGTAACCATGCTGCCATTACTACCCCGGGTTGTTGGTGTTTGCTTTGTGTTGCATTTTTCATTGTATTACCAGTTAATATTATTCTCTGTTTAACTCCACGTTGCAGGATAGGTGTTGGGGAATGGCCAACCCAGCACTTCTGCAGGTGTGAGTGACGTCTTAGATTAGTTGATTGGGAGAAACCAAGTGAAGGATTTCCTCTTTTGTAGTTTCTTTAAGTGTTAGTTTATTTGAAATAATGTATAAGAACTGGTATTCCTGTTGTGTATTTTAGTTTGTTTAGGAATTTGTTTTGTTTATTAATGTTGGTGTAGAATAAGGTTGCTGGGGATAGTGATATGGGGAAGTGGTTTAAGCTAAATCAAATCAGGTGTGTGTCTAATGGGGTGTATAGGTAGTCAGTTTTAGCTGACTGAGGAGAGAGAGAGAGAGAGAGAGAGAGAGGGAAATGATGCAAAACTGCGGACTGATTGTCTGCTGATCTTTAAAATTGTATGATGGACAACTCTTGGAAAATAAAATGTTCATCTTTAAGGAAATCCCAGGACTGCTGATTCTGTCTACGTCTGATCTTCTTGAACCTTGGACACACGTCCTCACAAGGATCACTCAGATTCCACTGTGAACCGGCTGCCCAGACTCCTGTCACAGATAATGAAATCTTATCCCTGATCCTGAAGTTTCTGATTCTTTTTGGGTTCCATCTTCTGTGCCGTTACACCATGGGGTCTCATTTATAAAACTGTCACACGCACAAAACCCGGAGTATGCCAATTATAGTTGACTCCTGGGATTTATAAAAACACAACTTGGCGGTAAAATGTCCCAACCTCCACGCCAGCTCTGACCCTGCCGTACGCACAAAATCTGGAGAAATGGAAAACAGCGACACCACCTGCAGTAAATAAAACCAAAAACATAGTGTGAAAGTGCAAAATCAAATATAAACTTTCCCACAAAATGTGAAAGTTTTGTGAACTTTCACATTGAACCATGAATTGGATTAAGCGGTTAGGAAAATGAATGAATGTTGTACATTGACATTTGCACAAATGAAGAAAATGCATATTTAACACAATCTGGATTTACAACAGAAATGTTGTTAAAAAGAACATAAACCACTCAAATGTGTTCTGAAACAAAGTAGTTCCACATGTGACATGATGCTCCCTCACATGCACAAAATTGAGTGTAGATCCTGATCCTGAAGCAGTGTGTGCGTCCCACACCTGCTTTAAAAATCAGGAAGTTATTTGCTGTTTTCCGTACGTACGCCACCTGTTGTCACCTGTTGCCTTTTTTGTGTCATGACAAAAAGAAAGTGCCAACCTGTTCATAAATCGCCGTATCATCACCTTTCTGGCGCCAATAGACTGATTCTGCTGGGTCTGAATCAGCTGAGATGTTGTCCTGTCCTTCACAAGGAGAGAAACATGCCTCAGTCTTCAGTCTGACAAAAGATGCTCTTTTCTCTTTTTCTCTCTTTTTCTCTCTGCAAGGTGTTTTTCTGTTTTCTCTTCTTCTCTATTCTCTTTCTGTCCGTCTTCTATCCCCTCCGGTTCAGTTCAGCAATACAAACTTTATCATACAAACATTTGTGCAAAATAAACAGAAAAATAAAATAAGGATCCAGAATATCAAGGGGAGCATCGTATCTATAATGCTCCCCTTGGCAAAGTAAAAGAACACAGCATCTAGACGATCATTCTGTCTGCTTAAACGCTGGACAAGACAAAAAAAAAAAGCTCCAGTATTTTAATGAATGTTTCTTTTGTGTATTTTCCATTTGTGTACAATCTCACTCTCTGTTCCAAGTTACCACAGAACCTGTAGCAGGAGATGCGTTTAAGGACTTGATCTTCTTCTGTAATCTACGTTCTGATCAGCTTTCCACAGAAACTACCCTTCAGGTGCGGGAGCTGTTCTTTACTGCTTTAAACAGACTTGTGTCGTGTGTTTGTCTCCTCAGAGACGGATCAGAGAGGAATTCTGACAAAATCTGAACAATTTTCAGGACGTTGCCTCTCGTTTCGCTTCATGTCGGAAACTCGGGTGGAATTCACAGCTCAGACTCCAACAGACCAAATTATTCTTATGACTTTTTAAAAAGGGAATCCGAAAGTTTTCCTTCCTCTCAACCAAAAACTGAGAAGTGTGATGACAAAAGCAGAAGTGTGAAAGGGAAGTGCTGCAGTGCATTTCAGTTTTTAGCTGGTTTATTTATAGCTGTGGTGATGTGTGATGTTCATAATGACCTCCAGCAGGGTCGGTGTGAGCCGTGGAGAGCTCTCTGAAATCATCATCCACAGGTTCGTTGTGCTGTTTGAGACTTTTATCCTGCCTCAGGTTGTTTTACCATCCATCTCCAGGAGGTTTAACAGAAAACGTCATACAGCCTTAAAATAAATAAAGCAGACAATAATCAGGAGCACCCAGCTGTGAAACACATGAATCACACCAACCACAGCAGCGACAAATAAAAACCCCAGTGGTTACTGGTGATTAGGCCCACAGTACAACAGACCATGCCCCTGTGAAGACGAGAGGCAGACCAGTGGGCCCCAAAAACTGGGAGAGCTGCAAAAATCCCAGACGACCAGTTATCTGGAGGGAAGACAGAGGTCCTCAGCAGGAACAACCCAGTGCCATGGAGGTCACGCCCCAGGGGGCCAGGGACGTCCAGCAGCCCTCTGGACACCCAGAGGTCGACAGAGCGCAGGGCTCAGCATCCAGTTTGACTTTTGGTCCTTTTCCCAGCGCACAGAGATTCCTCCTTAGTTTCTAAATCTTTTTGTCATATTATTTACTGATAGTGGGATTTTCAAAGTCTTCATGATTTCATGCTGGAGAACATTTTTCTGAAGCCTGGTTTGCTTCAGATTGGCACACCTCTGTCCATCTGAGAGACTCTGCCTCTGAAATGCTCCTTTTACACCCAGTCATGTCACTGACCCGCTGCTAGTTAACCTAACTAGTTGTCAAATGCTTCTCTAGCCGTTTCTTTTATTTGTACCAGTTACTTTTCCTGCCTTTTGCTGCCCCTGTTCCAACTCTTTGGGACGATATTTGGAAGAAGCTTAGAGCAGGAATGTTTGTATTTATGTATCAGAGCTAAAATATGCACAGATTATTATGAGCACATGTTTTTCCACCTTCACTTGTTTTATTCTTATTGTTTGATTTGTTTAGTTTCATATTTGCTTGATTGTATTTCTGTTTTGATGGAGAAAGTTCCCGAAGACTAAAATAAACTAACCTTAACCAACAACTCCGCAGTGAAAGACTCAAATCCAACATTCTGGTTCCACATTTTAGTCTTCATGTTGTGAAAGCCGTACTCCTGGTTATTCCTGGTCGTATTCCTGGTTTTTCACAGGAGAATAAAAACCGCTGCAGCTGTTCTGTTGTCATTCAGGTCTTCACACAGACAGTTAAACACGTATTACCGTCACAAAACACCCAGAATCAACCTGGACTCAAAAGGGACCAAGAAAACATTAAACAGACAAAGTTTATTGTGTTTTGGATACAACCAGTACCTCCATCACAAAGTGTGTCCTTCCCCTACAGTACACACAGAGACTACCTAACACTTCAGCAGTCGATATTATAAGGTACAGATATGAGGAAGAACTAACGTTGTCTTCACTAGACGTATTGATAAGCCATCATTCTAAAGAGGGACACACATTTAGACATGTTGGAGGCGTCATGTGTGACGAATGTTACGCTGGGTTAAACCCAAACAGCATTAACTCAGCCTGTTCATCACATTCTCCAACGCTAACCACTAACAAACTGAATAATAAATAATGTTTTGTTCAGTAACTCTGACGATCATTATTCCACAGAATGACACCTTTCTGGTGAAGCCGACTCCTCCATGGACTGCATCAGGTGCAGTGTTACGATGCTCGGCAGGTATGAGAGCCACATGGGGAAGATGAATGCGTGGAAATGAGGAATGCAAACTGCAGAAAGCAGATTTCTGGGCTTCATTCACTTGTAGAGCATCTGCAGCCGGCTGGTGTGACAGTTGTTCCTGCTGATCTTACTGTCTGCTTGGTAGAAACTGGATGCGTTAGTGAAGGATGGAGGGGTGGGGTGGGGTTCAGAAAGAGGCGCTGGGTACCCTGGGGGGGGGGCCAGCGGCCTGGGGTCAGTGGGGATGATGGCCAGAGGAGGGCTGTGGTTCTGATGGCTGATGGTGGACGCTGTCCTCCTGGACCTCAGCGCCTGCCGCTCAGACAGCTGGTTCCTCAGCTCCGACACGCGCTCTTCTTTCTGAAGAAACACAATCACACCAAACGTTTCTGTTTCACCTCCATAGTTTGCTTCACTTTTTAACTGTCTGGCCAGAAGTGGACAAAACACGTTCAGACAAACTTGTGTTTTAGAGTCACTGTTTTTTTTTACCCGTTTTATTCAAAGCTACTAAATATGCAAATTATTTCCACATGTAACTGCTATTCTGATCACATGACATCACAGTTTTATAAATATATATATGAAGATTTGTTGTTTTGTTTTTAAGATCAATATTTAAATTTTCTACAATTTGTGTCAGGTTTCATATTTACTCCTGTTTCAGTTTTTTACTGGGGAAAACGTCTCTGCACAAAAATATAAATATAAACAACACTTTTGTTTGCTCCCATTTCTCCTGAGCTGCACTCAAACATCTAAAACTTTGTCTTCGCACACAAAAAAACATTCTTTTATATTACTCATTTGTATAAATTTTAATTTATTTCAGACTGAACTGCAACTAAGCCAGAATTCTGGCGCTGACTAAGGCCAGAAAAGGAGGCGGATGAGTCCAGTTCTCACATCTGGACTCTGGTTTCTGCTGAGGAGTGAAGCTCTGATGACGATGATGATGTACAGTCCCTAATAAAATTAGGACCAGTTGAAAAATGGCTAAAATTTACTTTTTGCATATTTGGATCTTAATGAGCTTTTAAGCAAGAAGCAAGAAGGGGGAATTGTGACAAAAAGCACTTTGTAAAAGTAATTGATTGGAAACAACAATTAAACTGAGATAAGCTGTTTTATCAGCTGTTAAAAAGTTTAAGATCAGAGGCTATAAAAGCCAAAATCTGCTCAAAATTCTCACTTTCACACGGTCAGTCCTCCTGATGGCTAAAGCTACAAAGCTTTCTCTTCTGCAACGCGGTCGGATCGTCGAGCTGCATGAGCAAGGTCTCGTGAAGCGCGCCATCGCCGCCGAGGTCGGACGCAGTGAGACAGTCATTCTAAATTTTCTGAAAGATCCTAAACTTTATGGAATAAAAGAAAATAAACAGTTTGTTGTTTTTGTCTGACTCCCCTTCCTGCTTTTGCACATTGCAGCTCTACTTAAAAGCTCATTAAGATCCAAAAAGGCCAATTCCAGTTATTTTTCACCTGGTCTGCACTGAAAAAAATAATCATGGTAAAAATGTAGACTTTATGTATTTTAATTACATGTAAATTTTTCATCCAATTTCATTACATACTTCCAATGAAAATCTTCACATTCCTCACCAGGCTATAAATATATTTATGGCCTTGTTTACACAACAAACTTGACCTTATATTTCATGTTCAGCTCAATGTATTTTTAAGTCATTAGATTTTTAAGTACACTAGGAGGGATTTTTTAATTATTATTCTGTTGGCCAGTCCAGTGGAAATGATAATAAAGTTCTCACGTGATTTTGCCAGTTGGTTTTTAATTTATTAGACAATAAGGGAAATGTTCAGATATACCTCTTTTATGTAATAGTTTAAATAAAGGTTACTTAAAAGATTCCTTTACCTTTAAAAAAAAAAAAAAAATTGGAATGAAAGCATAAACTTTATGTAAATATTTCCCTAAAGATGTACATAAGATATATACATAACTTTTATGTACAAGTTTGCATTGACCTTAATTAAATCTAAATTGACTTTATGCAATTTATTCACATAAACTAAATGCAATTAAAACATTGTTAGGAATGTGAATATTTTTATTGGAAGTATGTAATAAAAATTGGAGGGAAAATTTACATATAATTAAAATACATAAAGTTACATTTTTACCATGATTATTTTTTTGAGTCTGTGTTTGCTGTGGACGTCTGCGTGTATGATGCCTCTGTGACTGTTCTTCTGATCACCTGCAGATCTCTGGGCTTCATTACGAACTAAATGTTGCCTTGACTAAAACATTTAGAAACTTTAAGTGTTGCTAATAGTGTTGATAATACATTAATTGTAGCAGGGGACTTAAATGTTATTCTAGACAAACACAGTTCATCTGGGAAGTATCGAGGTTGGAAATCAGCTGAAATGGTTAAACAATACATGAAGGATTTTGGTCTTTGGCGTTCTCATCACCCGACACTGAGAGAATATAGTTTCTTCTCTGCAGTTCACGGTTCCTATTCTAGATTAGACTACTTCCTAACCAGCAGTTCACTCATAATTGACATATCAGAGATGAAGATCCATCCCATAACCATCAGTGATCATGCACCTGTATCATTAACCTTTAGAAGTAAGAACAGCAAGCCAGCCACGAGAAACTGGAGATTTAATACATCATTACTTAAAGATTCTGAGTTTATCAATTACTTTAAAAGAGAATGTTCCACATATCTGGACAACAATAACAGGGCAGAAACTTCAGCGTGTGTTCTTTGGGAAGCAGGAAAAGCAGTAATGAGAGGGAAAATAATATCCTTTTCTTCCCATAAGAAAAAGAAGGAAACTTTGAGAACATCAGAATTAGAACTCAGAATTAAATCACTAGAGGAAGCTTACCATGTCTCCCCAGAAGAACACACACTGAATGATATTAGAAAAACCAAATTAGAACTTAATGAAATAATAGATAAAAAACACAATTCATGGTGCAAAGACTTCGATTGGACAATTTTGAACATGGCAACAAATCTGGAAAGTTCCTGGCTAACCAACTAAAGGCAAATAAGGAGAAAACAACAATTTCCTCTATAAAAGATTCAGAAGGAAATATCAGCCATGATCCTGACATGATAAACAATACTTTCAAAGAATTTTACAAAACATTGTATAAATCACAAATAAATCCAACACATGAGAATATTGATCAGTTTCTTAGCGATATTAATCTCCCAAAATTAAAACATGAAAATAAAATGGCTCTAGATGCACCCATTTCAGTTCATGAGCTCCATGAAGCTCTCCAGCACATGCCAAGCAATAAAGCACCAGGTCCAGATGGTTATCCAGCTGAATTCTACAAAGAATTCTGGACAACACTGGCTCCAACCTTTTACAGCATGGTATTAGAAATAAAAGAAAAGCAAAAAATACCCTCCAACATGAACTTGGCTAATATTTCGGTCCTATTAAAACCAGGAAAGGACCCTACACTCCCATCCAGTTACCGTCCAATTTCATTAATAAACGTAGATCTCAAAATAATCAGCAAAGCTCTAGCCAGAAGGATAGAGAAAATAACCCCTTCCGTTATTCACGCTGATCAAACAGGCTTTATAAAAGGTAGACATTCCTACACTAACATGCGCAGATTAATTCACATAATAGATTATTCAACTCTACACAATCTGAAGTCCACAGTTATATCTTTAGATGCAGAAAAAGCATTTGACCGTGTAAACTGGAAATTTTTATTTGCAACTTTAAACAAATTTGGGTTCGGGCCATCATTTATTGACAGGATTAAAATATTATACAGCAGCCCAAATGCATGTGTACTAAAGTCTAATGATCAAATCTCTCCAAGCTTCTGCTTACAGAGGGGCACCAGACAAGGCTGCCCACTTTCTCCATCACTCTTTGCCAATTTTATCGAACCCCTGGCAGCTGCC
This sequence comes from Telmatherina bonti, assembly GCF_933228915.1. Taxonomy (NCBI): domain Eukaryota; kingdom Metazoa; phylum Chordata; class Actinopteri; order Atheriniformes; family Telmatherinidae; genus Telmatherina; species Telmatherina bonti. The sequence continues at coordinate 33,815,775 of NC_136617.1, forward strand.
ATAAGACAGAATAAAGAAATCAAAGGAATTCGTGCTTAAAAATATAGAACATAAAATAAGTCTTTATGCTGATGACATTTTACTTTTCCTTCAGAACTCACAAACATCTCTTTATCAGACAATCACACTCGTTAATAAATTCTCATCAATATCAGACTACTCTATTAACTGGTCAAAGACTACAGCTATGCCCATTAACTGTGACTTTAAAAATATATCTAACACTATTATACAGTCAGAAAACATTAGGTATTTAGGGAAAATATTTCCTCCAGACTAATTGGTAAAGTTATAATTACGATCAACTAAACAGTAGAGGAGGACCTCTCAAGGTGGAACTGCTTGCCCATATCACTTATGGGGAGAGTTTCCACCGTTAAAATGATGGTTCTACCTAAAGTTAATTATCTCTTTTCAATGATCCCCACCAAACCATCCTCCACTTGGTTTAAATCATTAGACTCCCACTTATCCAAATTTCTCTGGAGAAACAAGCCATCGCATTAGTCTAAAAACTTTACAACAGACCAAAGACAGAGGTGAGTTGGACCTGCCTAATTTCAATCATTACTTTTTATGTAACAGGCTGCAGTGCATCTCCAAGTGGCTCAAACTGTGTTCTCTAGATGAGCCATGGCTAGATGTAGAGCTAGCACTGTGTGAAGACTTAGTCATCTCTGATTTACCATTCATCAGCTCAACTGTTAAATCATACAAGTGTTTGAAAAGCATTAACATCAGCTCCTCTCTGATGGTTTGGTGGGAATTCCTGAAAGTAACCAAGTCTGCACTTATTCCATGTAAGTTCACACCCATCTGGAACAATCCCGACTTCCTGCCAAACAGAAAGATGATAAACTTCCCTCAGTGGAAGAATAAAGGAGTAAATCACTTATATCATAGAAAGTGGAAACTTTCTGCCTTTTGCTGTAATTACTTCACGATATGAAATCAGCAGCACCAAACTTTTGGAATACCACCAACTTAAATCTATTATAGGTAAGAAATACACCCCTGATCAATTAAACTGACAGCTACCTATTAGGATTGCAGAATTCGTAAATCTCAATGCCCCGAAGCTACTATCCAAAACATATAGATTACTAACAAAGCTAGAAGATTCCATCTCTCTCCCAACTTCTAAATGGGAAGCAGACTTATCCAGTTATATTAATCAAAATAAATGGTCACAAATCTGTTCAAACACATTTAAAATTACTAAGAATTCAAACATGCAATTAATACAATTCAAAATTCTACACAGAACTCATTATACGGGACACAGGATGTTCAGGATGGGTCTGTTACACTCACATATCTGTTCACACTGTACTGACAACATGATTGACAGCTACTACCATGCTTTATGGTCTTGCCCACCTGTCCAGAGATTCTGGCTCCAGGTATGTAAAGATCTGTCAGACTGGTTTAAATGTAATATCCCTACAAACCCCAAACTATGCCTACTGGGTCACTTGGGTGAAAATAACATAGGGTTCAACTCTGCAGATCCAATCCTCACTAGCCTGTGCATCGCAAAGAAAACTATCCTTGTGAACTGGAAAAGCAAACAGAATCTTTGTATCCAGCAGTTTAGAAATCTGTTATTAGGTTACATCAGCATAGAGATGATGTTTGCCTCCTCAAAGGATCAATCAGCTGAATTTCATTCCCTCTGGTCCCCTATGATCAGCTCCATCACTTAGTATGGGGTTAAAGTGTGACCTCATCGCACTGGGGGTTGGGGGTCTCTGGGGGCTGTGGGTCGGTGGTGGGCCCCTGAGTGGGGATCTTGCCTGCCTCACCACTGGGGTTGCTCGGTTCCCGGCCCTGGGGGGGGGGCCTTGGGTGGGTCAGCAGTTGGGGTTGCCTTGCGGTGGAGGGGCGAGGCCACTGGCAAAGGCTTGGCCGGCGGGTTCTGGCCCTGTGGCGGGCGGCCGTGCCGCTGCGGGGTGGGCTGGGCGGTGGCCCTGGAGCCCAGGGCCCCCGGGCTGTCCCCTGTCTCTTGGGGGTAGGGGGCGTTGGCCTCCGCCGTGGGGGGCTGGGCTGACTTGGATCTGCTGCTGCAGCGGGGGGCAGGTCCGTACCCTGGTGCCTGGTTGTGGACCCGAGACCAAGACGGTTGGGGATCGGTGTGTGTGTGTGTGTGTGTGTGTGTGTGTGTGTGTGTGTGTGTGTGTGTGTGTGCGTGCGTGTGTGTGTGTGTGTGTGTGTGTGTGTGTGTGTGTGTGTGCGTGCGTGTGTGTGTGCGTGCACGTGTGTGTGTGCGCACGTGTGTGTGTGAGTGTGTGTGTATGTGTACATGTGTGTATGGGGTATGTATGGAGTGTAGGGTAGGGTAGTAGGGTAGGAGTGTGTGTATGAGGGAGTGTGGTGCTGCAAGTGGATGGGGGGGTAGGGGTGCGTGTATAGGGGACTGTGTTTGTGCATGTGGATGAGGGTTAAGGGGGGATGTATGGGGGAGTGTAGTGATACACGGTGATGGGGTAAGCATGTGTGTTGGGGTGCAAGTGTGTATGTAAATGTATGTGAGGGTGCAAGTGTATGAATGCATAGTGGTACATGTGTATGAGGGATAGGAGGATAGAGGGGCACATAGAGGAGTGTTGAGGTGCATGTGGGTGGAGGGATAGTGGTATGTGTGTATGGGGGTGGAGGGGTAGTGGTTATCAAGAGGGTAGGACATAGGTGAGAAAGGTGTTTGTGTGGTAACTTATTGGGGTGTAGGTAAGGAGGGACTCCAGCATGTCTCCGGGTGGGGAGTGTTCTGGGTGGGTGTGGACGGTGGACTGTTGGTCTGGGGTCCCCTTCTTCCGCCCCTCCCCCTCCTTGCCTTCCTGCCGCCCTTTGCATGTGGCTGATCGCTCCTTGGTTGCTGTTGGTGAGGGCTCTGGCTGTTGGGGCGGCTGTTCCTGCTTGTCCTGGCCTCGGCGGCCACCTTCACTCCCACCTTCTAGAGGGAGTCACTTCCCTCTGGTCCTGAATCCCCTTCCCCTTCCCCGCTCTCCACCACACACAGGTAGGGTGTTGGGAGGTGTGCACAGTGTCCTGGGTGGTGAGAGAGGCCATGAAAGGTGGTCTTGATCACTGCACCCGGTACTAGCCCACCTTCCAATTTTAATTACACTTAGTCACCACATCACATAAAACACACTGACAACTCATGGACATCTTTTGGGGGGCAGGCCATGCAGTGTATGGTGGGCGGGGCCGCTAAGGCAGTCCCTTTCCCAACATGGTGGGGTTACTGCCCCTCAGTTTTAATTAGAAACATCACACACTTCACAATTATTAGTGGGGAGGGTGGAAGGGGAGAAGGGGTCCTCTCACGCCCCTATTTCTGGGGCTTCGCTGGGGGGTGCGGTTCAGTAGATCTGGGTCTGGGCTGGCCTGACTGGGGGGAGAACTCTGCTGGCTCTGGGGGTTGCTGGGTCGGCTATGTCTGGGGGATGGCGAGGGGGGCGCTGGGGGTGGTGGGCGGTAGCTGTGGGGGCCCTGATCGGGGCCTTACTGGTTTCTGCTCCCCCAGGGGCGTCTCACACGGGACATGTTGGGAAGGAAAGATGAGGGCGTGAGGGAGCAAATGGATTGTGGATGGAATGTAAGAGAGTAGAGGTGGGCACGTACAGGAGGTAGGGTATGAATGGAGACGGAAAGGTGAGTTGGGGTGCGTGTCTGTAGGGAGGAGTGGATAAGTTGAGGTGTGCTGGGGATATTTGTGGGATGGGGTGTGTGTGCTGATAAATAAGGGAGTGAGTGAACTGGGGGTGAAAAGGGGTGTGTGTGTCGAGGTGTGTAGAGAGGGAGCTTGTGAGGGGTGTTGTGTCATGTGGTGTATGTGTGCATCGGGGAGTATGTGAGTGGGGGAAGGGGGGGAAGGGGGTGTGATATGGAGCGTGTGTAATGGATTGGGCGGGTAGGGTGTGTGTCTCGAGGTAGTATGTGAGTCTGTTGGTGTGTGTGTGTGTATGTGTGGGTGGGTGTGGGTGTGGGTGTGTGTGTGTGTGTGTATGCCTGGGTGTGTGTGTGTTAGGGGGGTCCTGTGCCCCGGGGGCGCGGCTGGTGCACTGGGGTGCGGCCTGGCCTCCGCTCGGCGGCTGTCTGGGGATCCTGGCTCTCCATTGATGTGGGCTGGACCCTCTGCCCACGGGGGGTTGGGGGTTGCCTTCAGGTTCTTGGGGCCCTGGGGCCCGTGCTCTGTCTGCCCTGGACGGCTGGTGACCGGCAGGGCCGGTTCCTGCTGGTCTGGGCCCGCTGGGGCCTGTTCACCCTGACCGCTGGGGACTCCGGCTGGGGCTCCCATCCGCTGCCTCCGGGGTGGGTGTGTGGTGGTTGGATCCTGTGCTTGGGGGTGGCTACCGGTCACATGGGTCTCGGGGTCCTACTGGCCTGCTTCTGGCCTTTGTGTGGGCGGGGTCACATTGGCATGGTCACTCTTCTCTGGACACGTTCCACCCTGTATGTTCTGCATGTGACACAGTCACTGGGTTGTGTGCAGGATTATTCACGAACAGCAGCTTGTTTTCTTTGTCTCCCATTAATATTTAACCTGATAGTTTATGGTGCTCCTGACACTTGATAGTCTAGTTCTCTGCAGGGGGAATAAGAATCTAAGATTGGCCTGTTTGTGTCTATATGTGTGAATATGTAGGTACATGCGTCTATATAGGCAAATTCGTATGAGTGTATATGCGTACGTTTATGCAGATTTCCTTCTTTCTCTCTCTGTTTTTCTCTATCTCTACGAGGTATTTTCTTTCTTTTTCCATTTATCTTTCTGTTGCTCCTATCCTCTCTCGTCTGGTCCAGCAGTAGAAACTCAAAAATTTATACAAAATAAAGAAATAAAATAAAAATCTAGAAAATAAAGGGGTTATTATACCAGTAATTCTCCCCTTGGCAAATTAAATTTGCTCAGCAGAACACAGCATCCAGACAATCATTCTGCTGCTTAAATGCTGGACAAGACAAAAAAAAAAAGAAACTTTAAGTGTTGCTGACCTCCTGAATGATCTTCTGAAGCTCTTTGTTCTCTTTCTCCAGCTGTCTGGATTTCTCCTCGTCGTTGTTGTTGGTGGATGATCCGGTCTTCGTGGTCTCCTGAGCATCCGACTGCCACTCGCCCCGCGTGATCAGGCGCCGCATCTGTGGAACACGTTCACCGATATCGTCACCAGTTCTCATGTTTGTGTTCAGTTTGGGAGCTTGGTTAAGCAGGGAGCATCGTTTCATCAAGAAACAATGAGGAATTCCCCATGGAGGGACAGGAGGGCTCTGGTTTTACCTTGGGGACAAACAGAACCACCAGCGTGATGTAGACAGAGAAGATGATGGCCAAAGAGGCGAAGGCGAAGGAGGCATCCTGCTGGGAGGACAGGATCATGGTGACCGGGGCGGTGATCATACACAACACCTGGGAACACAAACACAACAGTTATTCTCACTGAAAAGTATCTGCAAATACAACATCAAGTTTAAAATGTTCCCAGCAGACCAGCAGAGGTCTGAACGCCATGTGAACACGCCACGCCGAAGATCTGCAGCGTTCCGTCTTCATGTCGGAGTGGCCGATCGGTAGCGCCGGGAAATCCAAACAAAACATTGAATATTGGAAAATTTTGGGATTATTTGGATTATTTTTATTTATTTGAAAATATATATATATTTTTTTGTTTTGTTTTGTTTTTTTTTACAAATAAATAAAATTAATCAGTTCTAAAATTTTAGTCATATTTATTGTTTTTATTGATGTTTTTCGTGTCTTCTTGGGCATTAGCAGCAGAATAATGGTCTGGCTACTGTGGTGTTTTTTTTCTAATTGAAATTAAGAAAAATGTGTTATGTGGTGGCAGTGGGGAAGGTGAGGACCCAAATGCAGAGATCAGGGAAACGGGATGCTGATTTTAGTTGATTTATTTTAACAAAGGATCTCCAGGGACAACAACAAACCAACTAGTGCAACAAAATGATCCAGCAACCAAGGAATGAAACTGAGGGGTATAAATGCACTGAGGACCCAAACAATAAACAGGTGAATGGAATGAACTGAAACAAGACCAGGTGAACTCAATGAACAGAAAATCAATGAAGCTAAACAACAAACAAGGGAACCAAACAGGAAATACTACAAAATAAAACAGGAAACCTAAACCAAGGAAAAAACACAAACCACCACATCATAACAAAATGATGAGCAAAAATATAAGTTTTGTACATTTTTATTTTGTTTTAGTGTAAAAAAAAAAAAAAAAAAAAAAAAAAAATCAGCAATATCAAAGACTCCTGAGAATCAGAATTTAAATCGAATTGGCGCCAAAAAGCACATCGTCACAGCTACAGCTATCAGACACACCGAGCCTTGAGACGGCAGTCCTGTTGTCATGTTACAAACCAGTCAATAAGTTAAATAGCCAAATTATAAGTCTAAGATTTGTCCAGAAAAATGCGATCCAGCTGCAGAAACCAGAATAAAATCCTGCTGGCCGGACAAAGAAGCTCATAAAAGAAAACAAATGAAAATGTATTAAAATGAAAACATGACATTAAAAAAGTAAAAGAACGTTCTGAGGCGATTTGAATGAAGCAAGAGTTGCAGCTTTCCTGCAAGATGTATGAAAAGTAAGAGCAGCTTGGAAACAAGCCTCATGATCTGACCCATCTGAAGTCCGCTTACCAGAAACTCCTGGAAGAGACTCACATATTCCTCCCTGACCTTCAGCAGGACGATGATCTGAAACACACCAGGAAGTTCTCCTTCATAAGACTCCAAAGAAAGGTTTGGAAAGATGAAGTCCAGACTTCAGTCAGACAGAGACGCTGGTGTGTGTGACCTGAAACTGGCTGCTCATGCTGGGAATCCTCCGCTCTGTAAGGAAAAGTCCTCCTGAGATCTGAGAGACCCTCAGCTGGTGGTCCCACACGTTTGATTCCCGCTGCTGCAGCACAGAGGAGCAGCCTTGGATCAGTTTTATCCCTTTAGTTTTTTCCTTTTCAGGATTTATTTGTCTGATAGTAGAATTGGTTTGAAGTGGGAAAAAAGTGGGAAACAGGAACAGGAAGGAGGCGGATCTGTTTTCATAGAAGAAAAATTAAAATCAGGAGAAAATCTGATCACAACTTTATCATCAGTCTGATTTCTGGCTGTCAGGCTGCAGCGTTACGACGTGTTCCTCTTCATCCAACGTGTTCCTCTTCATCCAACATGTTCCTCTTCATCCAACATGTTCCTCTTCATCCAACGTGTTCTTCTTCATCCAACGTGTTCCTCTTCATCCAACATGTTCCTCTTCATCCAACATGTTCCTCTTCATCCAACGTGTTCCTCTTCATCCAACGTGTTGCTCTTCATCCAACTTGTTCCTCTTCATCCAACGTGTTCCTCTTCATCCAACGTGTTCCTCTTCATCCAGCGTGTTCCTCTTCATCCAACGTGTTCTTCCTCATCCAACGTGTTCCTCTTCATCCAACGTGTTCCTCTTCATCCAACGTATTCCTCTTCATCCAACGTATTCCTCTTCATCCAACGTGTTCCTCTTCATCCAACGTGTTCCTCTTCATCCAACATGTTCCTCTTCATCCAACGTGTTCCTCTTCATCCAACATGTTCCTCTTCATCCAACATGTTCCTCTTCATCCAACGTGTTCCTCTTCATCCAACTTGTTCCTCTTCATCCAACTTGTTCCTTTTCATCCAACGTATTCCTCTTCATCCAACGTGTTCTTCTTCATCCAACATGTTCCTCTTCATCCAACGTGTTCCTCTTCATCCAACATGTTCCTCTTCATCCAACATGTTCCTCTTAATCCAACGTGTTCCTCTTCATCCAACGTGTTCCTCTTCATCCAATGTGTTCCTCTTCATCCAACTTGTTCTTCTACATCCAACTTGTTCCTCTTCATTCAACGTGTTCCTCTTCATCCATCTTGTTCTTCCTCATCCAACGTGTTCCTCTTCATCCAACGTGTTCCTCTTCATCCAACGTATTCCTCTTCATCCAACGTGTTCTTCTTCATCCAACGTGTTCCTCTTCATTCAACGTGTTCCTCTTCATCCAACATGTTCCTCTTCATCCAATTTGTTCCTCTTCATCCAACTTGTTCCTCTTCATCCAACGTGTTCCTCTTCATCCAACTTGTTCCTCTTCATCCAACGTGTTCCTCTTCATCCAGTGTGTTCCTCTTCATCCAAAGTATTCTTCTTCATCCAGCGTGTTCCACTTCATCCAAAGTATTCTTCTTCATCCAACTTGTTCCTCTTCATCCAACGTGTTCCTCTTCATCCAACTTGTTCCTCTTCATCCAACGTGTTCCTCTTCATCCAGTGTGTTCCTCTTCATCCAAAGTATTCTTCTTCATCCAGCGTGTTCCACTTCATCCAAAGTATTCTTCTTCATCCAACTTGTTCCTCTTCATCCAACGTGTTCCTCTTCATCCAACTTGTTCCTCTTCATCCAACGTGTTCCTCTTCATCCAGTGTGTTCCTCTTCATCCAAAGTATTCTTCTTCATCCAACTTGTTCCTCTTCATCCAACATGTTCCTCTTCATCCAACGTGTTCCCCTTCATCCAACGTGTTCCTCTTCATCCAACTTGTTCCTTTTCATCCAACGTGTTCCTCTTCATCCAACGTGTTCTTCTTCATCCAACAAGTTCGTCTTCATCCAACTTGTTCCTCTTTATCCAACATGTTCTTCTTCATCCAACATGTTCCTCTTCATCCAACGTGTTCCTCTTCATCCAACGTGTTCCTCTTCATCCAACTTGTTCTTCTTCATCCAACTTGTTCCTCTTCATCCAACGTGTTCCTCTTCATCCATCTTGTTCTTCCTCATCCAACGTGTTCCTCTTCATCCAACGTGTTCCTCTTCATCCAACGTATTCCTCTTCATCCAACGTGTTCCTCTTCATCCAACTTGTTCCTCTTCATCCAGCGTGTTCCTCTTCATCCAACTTGTTCCTCTTCATCCAGCGTGTTCCTCTTCATCCAGCGTGTTCCTCTTCATCCAACGTGTTCTTCTTCATCCAACATGTTCCTCTTCATCCAACGTGTTCTTCCTCATCCAACATGTTCTTTTTCATCCGATGTGTTGCTCTTCATCTAACTTATTCCTCTTCATCTAACGTTTTCCTCTTCATCCAACTTGTTCCTCTTCATCCAATGTATTCCTCTTCATCCAACTTGTTCTTCTTCATCCATCGGTCATTTAGCTGCTTTAGAGCATGCGGCAGAACATTCTAGCACACAGTCATATATTCTGGAATAAAACTGTTCCTTTTCTACCAGGTCAGTCAAACACAGAGAAAGATTTTTTTTTACCATTTAAGTCATTAAGGACAAAAATGTGCTCACATGCACTCAAACTGGCATTTAATGGGTTAAAAACCCGGTAATATGTGATTGTTTTAATCAGGCCTGAATCATAACAGCTAAAAGCTGAAAGAAAATATTCATTCATTCATTTCCCATGCTGCTTAGTCCAGGTGGTCTCAGCTCTGGTACTCGAGGGCTACAACCTGCAGGTTTTCCATGTATCCCTGCTCCAACACACCTGACTGGAACTAATTACTCATCTGCTGAACTTCATTGGCTGTTTTATCCATTTAATGGAAGCAGGTGTGTTGGAGCAGGGATACATAAAAACCTGGAGCACACCGACTTTGGGCGCCCCTGGCGTAGCCCGACCCGGGTTTAGGAAGTTGGAGTCTATCCCAGAGGCAGGGTTTATCTGGGCCGCTCGCCGTCAGTCCATCTGGTAAGTTTTCCTACAAGGTTTTAGCTGTGAGCATTTTAGTCCTTCATCATGTTGTACATACAAAGTTTTGCACAACACAAAAACTAATAATAATAATAATAATAATAATAATAATAATAATAATAATAATAATAATGCAATAATGCAATAATTTCATATAAAATAAGATTTTATTTCCTTTCATGACGACACAATGTAGCATTTAAAGGTTTAAACTTCTGAAAGTCTTTGGTTTTGGTCGTTGAAAGCAGATCTGAAGTTATTTAAGAGATTCATGGAGAAAAAAAATCAGAAAAATCCTGAATCTGTTATATTTTAATTGCAGTTTTTTGGAAGTTGACATTAAATGAAAGTGAAACTTGAGGAGTAAACAGGGAATTAATGTCAACGTACATTCCTCTGTTTGTTTAAGGGAATTTCTTATTGTCTCACTTGGTGAAAGGTCATTGCTGAGCCTTTACATTTCATCACAAACCCGTCGAGAGTTTAGGTGGTTAAAACCGTGTTCACTTTCATGTCCATTCGTCTCCCCTGACAGAGACCCCCCCCACCCCACATTCACAGTTTTGTTCCGTTTCTGTCTTTTCTGCTTTTTTCTACTTTCCCTGACCAGATGCAGACATGGAGGTGCTTCTGTCCAGTTGTGCAACCATTCAGTATGAATAAAAATCTAAAACCAGCGGCGCAGTATCTCTGCAGCTTCTGCTGGAATAAATGCCTGAAAGAGGCGAGAGATGCCTGAACATAAAGCTGCAGACAGGAAACGACTGTTTGCAGAACAAAACAGGAAACAAACAGACATTTTCCTTCCTGTCCTGGTTTGTATTTCTACCCACTCAGCTGCAGTTTCAGGTGGGTCCAACCTACAGTATACGTACGCTGAGTCATAAACCATCTGAAGATGATGTGATTTAAAAGTCATGTTCAGGTTGTGTGGAAGAGAAAATCATTTCCAGTCAGCGGCAGATGCTCCACTGGTCTTTAACTGTCCTGCAGAAGGACAACATAGACATGCAAATATGGTAACTGACTGAGGACATAAACCACAAACTACAAATTAGTTTTGTTGATATTTCTCTCAAAGTTTATATACATTTATTTATGAAAAAATATATAAATATTTCTCGTATACAGGCGGCTGAAATGGGTTTCCTCCGCAGGGTGGCCGGGCTCTCCCTTAGAGATAGGGTGAGGAGCTCAGTCATCCGGGAGGAGATCAGAGTAGAGCCGCTGCTCCTCCGCATCGAGAGGAACCAGTTGAGGTGGCTCGGGCATCTGGTCAGGATGCCTCCTGGACCTCCCTGGTGAGGTGTTCCAGGCACGTCCCTCTGGGAGGAGACCCCGGGGAAGACCCAGGACACGCTGGAGGGATTATATCTCTCGGCTGGCCTGGGAACGCCTCGGGATCCCCCCGCAGAGTTGGCAAATGTGGCTGGGGAGAGGGAAGTCTGGGATTCCCTGCTTAGGCTGCTGCCCCCGCGACCCGACCCCGGATAAGCGGCAAAAGATGGATGGATGGATATAAATATTTCCAATAAAAAGATATATATATATTTACTATTATATATACATATATATATATATATATATATATATATATATATATATATATATATATATATATATATATATATATATATATATATATATATATATATATATAATTATTTAGTATGTACTATATATATTTCGTTCAATAAATAAATAATATACAAATGGTTTCCATGGAATCCTCCGGTAGCAACTGTCGTACGAAAGCAAGGATGAGCAGTTCCACAGATGTCAGACTCCAGTCCTGGAGGGCCGGTATGCTGCAGGTTTTTGTTGTCTCCCTGCTCCAACACATCTGACTGAAATTCATAAACAGTTTGAAAACCTGCAGGATACCGGCCCTCCAGACCGGAAACCTGCAGGATACCGGCCTTCCACAATGGAAACCTGCAGGATACCGGCCCTCCAGACAGGAAACCTGCAGGATACCGGCCCTCCAGGCTGGAAACCTGCAGGATACCGGCCCTCCAGACTGGAAACCTGCAGGATACCGGCCCTCCAGACTGGAAACCTGCAGGATACCGGCCCTCCAGACAGGAAACCTGCAGGATACCGGCTCTCCAGAATGGAAACCTGCAGGATACCGGCCCTCCAGACAGGAAACCTGCAGGATACCGGCCCTCCAGACTGGAAACCTGCAGGATACCGGCCCTCCAGACAGGAAACCTGCAGGATACCGGCCCTCCAGACAGGAAACCTGCAGGATACCGGCCCTCCAGACAGGAAACCTGCAGGATACCGGCCCTCCAGACTGGAAACCTGCAGGATACCGGCCCTCCAGACAGGAAACCTGCAGGATACCGGCCCTTCAGGACTGGAAACCTGCAGGATACCGGCTCTCCAGACAGGAAACCTGCAGGATACCGGCCCTCCAGACAGGAAACCTGCAGGATACCGGCCCTCCACAATGGAAACCTGCAGGATACCGGCCCTCCAGGCTGGAAACCTGCAGGATACCGGCCCTCCACAATGGAAACCTGCAGGATACCGGCCCTCCAGACAGGAAACCTGCAGGATACCGGCCCTCCACAATGGAAACCTGCAGGATACCGGCCCTCCAGACAGGAAACCTGCAGGATACCGGCCCTCCAGGACAGGAAACCTGCAGGATACCGGCCCTCCACAATGGAAACCTGCAGGATACCGGCCCTCCAGACAGGAAACCTGCAGGATACCGGCCCTCCAGACAGGAAACCTGCAGGATACCGGCCCTCCAGACTGGAGTTTAACACCTGAATAACAATCAGAGCCGAGGAGTGAGCGAGTGTGAATGGTTGTTTTCTTTATTTATTCGATAAATGTAGGATAAATATATTATTTACAGTTATCTGGTGACCCCAGTGGGGGTCCCAACCCCCAGTTTTAGACTACTGCTCCACACAACACCATGAAGCAACAACAGTGTGTTCAGTCAGAGCCTTCTTCAGCTGCATCAAAGAGCCGGACAGGAGATGAGCTCTGTCTCAGGAAATGTTTGTAATTTCTTTAACCTTTTAAGGATTAAAGACTTAAAATAGTTTTATTTCCCCGCTCAGTTTCTAAACCTGTAAAAGTGTGAGTTTATAATTGATTAGTAATTCATTTTCTGTTAATAAAAATCATGATAGATGCACAAAGTCTCTATCCTATCCAAAGTATTTCATGTGTTTTTCTCTTTCATGCAGTGACTGTGTTTGCATCAAGAAACTCGACAGCTGCTGCCTCTGGGTTTTCTGGACGTCACAGAACCTCATTGTGTTATCAGGACACACATTCTGCAGACATGACCTCATTCAAACCAACAAAATGGACGTGAGCCAGGTCACGGGGGAAGGCGGAGCGTTATCAGAGGGAAATAAAGGAGGAGAGGAAGAGGATGAAGAGGACGAACCTGCAGGCAGAGGCGCCATATGGGGAGGAAAGTTAGGAGGATTCTACGACTTGATAGGGGCCCAAAAAGATGTATAAACTATATAAGAAAATCATTAAACCTTCATTATAAATAATAAATACTTTTTCCAATGGTTATAATAAAATACAGCAATAATATAAACTGATAAACGTTTTATATTAAAATAACCTAGTTAGATGTATGCACTGTGATTTAACCCTTTATACTCAATAAAATACCTTTAAATAAGAAATATTAATCTAAAATTGTCCTTCTGGTATGAACCAAGACCTCCATTCTGTTGTTACATTAAAGAAAAAAATAGTTTCATGCTGAATATGAAAGGAAACAAAGTGATAAAAAATAGTCACTTGTCCCTTAAAGGGTTAAACACAGCCCCTAGATCTTTATTATTCCCATGAAAAGCTTTTTTTTTATCAGCTTGAAGCAAAAAGAAAAATGTAAAATGTGCGATCCAGTGGTGGGGTCTGTTGTCTTTCATAGGACCCAAAATGTCCTGGCGGTGCCCCTGCCTGCAGGGATGGAGAACATGGAACATATTCTTATGTCTTCTTCTGTCTGCTGGTCTGAAAAGCAGGAACTGTGGTTAGGTTTGATCAATCAGACACGTTGTAGAAGAACAAAATGGAAAGCTCAACAACATTTTCTTCTTCATCCTGCATGTTGTTGGTTGTGCACCAGACACGCTTCAGACACTGACAGCTTGATAACCTCCATCCATCCCTTTAGTCCTGCTGCTGCTGCTGTTGTTGTTGTTGTCATTCATTTACTTACTTATGTAGCAATGTGGATGTTACCTGATGCACTGAGAAGTACCTCGCTCTATTTCTCTAATATATTAATGTATAAATATATGACAATATTGCCGTCTCTAACTTATTTCTCCTTTTTTCCGCAGGTCTTCCTGAATAAGTGCAGTTGTACATGTTGATCTGTCTTTCCTGTCCTCTCCACCCCAACCAGTCGAGGCAGATGGCTGCCCTCCCTGAGCCGGGTTCTGCCGGAGGTTTTCTTCCTGTTAAAGGGGAGTTTTTTCCTTCCCACTGTCGCCTCGTGCAGCTCAGGATGGAGGATTGGATCGATGTCATGACTCGATGCAACCAGTTGGTTTCTATTATAGGATATGTATGAATTGGCTTGAAATGATGTGGATGTAAAGTGTCCTGAGACAACATTGTTGTAAAGTGGCGCTGTACAAATAAAGCTAAATTGAACTGAATTGAATTAATTTGTGTTTTATTTTAAACTGATTATAATCGGCCTACATGGACCATGCATGTAAAAACAACCTGGGACGACTGTGCTGTGAGTTTGTGCTGCATAAATAAAGATTAACTGAACAGAAATGAGCTATCCTCAGGAAAAGATAAGATAGATTTGTTGTAAAACTGAACCAGTTTCCACCTGTCGTTTCATCTCCGTCCTGCTCAGTGGATTTTTATTTCCTGCTCCCAGATCTGTGTTCAAACTGAGTGAAATGACTGCAAACAACAGGCGAGACTCACGGCAACGTTATAGATCGCCATGCCAACAGCTCGGTGGTCGTTGATCTTCTCCGTGGAGACGGACTTGGTCTCGTAGGCCAGGAATATGCCGAGCAGCAGCAGCAGGCCTTTATATCCATACACCACCCCTGCAGACACACAACAAACACATGCTCTGACCACTGAGGACTTCTCCTGTTCTGCTGCCACTCACACCTGACTTTCTCAACGTCCTACAGCTGGACTGATGTGTTCATGCTGTAAAAGCTAGAGAGCAGAGAAAGATTTGGTTTTGCTGTCAGGTGGTGCTGCTACATCCACAGCCCAGCGGGTGGAGAATCAGGAGAAAACCAGACAGGTGGAGATGAAAAAGATCTCGGCTTTTCTAAACATTACCTTTCCTTACATGTCAGTATCAGTTGGGTGGTCTGAGATCCACTCACCCAGCCAGGTGTTCATCTTCTCCGAGCTGCAGTGCTCCAGCAGAGGCTGGACCAAAACATCCAGGTCCCCCTTGGGAGCCTCTCGAGTGAATTTCTGCTGACACAACAACATGAACAGATGAAAAAAGTCACAACTTCACAAAGAAAGCAGCAACTTGACAGGGGATTTATTCATGCTGCAGTTTTAAAGCCCAACCTGGAAGAACCCAGACAGATTTCCAGACAGAATTAGGCCCCAACGACCACCATTGTGTTCGTTGTGTCTGGGGACGTCTGGAGAATGTATTCCTGGTGTCAACGTGTGACCATGGCTGAGTAAATTACAGCATCACGCTCACTATGAACACACCGATCACCTTCAGCTCATCAACGTTTGGCCTGAAACACACTTCCAGTCTGGTTCTATAAACTTCCACTTGGAGGAACTGTTATTTATTTCTTCATTAATGTCTGGCATTTTTCAGCTCTTATGAGCTTTAAGAGTTCAAACCCAAATTTAGGCTTCATGTCTCTAAACACAGGAGCGGGAACGCCGCAGACTTCCTTCTGACTTGACTTATTTTCCACATGAATGTAGAGGATTCAGCACAACAGATGGACTGGGACTGAACTTCATAATGATGACGATGATGATGTTAAATTTAAGCTAAAAGTAAAATCCACTGATTGGATCAGAAACCAACGTTTTATTCACAACTGCACTAAAAATCATCATAAAAACCCAAACATTTGGGATGGATGAGGGAAAAGCAGAAAGAAAACCATCTATTTCCATTCATGCTTCATCTGAGGTAACCGCTCCATCACAGAGACTAATAATAACACAATGATAACACAAACAATAACAACACAATAATAACTAATAATAACACAATAATAAGACACATAATAAGACAAATAAGAACACAATAGTAACACAATGATAACACAAATAATAAGACAATAACACAATAATAACACAAATAATAACAGAATAATAAGACAAATAATAACACAATAATAACACAAATAATAACACAATAATAACACAATAATAACACACAATCACTTTGAGCTTCTACTAGCTACAGGAGCTTCGTTCTGTGACATGATCACAACACCAGGAGCATGCGTGGTAAAAACCAGTGTGTACCGTTACAGTTACTGTTGTACTACTTCACTACTGCGTGGTTTAAACACAGAGAAGTATTATGAAAAAACTGTTTACACAGCCTTTGTAAAATAACATGAAAATCCTCAGATCTGATCTAAATCACACAAAAGACTGTTTATTTTAGTCTTTATTTCAATTCAGTCTTTTTAAAGTAAATATTTATGATGGGTTATTTAAATGTGTATTTATTTATACTTTATTCATCCCAGTGTTGTGATAATCCACCAATGACTAAGATGGTTAAAAGCAGAAGATTAATTTCCTTTCCATTTAAAGTATATTTTATTTATTTAAATCAAATGTCTTATTACTTTACAAACAACATCTAGACAAAATACAAGAATACTGGAATCGGTAAAATAAACCCCAACAACAAAAACAAACTGTCATTTTTAGACTCTTATTTTGTATTATTGCTGTTTTTGTTGATATTTGCAGGAAACTGAATTGTTATTAAATGTGTTGAAATCTTTACACAAACATTAAAAAGCTAATCTAAATTTAAAAAAAAAAAAAAAATGTTTTACTGATTTTTTTTCTGTTTGAAAAATAAATAATTTCAATCAAACTAAAGATATCAGCTGTGTTTTTATTATGAAATTTTCTTGTCTTTTATTTGCAGTATTTATTCTGGGGGAGGAGGGAGCTGTAATGACCACTGCATACTGCAAAAACGCGGCCTTAAAAATACAAGAAAAAAAAATTCAAAAATGAGGTAAATGTTGCTTAAAATAAGATAAATTATCTGCCAACAGAACAAGAAATTTTGGCTTGTCAAGACTTCCCAAAACAAGTAAAAAATACTCTTAAAACAAGGGGAATTCTCTGGCATTAAAACTAAGAATTATCTTTTCTTTAAAAAAATAAGCATATGTGTACTCAATTTAAGATTTTTAATCTTACTTAGATTTCAGTTTTTGCAGTGCAGCACCATGACATCCAGCAGGACGATCACGATGCTGATGTTGACAGAGACAACATTCCTCTCATTACTACAGTAAGAATCACACATCGTTCTGAGTAACTTCACCACACAGAGAGCGGAGGAGTTCGTGTTGGTGAAAAAAGAAGTGAAATGACATCAGACACCAAACTGGGCTTTTCCCATCCGTGTCATCATCATCAACCTGAAACCCTCCTCTTCCTCCTTTTGTTGTGGTTGGCCGTGTTGTAAACGGACCAGATTTCTCCTAAATGGCAGCTGCTGCAGTTCAAGCTGCTGCAGATGTGCTTGGATTCAGGCCTGAAGGATCCACTCATCTAAACCCTGTTTTCCCGACATCCAGTTAACACGCAGCCGTCACGTTACGAGGCTAAAATGATGTAAAATGAATGTATGAAAAGATGCAGCTGCATAAAATACACACAGATCAACAGAGAGAAATTTATTTACGCCTTTTCCTCTACCTTTTACACTTATTTATGTTACTTTTTACCTACTATTCTCACAAACTCGACTCAGCTCAACGTCTTCTTGACTATTCCAGCCAAAAAGCACCATTATTACCTCCGCCAAGGAGGTTATGTTGTCGCCAGAGTTTGTTTGTCTGTCAGCAACATCACTCAAAAAGTTATGGATGGATTTGGATGAAATCTTCCGGATATGTTGGGGGTGTCACGAGGAACAAATGAAATTTTGGTGGAGATCTGGAAGAGATCCTGGATTCTGGTCTTTAAAGCGGAACTATTCTGTGCATTTCAGGCTAATTTATTTTTATTTCTGAGACCAGAAGGGCTGGGATTGATGGAGTTATTGTCACAAATGGCTTTATTTACTTCAGACCGACCCTCTCCGTAGGCTGTCAGATCAGCCTGCGGGCAAAACGAGTGGATTGAGACTCTTCCGCATTAAGCCCCGCCTCCCGCCACTGCACTACATCGGGAGCGCGCACCGCACCTGCTTTCACCGTCATTGTAACATCTCATAAACAGAAGGATTAGGCTCATATGAACTCAATAAAAAAACAAACTACAATGTCAACACATAGCATCCAGCCCTACATGTTGGAACCTGAATCAGAGCCTGAAAACGAAGTGGAAAACAGCAACCCACAGCAACGAATGCAGCAGGATGTCTCTCTTTGGTAAACTCACCAGCCATCGTTGGAAATAACTTTATCCCACGTTTTCCACCCGCCTGATGTATTTGTACATGCCCTTGTTAACCAGTAGAAGGTAACCAATCACCGAACCTTATCCCCCGGGACGTCACAAGGATTTCCACATAGAAAAAAACTCTCTAAAACGACGCGTTTTTCGTCGCTATGGAAACCGAACGGAGAGAGTGCTGGAACTCAAACTCAAACTCAAACATGCGTTTAGGTGATAAAAAAACAGTGTCATTCACATGTCTGATGAGGATTCAATACTGTAACACTGTAGAAAGCTCAGAAAACTCCAAATACCAGAATAGCACCTCTTTAATCAAAAAGTACAAAGCAGACGCCGCACCACTGATGACCATGTCATCGTATGCAGTGGGCGTGTGCGTAATGCGCGTAACTTTGGCTATGATTGGCCGATCGGTACGACCGACCCCTCTTTCTAATCATGTGATATGGTAGCATCACGCTGATGTCTTCATGTTTACATAATTGTGACCAATCGGCAAAGCAGGAAATGTTTGTGATGCTGAATCAAACGGATGTTACCGGGCAGAAAATGGTGATTTAGTCCACCTAACTACTCCCGAAGCACCGTGGGAAACGTAGTCGCTTTACTGAATGCAGTTTTATGTCGATGGATTAAAGTTTTGGTGGCAAAAAAGCAGAGATAAGACAGAATATGAAATGATGTTTTTCAGACGTGACGCATAAATTCAGATTCTTCTGACTCTGGTTGAGTGAATCTTGGTCACTTCAACATTAAACTGGTATGACTGGAAACTGTGGGATGTGTGTTTTCAGTAGAGGGGCTGTTTGTTCGTTTCCATGCCGCCGGGTCGACACGAGGGTCCAATGTTTTGGTTTACGTGTTTCTGCGGACTTTGTTTACTTGGTCTTTTAATTCCCTCCAACAAGGAGGTTATGTTTTCACCGGAGTTCGTTTGGTTTTCTCTCAGCAACATTACTCTAAAAGTTATGGATGGATTTTGATGAAATATGATTCAGGATATGTTGGGGGTGTCAAGAGGAATAAATGATGACATTTTGGTGGAAATCCGGAATAGATCCTGGATTCTGGATCACTTTGAAGTTATGTTGGGTGTTAATACCAGTATGCTTGGTGGAGGTCTGCTTTTCTAGATTTCCATCTTTTCTGCCCACTTGTTGATCTTCGTCTTCTTCTGATTGGACATTACCATCAAGTTAAGCTCTCAAAAGTTTGACTTGAGGTGTCTTCATCATTATTTCCATGTCTAGATAGAAGTCTCTCCGCCCACCCACTGTGCATTTACCACAGAGTCTCTGAACACTACTGGCTGGATTGTAAACCGCCTGGATGGGATATAAATGCCTGGAAAACGTCTGAAGATCAGGTAAAGGTTGAAATATCCATCACCACCTGTGCAGGGTGTACCCCAGCTCCAGCCTGCTGTTTGCTGGGATGGGCTCCAGCTTTCCCATAAGCTGTGCAGAAAATGGACAGATGGAGGAGTTATGCACCACCATTCCTGATAAATTATTAATATAAATTATGGCAAGCAGAGATGCTGAAGAAGCTCTAGAGGAGTCTAAATGGTTAAACATTACGAACTTTTACTGAAAAAAATCATCTGATCTGTGATGGAGCAGGAAAAGTCTGTGGAAGTGTGACTTCAACAGAGCTGGAGGAAAATGTTGCAGCGATATTATCAACAGTTCGGTGACATGATGGGTATAAAAAGAACCCCTTAGAGAGGCAGAGTCTCTCAAAGTAAAGCCGGACACAAGTTCAAACGACTTTTCTTGCTCGATGTCAGAATAATATCCAGAATGAGAGCGTCTGAGACAGCCTCCTAAACCTCTACCTGCTTTTCTTCATTTGTAAGTTATTGTGACTTTTTGCTGCCTCTTGGCTTGAAAAAGAGGTTTTTAATCTCAATGGGACTTTCCAGGTTAAATAAAGGAAATAAATAAATAAATTCATTCATTCGTTCATTCATTATCCTAACCACTTAATCCAACGAAGGGTCGCGGGAAGCTGGAGCCTATCCAGCAGTCTTTGGGCGAAAATAAATAATAAAATCAATAAAAATATATAAATAAAAAATAATAATAATATGCCTGAGAGTAAAACTGTGCAGACCCTGAATCTCCCATCATCCACAGATTCAAAGGATCTGTTGAAATGTTTCACCTCGTGTCTTTTCTTCCACCTGATATGAATAAAACATTGTTTTAATGGTTTTCCAGATCATTAAACTTTGATTTGTTTATATTTCAGATGTTCCAAATGTTTTTATGGAAGTTGGCCTTGAAGTTTGCTTTTACACTGTCTTCTAATTAAAAATGGGACTTTGATCATTAAACGTGATAAAACTCTTCCCTGCGTGTTCCACTACCTTCCAACTTCATCTCCAATTTATTCTCTGTTGTTGAAACTTGAACCAACCGCTGCTGAAGGCAGAAAATGGAAAAAGTCCGTTTTTATTCACACCTCGACTGTAATCTGTAAAGGATCCACTATCTGCCAGATCATGAGGGACAGGAAGTCGATGCCGAGCAGAACCCCGACCGTGGCGTAGAGTTTCCATGGCTCCAGGTGCTGCAGGGAGAAAAGAGGCAGCGGTCACTACAGGAAACAGTGAAGCACACAAACCCCCTCTTTCTGGTTTATTCAGGTTTATGAAACACCAAACAGACTGGTCTGATCTGGCTCAGAAAACTACGATCCGTCACTTACTGAGGTCAGTTCAGTAAAAAACAGACGGCGTACTCACACAGCTCCACGGCTCAATGTAAACTTCTTACTTTATGTAGTCAGCTTTAGGAAAAACAGTCTGGAAAGACCATAAATCCCAGTAATTGTTTTATTTTACAAGACAAACATTTGGGTGAATAAAAAAGGGACAAACGGGCAGCTGGAGATGATGGCAGAGGATTTGTAAGCAGCTCTCCTCATTAGTCTGTCCCTTTAGATAACGGCTAAATGACTGAAAATATCTTCTAAACCTCCAGGTGCGTCAATTATACAGCTATGTTCAGCTCTCCACCAAACAACGTCTTACATAGTTTTATCTGCTGCAGCTGACTTCAATCAGAGGTCTGCACACGTCTCGTCACGTAGCTGGATCTTCTTTTAGGTTTTAATAGGGATGCACCGATCCACTTTTTGGAAGTGAACATTATAGTGACTATGGTTATTACTGCTGTTATAACTGTGTCAGATTTCATCAGGTTGTAATAAATGACCCATCCTTTCTGAAGTTACCTCACCAATACAAATATAATAACATTACAGATCTGACAATTTCAACAAGTTTTATTCTGATTTGGCACATTTTCCCTAAATAATACTATAAATGTGCGATTTTGAAACAAAGATCTCGCTTTTAGTGTAACAAAAAATGTCACATTTTAACATTCAAGGCATTTATTACTTTTAAACACGTCCAAACATGTCATCAAACACATCTGTACTGGCTTGACTGGTGTGGTATCGGTACACTTTTATTAATACTGAGTACACACGCTTGGTATATACCGATATTGGTATCGGTATCGGCTGAATATTGTCTAATATTTTCATTTATGACATAGTAAATATTTCTATACCCGAATCTTTCACAGTTTTATTTTTCTATCTGGTCCAGCAAACTGGAACATTTTCCAGTAAACCTGGACAGGATCAAGGAAATCTGGGAATGTTCAGAAACAGGAGTTTGGATCATTCACAGGGGAACCGAGTACCTGGGAACCGCTGAAGGTCATGGCTGGGAAGAGAAGGTCCCATGACCCCCTATGTCACGTCAAGGACGCATAATGCCATAAAAGTGTTTGGATTGCACTTTAGCGACGTCCCTCTACATATCTAAACGTCTGATAAACCACTTCATGAGAGTGCAAAACTTGTGGTTCCTAGAGTCTCAAAGAGCCGAGCAGGAGGCAGAGCCTTTGGTTATCAGGCCCCTCTCTTATGGAATAAGCTCCCAGTTAGTGTTAGGGAAGCAGACACCCTCCCCACCTTTAAGACGAGGCTGAAGACTTATCTTTTTGATAAGTCCTATAGCTAGGGATGGTTAGCATCCCTTAGTTATGCTGCTATAGGTTTAGACTGCTGAGGGACATTTCCTGATACACTGAGCTTCTTTCTTTTTCTCTTTATCCGTCGCTTTTACCCCCCCCCCCCCCATAACAGTGTTGCATCATTAACATGTATGTCTCCTGTCTCAGCAGGTCTCCCTGGCCGGGAGTAGCAGTTCCTGTTGTCTGTTGTCTTTCTGTCCTCTTCCCCCCACACAGCAGAGGCAGATGGCTGCCTGTCCTGAGCCGGGTTCTGCCGGAGGTTTCCTTCCTGTTAAAAGGGAGTTTTTTCCTTCCCACTGTCGCCAGTGTGCTTGCTCAGGATGGGAGATTGAGTTGGACTCAACTCAATCTGTTGGTTTCCTTATACAGGTTATTATGAATTGGCTTTCATTATGTTTTCCTCTGTCTGTAAAGCATCTTGAGATGGCATTGCCGTGATTTGACGCTATATAAATAAAGTTGAATTGAATTTAATTGAATTTTTAGTGATATTTGAGAGGTTTTGTCTGTTTTTATAGCAATGTTTAGGTTTTGTGCAATTCTAGCAATTCTAATGGAAATGCTGGAAGTGAGTGTCTAGTAAAGGGTTAAAAGGCAAGCTGTGGAGCAACTGAAGGTGGGCAGACAGAAAATATAACAATGTAAAAACAGATTGAAGAAATGCATCATTTCTGGAGTTAAAATTGGTTTTTGAATAGAAATCTGACACATTCACCTTCCTCTTATCCTTCTTCTCCTCCTTCTTGGTGAAGACGGTGTGGACCCACCAGATCTTAGTAAACATGCTGCCATATGCAAGGCTGAAACCCAGACCGAGCAGCCACAGGCGGAACTAGCAGAGACGACAGAACAAATAATCAGTCTTTTAATTTCTACAGTCATTTAGCAGAGTGAGAAAGAAGTGATCAATAACCAAACACACGTCTTGTAGGTATGAGGAACCCGGAGGAAACCACACATACACAGGAAGTAACAAGCCCAACAATGGTGGAACCATAGACTGTATATAAAAAGATGGGCGGAGCCTCCGTGACATCACCCGTAGGTTTCTGAAGAGCTGAATTGAAGCTCGGTGGGCGGTTCCTACCATCACCATCTTGGCAGGGACATGTGTGTCATCTCACCCGGAAAATACAAATATGGGCAAAGAGATGGAGCTGAGAGGGGGATGATTGACATCAAGCGAACTCTGAGCTTTCTGTAGCTAAGAGCTAACCGAGCTAACCCAGAGATAACAGGAGCTAACCAGCTAACAGAGGTAAGCGGGCTAAAGCTAAGTCAAGTCTCCAACCAGACTGTCATGAACTTTAACATATAGTATGCTAACCAGGCAGCTTGGACACTTTGGACAGGTTGCCAGTCCTGGCTGATTCAGACCCTCTGAATTCCTGTGAAACAGCATGGATAGATGAAGTTTTCGCTGATTCTGACTTTTAGTTTCAGTTCAGTAAATAGTGACAGAGCCTTGTTGTTCATCTGAGAACACAGGTTCCTGATTTTAACACCAGGTGAGAAAAGGTAACTGCAACTGAAAGTGGGTGTGCATTCTTCTTCACAAAACTTTCATATCGTTATTTTTATACAGTGATGACAAGATTCAGGTTTGTGGAATTTCAGCAACTTTCCCAACTATCCTTTCAAATCTTCTACAAGTCCCTGGGATTGCTTTTTAACGGTATCATTCTGACATTTCAGTCTAATGAGAAAAAAAAGGTGTGTTTCCATTCATCCATCCATCCATCCATCCATCTTCTACCACTTATCCTGTGTTAAGCAGTAGAAGATGGGGCTTCCCAGTCTAAGCAGGAAAGCCCAGACTTCCCTCTCCCCAGCCACATTTGCCAACTCTGCGGGGGGGATCCCGAGGCGTTCCCAGGCCAGCCGAGAGATATAATCCCTCCAGCGTGTCCTGGGTCTTCCCCGAGGTCTCCTCCCAGAGGGACGTGCCTGGAACACCTCCCCAGGGAGGTCCAGGAGGCATCCTGACCAGATGCCCGAGCCACCTCAACTGGTTCCTCTTGATGCGGAGGGACAGCGGCTCTACTCTGATCTCCTCCCGGATGACCGAGCTCCTCACCCTATCTCTAAGGGAGAGCCCGGCCACCCTGTTTGATTATGTGTTTCTAGAGTTGTAAAATATGTATGCTGCCATCGGTACCTGACATACAACAGGAAACTGCTTCCTTTGAACATGAAGGCCATCGATGCCCAGAGGAAAGACGGCAGCCAGCGCCATCATGCAGCCTACGGCAGTCATGTTGTTCAGGTAGGGCTGAGAGTTCTGGATGTACCTGCAGAAAAATCACAACCAGATCTGTTGCCAACACCTCCAAACGGCATGCAAACATCCATATCATGGACTATTACCCGAGTTATTCCATAAGACCGATACCAATCACTCTTCAACATAATAACCAAAGTGTTGACAGTCCAAATCCTGTCACGATTAAACCAGTTTAACAGGGTTGTGGGCTGTGTTTGACCTTTACATGGCAGAGAGCGAACACGGCATACATGAGATTCAGAATTGTTCTAAATACCTTAAGTCACAAAAACCTTTGTAAGAATTAAGTTTAGCATTGTTTTCCATGTAAGTGTTTATACCTTCCTCTGCTTTACATAGTAGAGGAAGGTAGAAACACTGGATGATGGATCACACCATTGTTTTTAGGTGGGGGTGGGTCAATTGTGTAATGGGGTTGAGGAGTTCCTCATGTACAGAACTAAATAACATATTGTTTAATAATATATATAACTATATTTAGAAAAAAACATCAAATTAAACACATATGTTTCATGAAATGGTAAAATGTGTAATTTTCAGCACCTGATATGTTGTTTATGTTCTGTAATGGGAATGAAATACAGATTGATTAGATTTGTCGATCATTGAATTTTTTTTATTGTTTATTTTATTTATTATTTTTTTTCCATTTTAACCAGAAACCTGACCTGTTGGAAGGGAAGCTGTTATTTTAGGAGATGAAAAAGTCTGTAAATGCGTGTCCTAACTATCTGAAAGAATTTTCTTTTTAAACTTTTGGCAGTAGTTTAACTGTATTTTTTTATTTGTGCCTTGCATCTTGGGACCAGGAACATCCCCTCAAACTTTAACATACCCGAAGTTCTGGACTCACCTCGGATTAGTTTTCTGCTCTTAAAGCTCTGCATTAAAGTTGCATTAAAGTTAAGTGGCTTAGTTTTCTGAAATAAACATTTCTCCGGTGACAAATCCACAGTAACAGCTGTGTAAAGACCTAAAGAATCTTATTCAGCAGGAATTTAACACTTGTAATTGTTAACCATAGACCGTATATAGAAAGATGGACGGAGCCTCCGTGACGTCACCCGTAGGTTTCTGAAGAGCTGAATTGAAGCTCGGTGGGCGGTTCCTCCCATCACCATCTTGGCAGGGGCATGCGCGTCGTCTCACCCGGAAAATACAAATATGGGCAAAGAGGTGGAGCTGAGAGGGGGGCTGTGAGAGTCATGGTGGATGATTGACATCAAGCGAACGCGAAGCTCTCTGTAGCTAAGAGCTAACCGAGCTAACCCGGAGATAACAGGAGCTAACTAGCTAACGGAGGTAAGCGGGCTAAAGCTAAGTCACGTTGTTAACCGGCTAAAAACCGCGGTTGTTCTAAGTTCTTCTGACTTGAAGCTGGAGATCGGGTACCTGTCAATCAAAAGGACACGCCCCTTAATATTTTGAGATTAAATTGCTTTTAAACGGGCAAGTTGGAAAAAAATTCACAGTTGTCATGAAGGTAAACCTGACCTATTAAACCTAAAATGGATTTTTGTACCAGGCTGTAAACATGTTTATTTCTGCTGTAAACATGTTTATTTCTGCTGTAAACATGTTTATTTCTGCTGTGAAGTTGGTCTTTTTAACATGGGAGTCTATGGGGATTTGCTCTGTTTTACAGCCCCTAGTGGATGAAGGGGGAACTGCAGTTGTATGCACTTCCCCATAGGCTTCACTTTATCCCGCCGCTTTACCTCATAAAGTTATTTTCTTTACTATCTGTTTTAGTACCTGTTAAGTTCCCATTCAGACGATGTTGGGAAGGTCTGTCACATTTTTAATGTTTTAAAGTTGCACTATGAGTGTAGAGGACAGTACAGGAAGTCCCAGCCGCTTCTATCCATGTCATCATTCGATGGTCGGTGGTGGTGTTGTGTACTTTTCATGTCTGCCAAATGCAAAGATGAACCTGTTTCATTGGGAGTTAAAACTGGGAAAGAATTGAAAAACCTGTCATGGATGAATTTCAGTCACTTGTTACCATTTTAAGAAAATAATTTTATTTAGTTAAAATTTTGTATCTTTTGTTCAGAGTGCCATTGTTCCATGGACAGAATTCCCCTCGAAACAGACATGAGCAGCAGTTTAACATGTTGCAACAGCAAGATGTCCTGCTAATTTCCTTACAACTCTGAGAGTGTATGCCTTGTTCTTGTTTTTTAACATTTTCTGTACCAAATACATGATAATATTCATGTAAAATATGAACATACCTGACGTTGCTGTTGTAGATGTTAAAGGTGAGGCAAAGAATTCCAAGCAGGATTCCCAAACCGGCAAAGACAGACACGGATGCAAAGAGCTTCTGGGACAAGAAGCGAAACTCCTCAATGACCATGGTCTGGTCTGCAGGGGGTCCTGGGCCTAACAGAGACAAAGGACATCAGTGGGACAGCTCAGTGAATGGGTAGGGTAGAAAATGGATCCCTCCATTTTGCAGCCTGATATTTTTAAGAGGCTTTATTTCCAAAATGTTGTTTTCATCCAGATGTTTTCTGGTTTTTCTGCAGAGTTTAAACATAAAAAGCAGGGGAGAACGGCATTGGTTGTCACACTTTTTACTTTAACTTCAATTCTCAAAAAGTGGTAACCTCAGCTGGATCCATTTGAATGCATAATGGAAGCCTAAAGTGTCAAAATGAAAGGATTTTTAATCCGTCCCAAAGATAAGGTCCACCAAAATACAACACGGGCTTCTGTGACAGCCATCCCCATCTGTCACAATGCGGTTTAAAGGAGGAAATAAACAACAACAACAACAACAAAGTTCATCTGAAAAAACTGTATATTCTAGTTAAATCTTTTAGTTTAAAACACTTAAATATTTTAGTGGAAACAACTGTTTATTTTGGCTACAACCTCTCATGTAACATGAACGGACACAATCAACTAAAATTTACATATAAACATTACAGATGTAGGCCTACTATAATCTGTTGTTTCTTTCTTACACTTATACAATGGAACAGCTGTTTCTACTTCGGTATTAGTGATAATATCAGTATCAAGAACATTACAGGATTCCAGATATTAGCAACAGAACAAAACAGACATGGTGTAGAAGCACCCAAATCCCTATTTAATCATAATCACTCACCATGAATTACCAGAACATGTAGGTCACGATGAAAAAATAAGAAGCCTACAGAAATATATACATAAATATTTTGAAATATTTTGCTCTTTATTTCAGTATCTGTGAGCACGTCACATGTCAACCAACCCTGGAGAAAAAGTGACAACCATCCTTAATTTGCATTTTTAGCTAGAAGTTGAGCTAGCAAGCCTAAAGAAAAAACTATTCTACCCTGTAGCTTCCCTTCATAATAAAAACTGATAATTATTACGGTTTAAACCACTGTGTCAAAGTCAGAGAAAAACTTAAAAAGTTATATTTTAATGTCAAAACTATAAAATTCCCTCTCATCTCCATGTCAAGAGTAAGAATGATAAATTAACCATGTAGTTCATCTGTTTCCTTTATATTTCTGCATCCCTCCAGTGGCCGAGATGTGGCCACTCCCTTCTCCCCAACTACACACATATTTTAGTGATTTAATCTACAATGAGCTCTGAGGGAATTTTATCCACCATAAATATTTTCAAACTGAATCTTTTGTGCCAAAAGGAAACAGCAGTTTTCTGTGAGACACAAGTTTACTGTGTAACCCTGATGTGAACAGTTCAGTAGAGACAGAGTTTGTACCCATAATAAATTATCACTAGAACATTGTTTACTGCTCATCTGGAGGCTCGGTTCCTCCATCTGTGTGGAAAGGTGTTCTGTATGATGAGTGATGAAGGTTATTCATTGTTTAGTCAAAGGAAGGATTAATATTTGAGGATTAATCTTTAGTGATATATAAAGTATGTTGGGCAGGTTTTCTTGCCTTTAATTGTGTTGAATTATTCTTAATCAAACTGAACTTTTGTTTTGTTTATAAAACATTTTAATGACATTCATGATGCACATTTTGTTCACGGTTTTTTTTTTTTATTGTGTTTTTTAGCGTCTCGTTTTCCCAGGTCACATATTAACCATGTAAAGGTTTGGACCGGTGGTCTGAGTGAGGGGTTTATATCCCATGTGCTGCAGGTCTAAGCCCCCCCTGGTCTGACCCGGGCGTTAAAAATGAACAAAACGGCATCTGGGAGCTAAATGTCAGCATGCTGTTAAAGCTTATTTGAGGGATAGGACAGTCTTGTCTCTTTGAGCTTTTTGTATGAGTGTCATCCTGCTTTCTCTTCTTTTGTAACACCAGCAGTGTGTTCCAGTCAGACCATCAGCCAATGAGGAGTCAGACTTCTGCCTTTTGTGTGAGCGAGTGTATTTACTCTAGGCAATGTACACACCTGTGCAGAGAAAAATTCTGTGTGTGTGTGTGTGTGTGTGTGTGTGTGTGTGTGTGTGTTCTCCTAAACCGATACCTCTCTGTGCCCTTGATGCTGGGATCAGGAGAGTGTGTAACCATGGCAACTGGCTCCATAACAGTAACCATGGTGTTCTGACAGAGGTGACGATGTAGCATGGGTTGTCAAGGAAACCAAAGGAGTGAGAAAACAGAAAAGCAGAACTTGGGAACAGATATGAGGAAGCTGAGCAGAGAGGAGATGAAATGTGTCCGACTACAACACATCAGTTCAACTAAAGCCACGTTTTGTCGACTGGCAGCCTGACTGCTGTGGGGGTCGACCACCAGGAAGGACACTGCTGAGCAGCTGCAAGGACAGGAGGAGGGAGGGCATCGTGATGAAGGCCTCCGGGTGACTAAGTGCCACGCGCATCATCACTCAACCCGCTTGTAAATGAACAGCTAAGTAACCGGAGCGATGGTGAGGAGGTCACAGGCTTTAATCATAGATTACATCCCCAGTGTGATGAGTCCAACCAGGCACAAGAAAAACTGTACCATAAAACCTGGGATTTAAATTAAATTTTGTATTTTAAATTAAAAAACAAAACAGCAGCATCATGTGGCAACATCACCACTGTTGCCACATAGACTGTATATAAAAAGATGGGCGGGGCCTCCGTGATGTCACCCGTAGGTTTCTGAAGAGCTAAAGCTAAGTCATGTTGTTAACCAGCTAAAAACCGTGGTTGTTCTACATTCTTCTGACTTAAAGTGGGAGACCAGGTACCTGTCAATCAAAAGGACACGCCCCCTAAATATGCCGAACTTCGAGATTAAATCACTTTTAAACAGGCAAGTTAGAAAAAAAAAATTCACTCCCCCCACAGTTGTCATGAAGGTAAACCTGACCTATTAAACCTAGAATGGATTTTTGTACCAGGCTGTAAACATATTTATTTCTGCTGTAAACATGTTTATTTCTGCTGTAAACATGTTTATTTCTGCTGTGAAGTTGGTCTTTTTAACATGGGAGTCTATGGGGATTTGATCTGTTTTGCAGCCCCTAGTGGATGGAGGGGGAACTGCAGTTTTATGCACTTCTGCATCGGCTTCACTTCTAACCGCCGGAGGCTCTGTTCATCTTTCTTATATGGTCTATGGGTGAAACCCAACACACGGGGAGGAAAACAGCAGCGACAGCTGCTGTGTGGCGCGTCACGCTCTCAGATTGCTTGTCTCCAACAAATGTGACTGGTTATGATGCTGGAGGGAATTTTACGAGGCTGAAGTTAGTTCCGATTTGCAATATGTGCTTATTATGTAGAATATTTCAGTCCAGGTTTGAAGAGTCTAAGTGTTGTAGTTTTTTGTCAGGACCTGGTCTGATGCAGTCTAGTTCAGTGGAATTGCCCTTTATATTTCACATATTCGGAAGCTAACTACAGCCTTGTGGGAATTTTGGCATTTCTGCTGCAGATGAAGCATGGAGGATGAAGAGTCGGGAGATTTTGGTGGAACTGATATAAATTTTACCATTAACTTTGCTGTACAAAAGAAAAAACCAACCTGGGTTCATCCTGTTTACAAAACAAAGAAACATCTTTTTGGATATCCTCATGTGATGCGGACCTCAAGGCTGATCCAGATTATTCAGGTTCTGTCATGATGTGTGTTTTCTAACTTAGTTCTGGTTTTGTTTTAGTTTATAGTCTTCCCAATTTAGTTCACTTGTGTTTTGTTCCTTGTTTAGCTTTTGTTCCTGTTCAGTAGATTCACCTGGTTCAGTTCGGTTCGGTTCGGTTCGGTTCAGTCTTCTTCACGTAAAACATCTTAATTCTGCATCCCTGGCTCCCGTTCCTGCATCTGGGTGCACACCTCCACTGCACACTGTGACAGGTTCCACCTCACTGATTGGTTGTAGAGCCGTGTGACGCAACGTTTTCCAACTTTCCAAGCGCGTCTACGTGAACAAGGGCAACATTTCACATGGACGAATGTCGCCTGTTGCTCAGCTGGAGGAGAACCTCATTGTGCAACTTCCTTAGGAAATGAAGTGCGATGAAGCGACCCCCTCCCCATGTGTCGAGCCCTTAGTTGTACTTAACTTAACTCCTACTTTCTCTCTGGATGAAACGCCGATCAGAGGCCAGATGTGGTGATGATGTCAAACGAGATGAGACTTTGGAAACAATGAGAAAGTGAATTCATGCATCAGCTGAGACTATAACCCATAACTTGTGACTCAGAGACTAAACAGTTCAGCTTCGGCCCATTTCTGTCACCTTGTTTAGAACTGGGATAGATGCCAAACGCCCACCTGCTGTCCCCTCCTGCAATCACTCCATGTAAACAGAGACTACAGGAAATTCAGGTATAACAAACAGGTAAACAAAGATAAAAAACAACACAAGGTCAGCCCTCTGCCTCCAAACCCTACATGTTGTTTTCCACTTCGCAGACCTGGAACGACCTTCCCAGTTTTTACAGCAGTAACCAGACGCAGATCTGCATGTTTTCATGCTCCGGGAGGCAGAACTGATGTGGATGCAGAGCTGTTGCTGCACAACATTTCGCTTCAGGACAACAACAAACTGCATCTGGTGCTGAGTCTTTAAATATCTGCTCAGCCATTTGTGATGATGCTTCTGATAGAGCTAACAGACTGACTGAGGACAGCGAAGTCGAAGCTGCAGAGGAAACGTGATGGGAGGGCGGGCGGAGGAAGTCTTACCTATCCACTTGTCATTCCCGTACCACGAAAGATTCCCCTTAGTGCTGTCGTAGTATCCGATCTTTTTATAGCTGCCTCCTTTGACAAAAGGGAACAGAAAGCGAGAGAGAGAGAGGGTGAAAGTTGGTTTAGAAAGTTTATTAAATGTTTTAGAAATCAGTACAGATGAACCAACTCTGGCTGCTCAGTGTCTGAAACGGTGCTGAAATAAATCCTGCCACCTAAAAGGATCAACGTAGCGCTCTTCCAGTCACGCAGACCAATCAAAGCACTTCACACTGCTGGTCACGTTCACACACACACACTCACACCCCGACAGGCACATCGGGGGGGCAGCTTGGGGTCAGGTGAAGCCTGGATCTGACCTCCAAACTTTCTGCTACAACAAAGCAGCTCAATGTCTGCAGGCTTTAAATTACATTTTTATTTTCATACAGACGTTCTGCTACCTTTTATATGAAGCTGATGCAACCTGAAACACGTTATTTCAAACTCATCCTGTATGGAGCCTCTGCTGACGTCACTGGAGGAACAAATGAAGGTAGATTTGCATGTATGCAAACATCAGGGCTCAGGATGTGACACCATGGCAACGAGATGTGATCACATGGCCATGTACAGCAGTTATGGGCAGCTATGATGTACTTAAATCCTATTTTACTGTTAGGTTGACTTATTAACTGATTTCTGGATTCACCAGGCTGAACGCGACAGCAGAAACAAACCACACAGAATGGCTGCCTACACTACGGCAACCCTGGAGGGACATACAACTCAAATACCCAAAACATTATTCCAAGATGCTCCGTTACAACAATATCCTGCAATCTGTTGTCATTTACAACAGGACAGTAAAGGTAAGGACAATACTGAAGACGGAGATGAGAATAATAATAACTCTTCTGACATCGACGCCACCGTAGCGTCCCCGTATCAATGTATAAAGGTTGCAATGTTCTTTAACAACCACATAAAGCAAATTAATTAATTAATTAAAACAAACTCGTTGTCGACGGTAACAACAAAGATGAGCGACGTGCGTCGCAAAAGATAATGCAAAAGAAATGATAATATTTGATGTAAGAAACATCTGGAACCTTGAATGAATGACTTAATGAATGAAAGAAATTTATTTTAAGTGACAAACAAAATAAAAATGAGAGAAAAAACATATAAGAAAAAACATTTCTACAAAATCAAGACATATAAAATACTTAATGTATATAAATATACAGTAAGTTTCTTCTCTAATGAATAATAAATAACATTAATAAGCTTCCTGGTTTAAACCAGATGAATGATTCACATAAAACATGCCTTGAAAACGACCTTGGTGTCTGCAACGGAGCGGCAAGATGTTCCTGCTGAAACCAGGAAGGTTCTTACCTTGTAGCTGTTCTATCAGAGTCCAGGCCATCCGAGAACCTTGGGCATCAAACACAACATGACCCTGCAGGAAACAGACAGAATTTACTGGACTAATAAGGGTCTCTAACCTCTACGCCTCTCTGACATGTAGCCAGCTGGACACCTAGCCGACGCCTGATCACTCCACGTCAACATGCCGAGCCTTTTAATGATAAGACCTTTTACATCTCGATATGAAGATCCCTACAGACTAACTTTAGTTCTAAATGACTGCAGACGTTTCTAGGCTTGGAAAATCCCTGATGATGTCTCAGTGTAGCAGATCCACTAAATATTCCTCATCCAGGTGTGAGAGCCTGAAAACAACCTCAGATCTCCACAACCAGACCTGATCCAGACATATCTGCTGATCTGCACACAAACACATAAACATGTCTCAAATTTTCTTCAAGCAACATTTATAAGTTTTGATTCATTCATTCATGATCCAGTCTGTTTAAGGGTCGCGGGAAGCCGGAGTCTATCCCAGCAGTCTTTGGGTGGAAGGCGCGGTACAACCTGGACGGATCGCCAGGCCATCGCAGAAGTTTGGATTTGTACATTCATGAAGTTATTTTCAGTCCGGATTAAAAGAACCACATCAGGCTGGGTGAGGTCATATGTAGGTGATGGGTTGCAGCGTGCTCCTCAGGTTCTGCTCTTGGACTGATCCCATTACACATGTTTGAACTGGCAGCCGTTTACTTAAAGGGTCATTACACCCTAAATTAAGAGCTTTTCTACTATTTCAATTAGAGTTGCACCGATCCACTTTTTGAGAGTTTCGATCCAATTACAGATATCTAAAACTTGAATATCTGTAGATACCAGATGTGTTTATGTGAACATTATTGTGACTAGGTTTATCATCGCTGTTATAACTGTGTCAGATTTCATTAGGTTGTAATAAATGACCCATCCTTTCTGAAGTCACCAATACAAATATAATAACCTTACAGATCTAACAATTTCAACAAGTTTTATTCTGATTTTGGCATATTTTACCTAAATACAACTATAAATGTGTGGTTTGGAAACAAAGATTCAGCTTTTAGTGCCGTGTTCCTCGTCGCATGCGGCTCTCTGACTCTTGACTTACGGCCCGGGAAGCAGCCGCTGGCTTTCTGAAAATGCATCTAAACAAGTCATAATGATCCTTAACGCTGCAGTTCTCTCCACTAACAAGAGCTGCAGGCTGCTTGCAGAAACTCTGCTGTCCTAACGGACCTAACTGACCCTGTCAGAGTTGCCAGTTCTGGCTGATTTCAGCATTGATCTCCACCAAAGAACTGCTCCGTCGGTAGCTCCGTATATATAATGAAACAGAAACGCCCACATTCTGGAGACATGATTGTATTTTCACCACATACTGTTGCATAAGACGCCATTACTCCGTGTAATATGTAGGAGAACCATTCCTTGCTAGAAAGCTGAATGTTACTGATTTGGCAACGTAGCAGGATACGTAGCGTGGGAACGCTTTGTTTGAGGGGGGGGGGTGGCTCTCCTCTTGTCTCAGTATGCTGAGTTCAGCTCTTGATGAATTAACAGAGGATCTCTTTAGTTCTGGTTTCCTGTTTTGGTTTGTAGTTTTCCTTGTTTAGTTCTCATGTCTCGGTTCCTGTTCATTAGTTCACCTGGTTTGATTTTCTGATTAGTTTCACCTGTGCTAGTTTCTTCTTCTGTGTATTTATACCCCTTGGTTTGCGTTGTCAGTGGCTGGTTCATTTAGTTAGTTTTGCCCTCACTTTTGTTCATGGAATTAAATCACGTCTACTTTCTGCATCCTGGCTTCCCGACTCCTGCATTCGGGTCCACATCCCCACCGTGACATAATGAACCAGCCACTGACAACGCAAACCAAGGGGTATAAATACACAGAAGAAGAAACTGGACACAGGTGAAACTAATCAGAAAATCAAACCAGGTGAACAGGAACCGAAACGTGAGAACTAAACAAGGAAAACTACAAACCAAAACAGGAAACCAGAACTAAGGAGAAACACAAAACATATCATGACAGTTTTAGTGGAACAAAAAATGTCACATTTTAACATTCAAGGCATTTATTTCTTTTAAAACACGTCTGAAGCATGTCATCACACACATCTGCTGGGTTGACTAGTGTGGTATCAGCTGTGGTATCGGTACACTTAATACCAAGTACGAGTACACACGCTTGGTACTGAACCGATACCGATACCAGAATCTGTATCTAGGGATGCACCCCTAGTTTCAACCCTTTGTTTAAAAGGGAGAACATGGTGTGTGTGTGTGTGTGTGTGTGTGTGTGTGTGTGTGTGTTCAGAAAATTGCCAGCTTCATACTGAAAAGATCTGGCTCTGGTCTCTGATTTCAGGTAGACCACCAGTCCTCTGAACCTGGAGCTGCTCCGCTGGCTCCCTCTCCTCTCCTTCAGGTTTGCTACTTACTGAAACTCCTTCAAAGGAGCTGGTGTTCATGGCTCGGTAGATCTCAGCAGTGATGTCTCTGTTGTTGTAGTTAAAATCTTCTAGACAGTGACCTTTCGCCTTCAGGGGACCCACGGTCTTGTTGAGGGCCAAGGCTAGAGCCCACACGGCATCGTAAGCCAACGGGGCCTCCTGGAAACCCCCCGTTTCTTCTGGATTTTTACCCCCCAGTTTGGACATGAGCTGGGCCAGAAACTCCTGAGACGTCTGAGGAAGAGAAGATGTGAGAAAAGAGTAGAAGAAGTTTGATTGTTGTGCAGAAAACCTTCTTATTAAAATATGAAACATACAGTTTCTTCTGCCCAGAAGGACTGAATCTGCTAAAATGAAAAAAAATACATAACTATGAAAATATGTCATTAAATTATTATGCCAATAAATTAAATATCTTTTTCCTATTGAGAAACCTTTGTGGAAAAAAATCTGTTCATTTTCACAGGTTCTGGTTTACCTTCATTATTAATACTCACATTAAACCTCACATTTATATACTTTTACGTGTTATTTTCATCTAAAATAAAATTTTAAATGCATTTTTATTTTCCTTCCAAGGCCACATGCTACAGAACCAGACGACACCAGTCAGCCTTGGCTGCATAATCCTTCCTGAACCACAGGTGTTTCACCAACAGGTGAGCGGTCTGACCCCAAAGGGGTCATGAGAGGATGACAGTCTATAGTTCAAGTCATGTATTGATGGTCTGATAAAGAAACTGAGTTTGAAGATGGTTTATTTTCAGAAACACATGGTGTTTCTCTTTGGCTGTCTTCCTGTTCTGGACTACTGGGATAACATTTACATGAATATTGACCTGTAGAAATCAATTTCTGGTTATTTTTCCTATTTTTTCATCCAATTAGTTGTAAAATAAAAAACAAAAAAAAAAAAAAAAACATTGTAGTTCCAGTTTGTGGGTTCAGGAGTTTCTCAGATTTTCAGTTCCATCACCTCCTTATCTACTCATTTATCATAGGAAACGCAGCAAAATGACCCAAAATCAGCAACTTAATCCTGTTTACAGACGTTAAAAGACACAAAGGGAACTTTGTGGAATAATAAGTGAGGAATTGTCTTTGTTTTTAAAGGTGAACTAGAGAATTTTTGCAGACTTTCTCAGTGACACGCCTCATATCAACGACTAATGCATCATAAATCTGACCTGTGCTGTGAGATCTCTCCATCCGGTCTTATCTGGACTCTTGTCTTATCGCTGCTTAGTCCCTCCCTTTCTACCTCCAATAATGTCCTCTTGTGTTTCCTTGCAGAATCAGCCAAGGCGAGAGTGAAAAACGGCTGGTGTGTTGCTATGTGTTTACTAGCGTGTGACGCGGTGTAGAAAGTGAAACGGCCTCAGGACGCTGCTGGACGGCAACGCCTTCAGAAAAGCACATAACAGTTGTCATTGTGACATTGAAACAAGTCTAAAAGTTTGAGGATCAGAAAGTTACACTGTTGCTGTTTCTAGTGTACACACTGGCACACAAAATGTTATTTATTTTCTGTTTTGAAGTCATTATAATTTAATCTAATGGAGGTCATCGCCATGTCACTGGAGAAGTCTCATCATGGCAGCTGTTGCCCCAGAATCGTAATCTAATCTTTATAAATCTTAAAATATTGTATCACTGTGCTGCACATGATGGAATAAACTGAACCTTACATATAAAGTATATAGAGTAGAATTTGCACAAATAAATAAAAAGTAGTTAAAGAAAAAAACTGAAAAAAGAAACGAGCTAAGAAGGACAGGTATGGTCAAACGTTGCCCTGATGGTCATGGCCTGGTTGTAAAGTCGTACCATGACCTCGGGGCCCTAAATCTCCTCCCAGAGGGCAGAGACACCTGGTGTTCCAGGTCTGAGCTGACCCTCTGAAGGCTGTGTGTCTTCCTGAGACAGCCGGCGCTGTGCAGCTCGTCCAGGAATACTCCAAACGGAGGAGCGGGAGTGGATGATCAGCACACTTTTCTTCAGATTGATCCTCCTGAGGATTGTCAGAAAGTGGAGACACTGCTGAGCTTCTTCACCACTGCTGAGGTGCCAAAGCTTCACTGGATCCAGTCTGCATCCATATGGACACTCAGAAACCTAAAGCTGGGCAGCGTTCCACCTGCTCCACATTAATGACCATGGACTTTCTTCTGCTGAACGCAACAATCCGTTTCCGGGCTTGGAGAGCGTTGAGACCCAAGTTGTTGTCCGTGCACCACCTCACCAGCGTAGGGTTCTCCTCCCAGAATGACGTCTCAGCAGAGATGAGCCCCACCATGACGGCATGTTATCCGGGTGGGTGCTGGCACGGTCACATGCAGACAAGAAGTCTTAGATGTGTTTCCTCTTTCCACAGACAGGATTCAGGATGAAGCGAGAGGAGTCGGAATGAATGCAACTCTCCGCCGAGGCTGACCTTCATCAAGGATTCTGTTCATCATTTTTATGGACAGAATTTCTAGGTGCAGCTGAGGTGGTGAGGAGATTCGTTTTGGTGATCTCAGGAGTGGCTCTCTGCTCTTTGTGGTGATTAACCAGTGGATCCATGTTCCTACTCTCACCTACAATCACAAGCTGTGGGTAGCGACGGACAGACGGCTGCTCCTCCACATGGAGAGGAGCCAGATGAGGTGGCGCCCCTGGACTTCTCCCTGGTGAGGTGTTTAAGCAAGAGGAGTCCTGAGAGAAGAGGAACGCCTCTTTGTCCCCCAGATTAGCGTTAAGCTTCCGACCCCGCGACCCGACCCCGGATAAACGGCAGAAAATGGATGGTTGGAAAAGGATTTCTATCACTGTGGTGGAATTTATGCGTGTAGTGTAGTTTTAATATGTTACTCATTTATTAAGTTTCTTTTAAGTAGTACAAGATATATATTCTGCATAGTTAGAGTAGTTCAGTAAGCTTGCTTTAGTAGATTCATGCATAAAACTAAGTGTTTTGTTCAAGGCCTGTTTCAGCTTTGACTGTTGTTATCTCCAAGCTAGCAGGTGTTCTGACTCGTGCTGCCAGGCAAAGGTTGTTTGTGTCTGCTTAAAGAACACTGTAGCACTCTGAGCAGGGGCAGAGCTCTCCAGACCTCTCACCCGCAACGTCGGTACATGGTCAATAAATTGAACAGAAAACAGTTGATTTATAGATTTATTTCTCATCGGATAAATTCCACGACAATCACTTATATATTTCTAAAAACATCCCAGCAATGTGATGACTCAGCATTTCTCACCAGGTTGGAGGCTCCTCGCACGGTCTCTGGGTTGAGCATGACAATCTCCGTGGTCACATGACCCTCCACAGCCTCGGTCATCTGCTCCACTGTACAGTTGATGGAGGGATCCTTGATTTTAAACCAGTTGTCTGCGTACCAGCCAATCAGGAACCACACGTACTTTTTCCCAAACAGCTTCTCCTTGTAAACCTGAGGATGAAGCACAGGATCCTGAAACAACATGGACTTTATTGCTAAATCTTTTAATTCATAGATAATAAATCAAATGTTTTCATGTCAAAAGATTTGATACTGTAATTATCTCGTTTTTTGATTTAATCATGAACTTAATCAAGATCCTTTGTATTATTTTCCCATTTTTAATTGTGTGAACAGAAAGGCAGACATATAGAGGTAATAACTACAAGAAGAGAGAGGAGCCCAGTGCATCATGGGACATTTCCCAGCAGCCGCAGATCTAACGGGACGGATCGGGGTCACTAAGTTAACTATAAGATTTATCAGAGAGGAAAGTTTGAAGATGATCAGAAGAGAAGAGAGGCTGGGAACTGGTTCCACAGCTGGAGGTCTGATAACCTCCCGTTCTACATTTAAAACCTCTCGATCAGGCTGCCAAGCTGTTACACTTCTAGAAAGTACGAACAGGTACAGGGATGTGTTGGAAAAAACACTAAACAAACTGC
Source organism: Telmatherina bonti (assembly GCF_933228915.1). Taxonomy (NCBI): domain Eukaryota; kingdom Metazoa; phylum Chordata; class Actinopteri; order Atheriniformes; family Telmatherinidae; genus Telmatherina; species Telmatherina bonti. Next base: position 33,855,388 of record NC_136617.1, read on the forward strand.
AAATGAGCATTGGATAAAAGCATTCATTTGCTGAGGAGAAGAGTCTGAAGCTCTGGCGGGTTTCTCATCATGTGAAACGTGGCTGAACACCAATTCAAACCCAGTAAAACATAAAAAAAAACACACAATACCCCACACTGTGTGTAGCCTGCTGGGAAAGAATCAGTATTTTACTGGGTCTGTCTCTAGCTGTTAGAGCTGTTACCATGGAAACGTCTACAGATCAGATGCTTAAACAAGGCGAAGACGTTCCAACGAAGATGAATCTGGGAACAGTGATGCTCTTTATGAGCACAGCAACGTTAAATTTCACGAAAGCCTTTGTATTAAAGCTCCCCAGCTCTTTAAACAAAACCGCCAGCTGATCAGATGGCGGTTTTGTTTACCCAGAAATCCTTATTGACAAGTGGAAAACATCTTTCCTGCCCTGAGACGGTGGATGTTTTTATAGCCTACATGTAAATGGCTTTCCAGTGTTTGCAGAGAAGTCTCCTGTAGAGCATCGAGCTGAAAGATGTCTAACCCTGCCAACCTGCTCCTTGTTCATTGCCTTCAGTGTGTGTATACACCTTAGTTTCAGTAATTCTTTGCCAGATTGTTTGTTGTTTCCATGTCCTGTTTGGCTTGTATTTTAATAAACCTTAGCTTCATGCACCTGCCTGCCTCCAGAGTTGTCACTTCCACCTCAAACCATGACCAGTTCACGAGGCATCGGTTCTAATTTAGGCTGACACAGCAAGGACTCATTTAGGCTGATAAAAAGAAAACAAACTTTTCCATTCCAGATGGCATTTCTCCCACATATGCTCCTGTTTACAAGAGAAATGGCCCAACAAGCCATTCGCCAATGTCATCATCTAACCTCGAATAGAAGGTCAGATCACATGACCAGATAATGCAACCAACGTGTTGCACATACATATGCACTGATAGTTGTTACAATACCAGACTTTTACAAGCTACTTATCCAGAAACATGCTCACAGTAAACCCTGATGTTTCACTTTTAGGGGTTTTCATTCTGTTATGACATTGTAATAAACTGAATGAACACTTATCAACTCCACCTGTTCAACATCCTGTTAACCAAAAGTTCTTTTCAGCCAATCACATGGCAGCAAGTCTGCACGTAGCCATGTAGTCATGGTCAGGATGGTCTGACCATGACTAATCCTTAGTCATGGTCAGACTAAGGATTAGGAGAATTTGAGAAACTGCTGATCTACTGGGATTTTCACACAGAGCCACCTCTAGGGGAATGTCTGAAACTAGTAATCCAGTGAGCTGTAGCTCTTAGTTTGCGTCCAAGGAGCAAGGTCCTCCCACTTTGGTTCTGGTCATGCTTGGCTTAAACATGGCCCAGTTTGCCAGAAAGCACCAAGGTTCTGAGACTCCAGAAAGAGTGCCAGAGTCAGAAACGTGTCTGTGTGAGAGCCTCAGCGTAGACATCTGCACATGCTCCCTACCTTCTTCCCATTTTGTTATTTATTTGTGGCAGCGCTGCAGCGCCAATCTGCAGGCCTGGCTTTGATACTACAGCATTTTACCTGGAACTGTGTGGCTGCCTTAGACTGTATATAAAAAGATGGCGGAGCCTCCATGACCTCACCCGTAGGTTTCTGAAGAGCTGAATTGAAGCTCGGTGGGCGGTTCCTACCATCGCCATCTTGGCAGGGGCATGCCTGTTGTCTCGCATGGAAAATACAAATATGGGCAAAGAGGTGGAGCTGAGAGGGGGGCTGTGAGCGTCATGGTAGATGATTGACATCGAGCGAACTCCGAGCTTTCTGTAGCTAAGAGCTAACCGAGCTAACCTGGAGATAACAGGAGCTAACTAGCTAACGGAGGTAAGCGGGCTAAAGCTAAGTCACGTTGCTAAGTTGCTAAATACCGCGGTTGTTCTACGTTCTTCTGACTTGAAGCGGGAGATCGGGTACCTGTCAATCAAAAGGACACGCCCCTAAATATGCCGAATTTCAAAATTAAATTACTTTTAAACGGGTGAGTTAGAAAAAATTCACTCCCCCCACAGTTGTCATGAAGGTAAACCTGACCTGTTAAACCTTAAATGGATTTTTGAACCAGGCTGTAAACATGTTTATTTCTGCTGTGAAGTTGGTCTTTTTAACATGGGAGTCTATGGGGATTTGCTCTGTTTTGCAGCCCCTAGTGGATGAAGGGGGAACTGCAGTTTTATGCACTTCTGCACAGGCTTCACTTTTAATCCCCGGAGGTTGCCGCTTGGTGGCTCCACACCTTTCTGGGAAAGCTTCATTGGTATGAAAACCTTTTTGTAAAGAACTGATGTAGCTTTGAAGCCAGCTGAAAACTTCATGACTTTGCGACTGAGAATGATTAACAAAACATGGCCGTACCTCACAGAAGACTTTCCTGGCCTCCGTCTCATAGAACAGACCAACGATAATTCTGGCGTCTTGCCGCTTGAAAAGGATAAAAGGACAGAATCACACAGTGGATGGAGATAATCACACCGTAAAAATCATCAAAACTGACTTCATAAATACATGTATAAATATCTATAAATATATAGTCATATATATATTTTATAGTTATTTTACAGCTGCCATATGCTCTCATTGTTATATGGCAGCATAAATCTTGACAACAACCAGAATTTCTCCTAAATATTGGACTGTAGACTCACCGACCTCGGTTAGGTAAAGCCTCAGAGCACCTTCTCATCAGCTCCATGATTTAACTTTCAGACGTGATTTCCACATTAACTTTAAATACCCCGTCATCCCCCATCCTCTCTTCATGACCAGTTGTGTTTTATGGAAGTTTTACATGTCTTCCATCTGATGGTGAAGGGTGGAAACAGGATTTTTTTCTCTTTCTGGACTGGTGCTTGTCGCAGTTTTGCAACTTTGGTCCCAGACTCGCCTGACCACCTCTCAAACTTCTCTAATATGACCATCTCTCCAACCTCTTTCTTTATATACTTATGTGTATTAAATGTGTGTCTTATGAATGAACAGTCAAATAACATTATTATATTAACTGTATTAAACTTAATTTTTACTAAAATTATGGTAAATTTAAAAATGTATTCCAACTTTTTATCAATGTGAAATTTCCTTTATAAAACTGGGTCATATTACAGTTCACAATCATCTAATTTCATCTAATTTTATATTAGACATGTATATTTGCTGTCTGTTTCTGTGATCTTACTTATATTTCTCCACCAAAAACTGAAATGTTTATAAAAATATATACATCTTTTTAACAGCTGGAAGCGAACTGGAAAACTCTCCTTGTGGTAACAAGTTATTCTGAGTTATTTTTGTGTTTCCATCAATTCTCCTGATACAAAAACCAAACTGGACCGACATGTTTCCATTGTGGAATTCATGCCACAGTAAAATAAGGCAGGTCTGGAGGAAACACTGGGTCAAACCCAGGGCTAGCATGGTGGACACAGAATTTTATTGTTTTATTAAGACGGTTTCTGATTATCTGAAGGTCTTTAATGAACCTGCAGAAACCAGAGAAGATGTGGCACCTTCAGGTTTTTCACCGCTACAGCAGGGTCAGTAAGAAAACTCTGACGGACGCTAATGTCAATCCCAGCCTCTTTCACCCTCTCTTCCAGGTCATCCAGAGTCTGAAAAACACACAAAACCATACCATGAACCATGAACCATGAGCCAAGATACAGAACAGCAGAGGCGGGAAACACGATAACAGGAAACACAGACATAGTCTAGTTCAGTTCCCTGGATGAGTAAAGCAGTCCTACGAAGTAGCAAAGTCCCAGGAATTACAGAAGCACAGAGTACAGAGGTAAGCAGGTGAAGTCAGGACCACCTGGTAGAGAAATCCAAAGGTTTGACAGGTTTTCTGTAGTTTGGAAACTGACTGAACAACAAATTACAACAACGACCAAAGTAGAATCTCAGGAAAACTGCCAAGAGTTTAACATTTCTTAAAGAGGACTTTAAGAAGTTCATGACTCACTGATGTGAAAACTTCTGTTGTTTGCTGAATGGTGGCAATCTTAGTCCATTTCCACTTGTTGAAGAGCTGCACTCTTGTGGGGTTGTGTAGCGTGGCAGAAGGATGGGTGCGGAAGAAGGTTGGAAAACGCTGACGATTGGACAGTGCAGGAGAGCTGGAGCCATACGACAGCTGGAGCAGGAAGGACAGACAGACATCGTAAAGCTCCTGACACGCAATGCCAGAACAACAACAGTTAATCAACCATTCACACACACACTCACTCCTGGGGACTGTGTAGAGTAATCAATTCAGCAATCATGCATGTCTTTGTACGGTGGGAGGAAGCCGGAGTACCCGGAGAGAACCCACGCATACACGGGGAGAACATGGAAACTCACACAGAAAAACCACTGACCAAACCTCGCCCCAGTCGAGGGAGAGAAAGGAAAAAAAACTGGTATTTATTGTTATAATAATGATAATAATGATGATGATGATGATGATAAGTGTTATTACAGAGGGCATGCTATGGAAGAGGATGACCTGAGGGAAGGGAGGAGGTGGAAATGTGCAGGAGACCTGAAACGTGAGGGGGGTGGGGGGGTATTTGAAGGTGTGCAGGAAGATTTCAAGTTCTATTCCTGACTGAAGTGGGAACCAGTGGTGGACTGGAGAAATGTGGTGAAAGGAGGGAGTTATGTCGATGACGCAAGCAGCTGAATTCTGGACCATGATGAGGATTTTTCTGAAGGAGACCCAAGAGACAGAGCTGAGCTGTAGTACTCTGTGTGGGAGGTGACGAGGCTGTAAATAGAGGCAGTGGTGGGGGGTTGTGTAGATGGAAATATGCAGAGTGAGAAACATGACTGATGTGAGCATTAATGATCAGGAGTTATCATAGATACACAGATTCTTAACCTGAAGGGAAGTGGAAACAGAGGAGGAGCAGGAATTAACTCGTTATTAAACCAGGTATTTCACGCGGTTTTTAACCAGGAATGTAACCTGTTAATTAACCAGGTCTTTAACCTGGCTTTTAACTAGGTATATAACCAGTTATTTAACGCAGTGTTAAATCACCAGGAATATAACCAGGTATTGTTTTTACGCTGCACTTTGGTCAAACGCTTCAAACATTTCTATCTAACTTCTACATCCGATGTGACGATTCGCTTCACGGTGAAATAAGGAACTGGCAGCTTTAAACACACAACGTCGCTGATTCAGCAAAGAAACGCAAAAAGATTAAAAGAGAGAAAACAAGAGTCGTAAGATGGTCTTTTACTGGCTGGAGAGAGCCAACAGGTCAGGTAGGATGCAGGATGGATGCTGGATTAGCCGTCTGAGGGGAAAATGGCAAAAGTTCTGTAGTTTGTCTTTAACTTTCAGTTTTTCCTAAAGTTTTTTCCAGTCAAACACTTTAACTGTGCAAATATCAAATAATGAAATTTGGTTTTCATCTTTTCCACTTTGTGGTTTTTTTTGACAGTCTGACAAACATGTGGGACACATTCAGACTGATTGGAAAGCTGATTCCTCCTTATCAAGAAAAAATGCATAAACTTGTTGGTTGATGCTTTTAAAGCAGCAGTCTGTAAAACATGAGGTAGAGAAGGAGAGGATATTTGAGAAGTGCTCGTTTTTGACCCTTTTGACTTGCTTCCTGGTAGTTCCACTAAGGATCAGCTGGATCGTGTGTTTCCTCCACCTGGACTCTGCCCTGCGACGTTCCGAACTGCTCCAGCCCTGTCATCGAGTCAGGACTCATGCTTGGTTTCGAGTTGTCTGGTCTTTTGAAGAAGAGATGAAGCCGAGAGTTGAGCTCCTCTGCATCCGTAGAGTCAGAAGGACAGAGTTGGTTGAAGGTCACAGAGAACTGGCTGGCAGTGAAGGAGTCTGCAGGCGGTCATCCTCGTCCCGGTCTTTCACTCTGAGACTCTTCACTACGGCTCGCTTCAGTACAGAGCAGCTGACAGGGAGGAGATTAATGCAGTTCTGCTCAGAGAAGCCCAGAGAAGGAAGAAAGATGGATTTTTATGCATTTTTAATGTTGCAATAACAGGAATATTTAATGTCTTGAGGGCCGTGTGATGTACTGGTGACAGTCTCTCAGCGTGGACGATGTGAGGAGCGGCCAGGAAGATGGACTGAAGTCTGTATAACATGATGGATGAGCTCACGGGGTTTTTTCTCCGACCTTCGGGTGAATGTACCCAGTTGTGAGGAATAAATGTGGAAACTCTGAAGACAGATATAGTGGTGCAGTGAAACAGAGTCAGAGGACATCTGACTGATTGCTATCAGATTAATAAACACACCCCACGCTGGATTCCAACTTGCCTGTTGGAGCTGAAGTCTTGGCTGTAAAGGGACGGTCACTGGTTTTGCTCCAAAGGGACTGGACATTAAAGATTATTACAGGAGGTAATGGAGTCGGGGAAAACCACCCCTGCACCACCTCTTCTTCTTCTTTTCTAGTCCCGCATAAACAGCAGGAGGTCCTAGAAAAATGGGAACTTGAAATCCATTTTTGAAGAACAGGCTCAAAACTCACCTTTTTAACTTGGATTTTAATTAGTATTTACTATATTAGTCTGGACATTTAATTTATTTATTTGTACCCAATTCTTTTTAGGGATTTTCTTTTTTTAATTAATCTGCTTTTATAATCTTTATTGTAATGTTTTTAATTGAAATATTTCTTGTTTTATTATTCATTCATTCATTCATTTTCCAAACCGCTTATTCCAATTCAGGGTTGCGGGGAAGCTGGAGCCTATCCCAGCTGGCTTTGGGCGACAGGCAGGGTACACCCTGGACAGCTCGCCAGTCCATCGCAGGGCCATTATTGTTTTATTATTACTACTATTTTATTTTATTTTATTTTTAATGTATTTTATCAATTTTTGGATATTTTCCGGTGTTTCCTCAGAGGGAGCCCTCTGCACCGGGGGTCATAATGACCATGGCTGCAGGGGCGCCTTTCATGGCTTTGGTCCGTAACGGTGCCCCTGGTACTGTGGTCTGATCGACTCCTGGTGCAGATGGCTCCTGCGATGGTGTTCCTTACCAGGCTCATCTGTGCTCAGCAATAAATAACTAGGTAGGTGCATGCATCATGTTTAAGAGTACTGCTGAAATAGATGTTATTTGGGTGTGTGTATGAGTGTGTATGCGTCTGAATGTGAGAAGGGAGGGGATGATGAATTTTCTTTGTTGTGTTTACTTTTTATATCATGTAAAGCACATTGTGTTGCATTTTATTGTAGAAAAAGTGTTTTATAAATAAAGTTTGATTTGATTTGATCTACTACTACTTCTAAGATCCCAATTTTCAGCGAGTAATCTGGTGTGCCATCTAGAAATTTGCCCATGGGGCTGAACCACAGTGATCTGGGTGATTGGTCTTCTTCTCTAGGTTGTGTGTGTTCACGAGAAGAAAGCCATGGGCACCTTCACTGCTCAGATGGAAGAAGACGTTTTGCTAACATGTCACACAAGACATGCTCAAACAGAAGCCTTTCTGTGTGGAGTTTGCATGTTCTCCCCGTGTATGTGTGGGTTCTCTCCAGGTACTCCGGCTTCCTCCCACCATCCAAACACATGTTAGGTTAACTGGTTACTCCAAATTGCCCACAGGAGTGAGTGTGAGTGGTTGTGTGTCTCTGTGTGTCCCTGCGATGGACTGGCGAGCTGTCCAGGGTGTACCCCGCCTTTCACCCAAAGACTGCTGGGATAGGCTCCAGCTTCCCTGCAACGCTTCATTGGATTGAGCGGTTAGGATAATGAATGAACTAGACGGCAATGGATGGATTTTTTTGGGGAATCACACAGTGTTGCAAAAACGTCTCAATTTGTGACGGGACTGCTGGATAAACAAGGCCCAGCATGACGGGGATTTGCTACCAGGCTTCTGCTGATAGGAGCGTCTTTTCCTACAATCAAGGACCGCGTTTCCGATCCTGAGAAGCTGTAAGTAAAACCGAATTACCCAAAAAACGTTGCTGGTTTTGTTTTGATTAAGCTAAAACATCCAAGTGATAAAGAATAGATGTAGACGTAGATGGCACTGTGGTACATTGCCACATGTACGCCTGTTAACAGGAACGTTACCGACTATAAACGGCAAGTGAAATAACGTTATTTCGGACTATAGCTGGAAAGCGAGCATTGACCAGACAGATACGTTCTGCTGCCTTTGTTGCTGCAGGTTTTTCACTCTCGATTTTGGGGTCTGGTTTGGACTCGAACATGTACAGCTGTATGATGTTGGCATTATTTCCATAGCAACTACTTTAGTTTGTTTTTTCTGCCCTTGTTTTTGTAAAGAAAACTGATGTGCAGACGCCTGACAACCACGCCTGGCAGGTGACCAATCAGACGCAGCCCTTAGGTGCATTCTCTTTGTGCTTGTTTCTGACAGCGGCACATTGGAGAGGATTAATGTGAAATAAATGAAGGGATTTATGAAAAATGCTTTATTAATTCTTGCCCTTCTGGACTTGCATATTAAAATAAATGAGCCTGAAAAGTGCAGAGCAGAGCCCCTTTAAGCACACGCATCACTTTAAAACACACTAAAATCAGATGAAAAACATGAAACAATCTTGAAAACACAAACACAATTTCTCTTCCTCTCCTCATCCACCCCTCCAGTTATTCCAGAAGAACTCCGACGTTCTCAGACTCACTGAAAAGGAATCTGTCTGGAAGTCTGCTGTGATGGAGACCTTCTCCGGGAGATGACCTGTCAGCCTCCTGTACTGGCATTTCCTCTGAGATCAACGCTTTTATTTCAGAGCTAGATCTGCGTTTATTTCTCTCCTGTCAGCATAAAGGTCAGAAGCATGACAGGAACCTCTTCATTACGGCCCGCTGACATTCAGCATCCTCCTGTTTCAGCGGTTCTCCAGACATCTAAATGTGTGTGATTATTTTCCTTACCACGATGAGGTTCCACATGCGAGCAGCTTCTGCCACCAGCGTCGACACGGAGCTGCAGCCGGGCATCAACACCACCTTAATGGGCTCCGTGTACAGAAGATCATACAGTAACTTGGTGGCCTCGCCTGGATCACACTGAGGAAAACACAGACACACGACTGAATACATCACATTAAACCAAAATCAGACTGCTGTTTGATGGCTGTTTGCTTCTCAGGATAAAGGCGGGAGACAGTGAAGCCTATGTGAGGCCAGAAGTTGACGAGGAAGACATGAAGATGCTCATTCATTTCCATACTCAGGCGGGAAAACAACTATTTAACTCTTTTCTTCCAGCAACGTAAAAGTTTTGTTACATGGATCACTACGGAAACCTGACAAATGAAATGAGCTGATATGACTGTCAGGTTCCCGTGAGATTACAGGAAATGTGAACAACAAATATCTAAACCATGAACGACCAACTTCTAAAAAGAAAAGGATGTAAATGATTCTCATTCACTCATTTTATTACAAATACACATAAACATATTATCAGATGTTGAAACTTTTACATTTTACTGTTTCATTTTTAATCTGATGGCAGCAATTAAAAGTGTCAGAGTTACTTATGTGTGTAAAGTTGTATTATAGGATGGATTACCATAAGCAGAATACATAAATGAATGGACTGGTGGCCATTACTTTCTGTCCTAGCCCACCTCTTTATTGTTTTTTATTGTTTGACTATCTGGAGGAGAATAACACATATAATGTAGTTTACTGTTAGAAGATAATCTACTGATCCTTTCTTTCAGATTTTCTGATCATATGAAATCTTACTGTAAAACCACACAGCACATAAAGTTAGCATTTACTACCACTCAACATCCAAAACCTTTTCAGCATCAAATTTTAAAATACATTTGATGAGAACTACAAGGAAGAGTTTTTGCGTGTCTTTAGACTTGTACTGTTTTCAGACAGCCTGATCCTCAAAGTGCTTTATAGTGAAGAGCAGGGGGTCCAGTGTCGGTCCTGAGAGCTGATGTCCTGCAGGTTTTCAGTGCGTCTGCACTCAAACACACCTGACTCAAAGGCATGCAACAGCCCATGCAGTTCTGCACAATCACTCGTTCATTTGAGTCAGGTGCGTTGGAGCAGGGATACATAGGAAACCTACAGAAGAGTGGCTCTCAAGGACCAGAGCTGGACACCCTTGGTCTAGTAGGAAGGAGAGGTCCCAATTTTTCAAACATGTTTTTTTTCCTTTGTTGCTTGAGTCAACTGTTGTCCCATGCCAGTTTATTTGTTGGCCATTTTGAATTTATGTAAATGAAAACAATTTATGTCATGAAAACAATTATAAAAAACTCCTAGACCAGACATAAAGACAAATAAAATTTTCTGATCATTTTGACCCTAGGAATCAAATGGAAAGGTAATTTAAATAAGGAGAACCCCTTGTTCTGGTGGTGACCTATCCGTAGGCAGCATTTCTTACTGATGCTGGGAAAACAGTTCAGGTCCGACTATCTCCATCAGTATGTGATAAATGGTACCGTCACAGTCGATGAAAAATCAATAAGTAATTTAAATGATAATGGAAGTGATGTAGGGAGGGAACCAGCCTCACACAGGACGTATAGGAATGAAGGAAATAACTTAAAATAAATGAAAAAACTCGAACAAGGCAGGGTTAACTTGTTCACGCAGGGAGTCGTCCGCCTTCATCATGAAGCTAGACCAACACTCTTATGCTGGAACATGGTGTTCATTATGGACAATCCATGACGAGCACAGAAGTCCAATAACAAAACACCATTTGGGTTCAGAGGGGGGGGACCATGCCTCCCAATCACTCCCCTCCAGGTCTCACTGTCATTGCCCACGTGAGCATTGAAGTCCCCCAGCAGAACAATGGAGTCCCCAGAAGGAGCACCCTCCAGCACTCCCTCCAAGGACTCCAGAAAGGGTGGGTACTCTGAACTGCTGTTCGGTGCATAAGCACAGACAACAGTCAGGACCCGTCCCCCCACCCGGAGGCGGAGGGAAACTACCCTTTCATCCACCGGGGTAAACCCCAATGTGCAGGCACCAAGCTGGGGGCTGATGAGAATGCCCACACCTGCTCGGCGCCTCTCACCATGAGCAACTCCAGAGTGGAAGAAGGTCCAGCCCCTCTCGAGGGTACTGGTTCCAGAGCCCAAGCCATGCGTCGAGGTGAGTCCAACTATATCTAGCTGGAACCGCTCAACCTCGCGCACAAGCTCAGGCTCCTTCCCCACCAGAGAGGTGACGTTCCACGTCCCTAGAGCCAGCTTCTGCAGCCGGGGATCGGACCGCCAGGGTCCCCGCCCCTTGCTGCCGCCCAGCTCACATTGCACCCGAACCCTACGGCTCCTCCCGCAGATGGTGAGCCCACGGGAGGTTGTTTACTACTAGTAAAAGAAAAATTGCAATATATTGTCTTGATATAGTATCCTGAAATATCGCAATATATTCACCACATTTTTGCCAGAACACACTCTATGCATCTAAAGACCCATTTATGCTTCCTTATGTACGTAGATGGCAACATCCATTTCAAACGTGTCATCAGTGTTTGGGGCAACATGTTACAAAAGTAATTAATCCATTTTCTACAATCATTTAGCAGACACTTTTATCCAAAACACTTTTTTTTAACTGTCATTAGACCAAACGCTTCCCTCTGTTACCCGAGCCGTGTTTGTCCAGTGTGAAGTTCTGATCTGTTAAAGTGCTGCCTGTATTCACTGACTGTGTGTGTGTGTGTGTGTGTGTGCGTGTGCGTGTGCGTGTCTGTGTTCCTTGTCTGGAAACGTTGCCATAGAGATGGATGTGAGTGAGGTAACTACAGACTTTATAGAATAAAACAAGATGGTTCAGAACATCCTGGAGTTTTTCTTCCACTGAAATTCTTTTATTTGACTTCACAGATCAGTAGAAGAAACCTGTCTGTCTGGTATATCAGCTGATCAGTCTGATTGATCAGCTGCTGTGTGGAATCATTGTGTTATCAGAGATCTGAAAATGCTGATGGCTACAAGATTATATTTCATAACAACAGAGACTTAAGCTGGACGTTAGATCTGAAGGGGCGGTTCTTCCAGGAAAGTTTTAATAGATTTATCTCATCACAGCACGACCTCATCACAGCATGACCTCATCACAGCATGACCTCATCACAGCATGACCTCATCACAGCATGACCTCATCGCAGCACGACCTCATCGCAGCACGACCTCATCGCAGCACGACCTCATCGCAGCACGACCTCATCGCAGCATGACCTCATCGCAGCATGACCTCATTACAGCATGACCTCATTACAGCATGACCTCATCACAGCATGACCTCATCACAGCATGACCTCATTACAGCATGACCTCATTACAGCATGACCTCATTACAGCATGACCTCATTACAGCATGACCTCATCACAGCATGACCTCATCACAGCATGACCTCATCACAGCATGACCTCATTGCAGCACGACCTCATCGCAGCATGACCTCATCACAGCACGACCTCATCACAGCATGACCTCATCACAGCATGACCTCATCACAGCATGACCTCATCGCAGCACGACCTCATCGCAGCACGACCTCATCGCAGCATGACCTCATCGCAGCATGACCTCATCGCAGCATGACCTCATTACAGCACGACCTCATCACAGCATGACCTCATCACAGCATGACCTCATTACAGCATGACCTCATCACAGCATGACCTCATTACAGCATGACCTCATTACAGCATGACCTCATTACAGCATGACCTCATCACAGCATGACCTCATTGCAGCACGACCTCATCGCAGCATGACCTCATCGCAGCACGACCTCATCGCAGCATGACCTCATCACAGCATGACCTCATCACAGCATGACCTCATCACAGCATGACCTCATCGCAGCACGACCTCATCGCAGCATGACCTCATCGCAGCACGACCTCATCGCAGCATGACCTCATTGCAGCACGACCTCATCGCAGCATGACCTCATCACAGCATGACCTCATCACAGCATGACCTCATTGCAGCACGACCTCATCGCAGCATGACCTCATCGCAGCACGACCTCATCGCAGCATGACCTCATTGCAGCACGACCTCATCGCAGCATGACCTCATCACAGCATGACCTCATCGCAGCATGACCTCAATCGCAGCACGACCTCATCGCAGCATGACCTCATCACAGCATGACCTCATCGCAGCATGACCTCATCGCAGCATGACCTCATCACAGCATGACCTCATCGCAGCATGACCTCATCGCAGCACGACCTCATCACAGCATGACCTCATCGCAGCATGACCTCATCAGCATGACCTCATTGCAGCACGACCTCATTGCAGCACGACCTCATCGCAGCACGACCTCATCGCAGCATGACCTCATCGCAGCACGACCTTATCGCAGCATGACCTCATCACAGCATGACCTCATCACAGCATGACCTCATCGCAGCATGACCTCATCGCAGCATGACCTCATCGCAGCATGACCTCATCGCAGCATGACCTCATCGCAGCACGACCTCATCGCAGCATGACCTCATCGCAGCATGACCTCATTACAGCACGACCTTATCGCAGCATGACCTCATCACAGCATGACCTCATTGCAGCACGACCTCATCGCAGCATGACCTCATCACAGCATGACCTCATCGCAGCATGACCTCATCGCAGCATGACCTCATCGCAGCATGACCTCATCGCAGCATGACCTCATCGCAGCACGACCGCATCGCAGCACGACCTCATCGCAGCATGACCTCATCGCAGCATGACCTCATCGCAGCACGACCTCATTGCAGCATGACCTCATCGCAGCACGACCTCATCACAGCATGACCTCATCGCAGCATGACCTCATCGCAGCATGACCTCGTCGCAGCATGACCTCATCGCAGCACGACCTCATCACAGCATGACCTCATCGCAGCATGACCTCATCGCAGCATGACCTCATCGCAGCATGACCTCATCGCAGCATGACCTCATCGCAGCATGACCTCATCGCAGCACGACCTCATCGCAGCACGACCTCATCGCAGCATGACCTCATCGCAGCATGACCTCATCGCAGCATGACCTCATCGCAGCATGACCTCATTGCAGGATGACCTCATCGCAGCACGACCTCATCACAGCATGACCTCATCGCAGCATGACCTCATCGCAGCACGACCTCATCGCAGCATGACCTCATCGCAGCACGACCTCATCGCAGCACGACCTCATCGCAGCATGACCTCATTACAGCACGACCTCATTGCAGGATGACCTCATCGCAGCATGACCTCATCGCAGCATGACCTCATCGCAGCATGACCTCATCGCAGCACGACCTCATCGCAGCACGACCTCATCGCAGCACGACCTCATCGCAGCATGACCTCATCGCAGCACGACCTCATCGCAGCATGACCTCATCGCAGCATGACCTCATCGCAGCACGACCTCATCGCAGCACGACCTCATTGCAGGATGACCTCATCGCAGCATGACCTCATCGCAGCATGACCTCATCGCAGCACGACCTCATCGCAGCACGACCTCATCGCAGCATGACCTCATCGCAGCATGACCTCATCGCAGCACGACCTCATCGCAGCATGACCTCATTGCAGGATGACCTCATCGCAGCATGACCTCATCGCAGCATGACCTCATCGCAGCACGACCTCATCGCAGCACGACCTCATCGCAGCATGACCTCATCGCAGCATGACCTCATCGCAGCACGACCTCATCGCAGCACGACCTCATCGCAGCACGACCTCATCGCAGCATGACCTCATCGCAGCACGACCTCATCGCAGCACGACCTCATCGCAGCATGACCTCATCGCAGCACGACCTCATCACAGCATGACCTCATTACAGCACGACCTCATTGCAGGATGACCTCATCGCAGCATGACCTCATCGCAGCACGACCTCATCGCAGCACGACCTCATCGCAGCATGACCTCATCGCAGCATGACCTCATCACAGCATGACCTCATCACAGCATGACCTCATCGCAGCACGACCTCATCGCAGCACGACCTCATCGCAGCACGACCTCATCGCAGCATGACCTCATCGCAGCACGACCTCATTGCAGGATGACCTCATCGCAGCACGACCTCATCGCAGCATGACCTCATCGCAGCATGACCTCATCGCAGCACGACCTCATCGCAGCATGACCTCATCGCAGCATGACCTCATCGCAGCATGACCTCATCGCAGCACGACCTCATTACAGCATGACCTCATTACAGCATGACCTCATCGCAGCACGACCCCATTACAGCATGACCTCATTACAGCATGACCTCATCACAGCATGACCTCATTACAGCACAACCTCATTACAGCATGACCTCATCACAGCATGACCTCATCACAGCATGACCTCATTACAGCATGACCTCATCGCAGCACAACCTCATCCCAGCACGACCTCATTGCAGCATGACCTCATCACAGCATGACCTCATTGCAGCATGACCTCATCGCAGCACGACCTCATCACAGCATGACCTCATCGCAGCATGACCTCATCGCAGCATGACCTCATCACAGCTTCCTTCATGCAACTGGTGGATCTAACAGTAAGATATGTTTTCTCCTGCAGACTGGAGCATCTGCACTGTGTATCTTCCATGTATTTTCACAGTAAATTAGGAAACAGCTAAGTAGAGTAATAAGTAGTTAGATTACTTTTAAAATGCAGCAATGAGTAAAGTAATCTCATGACAATCTATAGAAGTAATATATAAGTAATTGTCGGGACTTTATTTGAGTAACGCCCCCAACACTGAATATTGTCATAAACCACTGTCCTCATACTTCCATGCGTCTTTTATGTTAGTCAGTTCATCCACTAGTGGGCAGTGTGGAGTTCAGTGTTCACTTCTGCATTTTAGCATCGGATGGTAGCTGTAGTTGCAGACACACTCACTCAGGCTGTGTCTCAATTCAGGGTCTAAACACTTTGAAATGCGGATTCACCGGTTGCATAAGGCGCATACACACATATTTGTTCCAGCAGACAAGCTGGGACGACAGCAGCATTGTCTCCAATAACCAGTAAAGAGTTTAATTACATCATGTTTCTGACCAGGATTATTTTTCACTGAAGTTAAAATCAGCTTGACAGGATGGCTGTCAGCCAGAGGAAAGCCTGTCTGGGCCGCCTCCTCCACATGTTTATCATTTAGACAAACAAGTAAATAAAAATAACTAAAATGAAAAATCACTGGCACCATTTTCTGTCATTTTACAAAAATATTTTTTGTGTTTTTTGTGGAAGAATGGGATCAGTAATTAGATAAACCTGGCATATATAGCTGCTGGGCCATCACATTTCACTAACAGTAAGATCACTTGGAGTGTGCCGGAGACATAGAACACTTGGCAGCCTACGCAGTCTGCACACTTTGAAGCGTACAGACCCTAAATTGGGACACAGCTTCAGTCTCGCTTCATATTCTTCTCTTTTTCAAGACATTAGGCAAAGCTGCCTGATTTGTCTTTAACCTATTTTTATCATATTTCACACAATCCTTTGCAAGGTGTGAGTATTGCAGACTGATGCTTTGTGATCAGCCAGCTGGCCGAGTACACTACATTATTTTAGTGAGACTCCTCTCAGATCTCTGAAACTCTTGTTCATCTATCCGTGTCCATTTCTTGAGAGATGTTGCTCTCAAGAAAATTTTATTAATTTTACACAATCATATCCTCTCTGATTTTTTTCCCTCTTTTAAATCATGATTGATGATAATAAGCTTTTTCTCATAAATTGGATATTTAACTTGGTTAAATATTGGATTCACAAGTGTAAATTTACAAATACCAAGCCACTCTGTTCTGTTTTTATCTATGACATGGACCAATACACAGCCTTAATTAAAAACTCCTGAAACACTGAATTACTGAGAAAGTACAACTTGAGTTGTCAGAAGTTTGTGCTCTTACAGAAGACTACGTTACCCAGAGTGCACCAGGCCTCCTGTAGTTCAGCTCTGTCAGTTGCATAAATGTAGTTTTTGTGGTCCTGACAGCACAAGCGTAGCACCGTAAGGGCAAAAAGTGCCATTCATGTCTCATCCTGTGTTAATCATGTGTCAGGGTTCACATAACCAGACACCTGCATGGACACACACAGACATACAAATCACCAATGACAAATCCATTACATTCTTATGACTCCCCATTATGAAGTCCTGAACATCTTCTGGCCACCCATGTTTAAAGATCTAGCTCTGCCACTGGACTCCTTCCTGAGACCAGTTTGTCCTTGGAGACCTAACTAGGAGCTAATGTCCCGAACGGCTCTAAGGTTTACAGGCTTCTAAAACCCCTCCACCACCATAAGGTGGTAATTCACAGAGGAGTTACGTTTGTTTTGGTTTTTTACTTTATTAAATTTTAGTTTGTTTAACTTGGAAGAAGCACAAAATGTAAATGTTTAGTTTAAACTCTCAAGATGGAAAGAAAAATTGACGGTGATCTTAGAAGTTCTGGTGGCTCATATCGTGTCAGCAGAGATGTATTTCGGACCAGAACCCTTCAGTGTATACCAGTACCAAAGTTTAGAACAAATAGAGTTAACCTTAAATAAACTAATATTTCATATCTAAAAACAGCTTTGGGTTCATAAAGGTGAGTCAGTATGTGGTTTGTTGTTTATCATTCTAAAAGCTTCAGGGAAGCAGCTGGCTCTTATGCTGCATAGCCACTCCCTTAAGGCATGGACGGGTCCTTCATGATACCGTTGGTCCTGGTCCAGAACCAGCTGGTGAAGAAGTCCCTGATGGATGGCAGGCTAAATCCAGGAACTTTCTGTGCAGGTCCACCACCGGCTGCAAGGCCTTCCTTCCTGCTGTAGTGCAAGGTGATGGATGAGGTCAGGATGACCTTATTGGTGGGCCTTTTTTCCAATGCCTGCTGTAGTGTTGACCCACTTGCTCTGCACCAGATCTCCAGTTCTTCTACCTCTGGTTTGTGCGTTAAGATTAATTTCACCTCTACTGTGTCTGCAAATTTAACAGTGAAAACCTGACTATTATTTGTTTTCTCCATGATTTTCCAGATGCTATTCCACATAGTCCAGGGGTTGTTGGTGGAAAAGTGACCCTGTACTTTTAGAGGATAGTTGGCTTTGGCTCTTTTTAACTCCTGCATCCACATTCCTCCTCATTGTTCTCAGTGCAGCTTAATCTACCAATCTGAATGCAGTCCAGCTTTGTCTAGACAGAGCTAAGACATTGCAGGTCTGTTGCTATCCTCAGCTCGATGAGCCATCCATCCAGTGTTCGATGAAAGCGAGACAACATGGCTGTTGTTGGTCTGGACAGCAGATATTTTCACCACATTGATCCACCCACCCATCCAGCCATCCATCCGTCCATCCACCCACCCATCCGTCCATCCGTCCATCCATCCATCCGTCCATCCACCCACCCATCCAGCCATCCATCCGTCCATCCACCCACCCACCCATCCATCCATCCACCCACCCATCCATCCGTCCATCCATACATCCACCCACCCACCCATCCATCCATCCATCCATCTACCCATCCATCCATCCATCCATCCACCCATCCATCTAACATCCATCTACCCATCCATCCATCCATATGTCCATACATCCATCCATCCACCCAGCCATCTACCCATCTATCCAACTATCCATCCATCCATCCATCCACCTATCCATCCATCCATCCATCTATTGACCCATCCATCCATCCATCCATTTATCAAACTATTCATCCATTCATCCATCCATCCATCCAATCCATCGTCCATCCATCCATCATCCCATCTGTCCATCCATCCATCCATCCATCCATCCGTCCATCCATCCATCCATCCATCCATCATCCCATCTGTCCATCCATCCATCCATCCATCCATCTGTCCATCCATCCATCCATCCATCCATCCATGCATCTATCTACCCATCCATCCATCTATCCATCCATCCATCCATCCACCGATACATCCATACATCCATCAATCGACCCATCCATCCATCCATCCATCATCCCATCTGTCTATCCATCCATCTATCCATCCATCCGTCCATCCATCCATCCATCCATCCATCCATCCATCCATCCATCATCCCATCTGTCCATCCATCCATCCATCCATCCATCCATTCGTCTGTCCGTCCATCCATCCATCCATCCATCCATCCATCCATCCATCCATCCATCCATCCATCTATCATTCCTCCATCCATCCGTTCGTCCGTCCGCCCATCCGCCTCTTGTTTATGTAATAATACAAGGTGTTTCATTTTTCTTTCTTAGAGCAAAGTCAGTGTTTTGGTTTAACTGCAGTTGCCATGGTGTCTGTTGTTATGCCAACCTCTATATTCCAGCTACCCTCCCACCCCCACCTTCAGCTTCCCAAACAGATATATATGAAATGAAAATCCATCAGAGTGACACTTCATTATATTTTCCTCATTAAAGCAGTGCAGATATAAACAGCATCAGAGGAGATAAAAGCTCAGTGGTGATTTTTAGCTGCAGAAAGACAAAGGAAAAAAACGTCTGTGTGACACCCAGGCTATTAATAAAGCTGAAACATCTATTTGATGAATTGCGTCTGAAGGGAAACAAAGATGAGCTGTCAGTCAGCGGTGCAGGGGTAAAACAAATCCTGTAATCCCTGATCTCTTATTTCCATTATTTCTAATCATGATTATTTTAAAAGCACAAAATGTAATCAACCATAACCCTGAAATCACCAAAGTCATTTTATGTAAGGTAGAATGATCAGTAAGTTGCTTCCATTATTGGTGCAAACTCTACAATAGCTATTAACCATCTTCAACCTGACCAGTTGATTAATCCTGAAAGGATCCATTAATGTACCCTTCCAACTTGTTCCAGTTCATCCTTACATATTTGGCAGAGCTGATTAGAAGTTACATTATCTGACAGATTTTAGCAAAAGAAATTGGAACAAATAATAATGTGTATTATTTTCACAACTGAGGACGTTTTTATCCAGTAAAACGGAAGGTGTGGTAAATTAGTCTCCAGTGTTTTGTTGATGTTAAAGACAAATTAAGACCTCAAATGTCCAGAGAAACACTGTCAATCAAAAATGATTGCATGTGGGGAAACACAACCACAATGGAGGCCTAAGATTGAGTGAATTACCTGAACAGAGTACTGAAAAAGAAGCTGGAAGAGGCCTTTTAGACATGATTGTGAAAGATGGAGGCTGAAGATGAAGGATTGAAACGTAATTTTTCAATTGTTTATAGAAGTTGTCCTAAATTCTACCCTAATAAACACATGTTCAGAAGTACATAAATATACAGATTTATCAAACATGCCAGTTGTAGCAGGTTAGAAGGTAACCAGCTGTTGATAAATCCCACATCCTCTCAATCACCTGCTTGGCCTTCGGTTGCATTCAGCAACGCCCTGATTTAACCATTTAACCACACAGAAACAGCACGGCGCTTTAGAAGTCACGTTGCTCCTTGTAATACCGGAGAGAAAGAAGGAATGAGGCCAACCAAACGTTTGTTTACTTAACTTATCACAGCTGAGGTAACATTTGCTTTAAAAACTACATTTAAATCACACTTAGAAAAGGATTCAAAGCGACTCTGTGATGCTATTTCTAGTTTTCTGAGCTTTCTACAGTGTTATAGTGATGAATAGTCATCAGACATATAAGCGGAGCCGTTTTTATCGCCTAAACTCACGTTTTAGTTTTCCAGCACTCTACATTTGGTTTCCATGGCGACAGAAATGATTGGTTTTAGAGAGTTTTTTCTACTTCTACATTTTAGTGACGTCCCGAGGGAGGGACTCAGTGATTGGCCATCTTCTCTAGGTTGTGCACGTTCACGAGAAGAAAGCCACGACCACTTTCACTGATCAGTATAACTACTCCTAGCAGTTGACCAATCAGACGCAGCCTGCAGGCAGGAGGCGGAGCTTTCTCTGTTGGCTTGTTTCTGGCAGAGGATGATCTGAGAGGATCAATACAGCATGAATGAAGGGGTTTGTGGAAAATGCTTCATTACTTCTTGCCCTTCTGGATTTCATTATTAAAATAAATTAGATTAAAATAAATTAGACTGTTTAAGTACATCATAGAGACACTTTAACAATCCTCTAAAACAAAATGTAGCAAAAGGAGTTAAACCAAACTTTTTTCTGCAGCACCTCCTGTTCACCAAACACAATATTGTAATTCACTAGACTTAAAAACTGTGTGTGTGTCAGTATTATTATTCATTCTTCTGCTGGTGTGAAACGTTTTAAACCAGGAATCTCTGAAAACTTCTTCAGGTGAGACAAGTTTTAATGACATTAGGGATGCACCAATACCAATATCAGTATCGGTATCGGCTCAATACCAAGCATGTGTACTCGTGCTTGTGTACTGATACCACAACCGATACCTGATATCACACTAGTCAAGCTAGCGCAGATGTGTTTGATGACATGCTTTGGACATGTTTTAAAAGAAATAAATGCCTTGAATGCTAAAATGGGACATTTTTTGTTACACTAAAAGCTAGATTTTGCTCCTGCAAGGAGCAGGTGATGTAATTAGCTAACAGACAGCAGGTCATCTGGAATGCAAAGCACACATAAGAGCATTTCATTTGAATCCCAGTTGATTTGCTTGGAAAGTCAGCTTTGTTTGGGGAATTGTGAATGAATGCACAAACAAATTCTGGTTTGAATCAAAGAAGCCAACATGGTCCGCCTACAAACGCAGGTCTCTGTCAGCTTAAAGGGCACCAAATACAGGAAGCAAACTACAAAACAATGTACGCTGAGGGTTGAGAGGTCAGCGTGGCAGGTAAACACCACAGACATCATATAAACATAGACGCTGCGTAGTATCACGCTGCCTATACAAGCTGACGTCTCATCATGCCGCCATCTTGGATGGGTCTCCATGCACCTCCAATGCATTTATTTGTAAGAAGTAAGTCCAGCCACAACAAACACTTCACCAGTTTTTACCTGATTTTTCTCACAGTTTGTCTTGTTACAAAGGGCAGAGATATTGTTATGATACAGATCACTGTTAAACATTAAAAACAATGTGCTTTTATGCTAAGATATTTTTTATTATGCTATTAAACTAAGACATAAGGTAGCTACAATACAACTAAATGTATAAATGAATTTGATACTAACATGTTTGATTGTTTATTGATAAATTTGGATTTATCTGTCTATTTTTATCTGGTCAAATAACAAATTATTATTCAATCTAACTTGTGAAATATAATTCCACACGATCTGCTTTCAATATTTCGCCGGTTATTGCAACTGTATGCTGAAGAAAATACGGGAATAGTTGCTGCTTTCTCTTTACTGTGGTTGACTCTTTCTTTTATTTACATTTATTAATTTATCAATATAGAGATACAGTTTTACAAAGTCTAAAAATAAAGTATTGTATCAAAATTGTGCAACTCAAAAGTTACCCAGAAAAACACTCAGAGAGTGTTCCTGGATCCAAATGGTGATCTGGACCACCACCAAAATTAAATCAGTTCTTCCTTTTCATGTTTCTAACAAGTCCTTAAAATTTCATGAAAATCCGTCTATAACTTTTTAAGTTATCTTGAACACAAACAGACAAACAAATAAAGTCGGTAAAAACACAACTTTCTTGGCGGAGGTAATTATGCTACCATGTAAAACTCTCATTGTGAAACATCAATATCGTATTTTTCCATAAACGCCTCATAGGAGTAAAATTAATCATTTGCATTAAGTAGATCATTTACTGTGTTAACATTATTTATAAACTAATAATGTAGAAAAGTGTTTTGTTTGTGTGTAATATATACGCTTTATTCCACAGAAAACATGTGGGGAAACTACGTCGACTCTGCAGCAAGACTCGAAAGCGGAGACCCATCCAATATGGCGGAGACCCATCCAATATGGCGGAGACCTATCCAATATGGGAGAGACCTATCCAATATGACGGCGAAGCTGGTTCACTCTCCAGCGCACAACGAGGCATCTATGTATATATGATGTCTGAGGGCGAAAGGCGGCTCTGGTTGGGAGGAATGGCTCGCAGACAGACATGGAAGAATTCTGGAAATGTTCTGACAGAATTCTGATCATCCAAAGACTACAAGGCTGTAACGAAGCTCGACATTTAGCTGTTATGCACTCCAAACCAAAGTTGTTCTGCATTTCCCAATAGATGAGTGAGTTTTCTTCTTCGTTCTGTAATTCTTGACGCAGCGTTGCCTCCGGCGATGAGTGGAACACCTTATCTAAAAGGTCTGGTTTGTTTGCGAAGTGCAGCACAAGTCTCAGTCCAGAAACTATTTGCTGGACTCCCTGTTGACTAAAACCCTGCAGAGGTTGTTATTGGCTCAGCTCAATGAGAAAGTCAGCACCTTTCAGAGACTATTACAGTTTGCATCATCCTGGTTTGGGGTTGAATCCTCTGCTTTCTTCTTAGAGCCCACTTTCATCTGGACAGGATTTCTCAGGACAGTCAATATTACTAATTAACTTGAGTAAATTATTCACTGTGAGGAAAAATGTGTTGCGAATCCAATAAATGATGTTGTGATATGAGATCACGCCACAACATCATTTGGCTTCCTGCTATGTGGCCACTGTGGTAAAATATGGAGGAAAGACCAGACTCTATCTCCATGAATGGGATATTTACAGTGAAAAAAAGACTCAGGTTGTGTAATTATCTCCTGACACAGACGTTTGTGGTAGCAGCTGATGGTGGCGTTAAGCTGCATGTTCAAACAAGCTGTGTAAATCTACCTGGAACTGAATACATAAAGGGACGAAGTGGACTGCAGACCAGCTCTGGATGTGTTTTACAACTAAAACCTCTTTTCAGACAACATGGTTGTGTTCTGACAGCATGACACAGCTGCCTACAGGAGTATGCAGAGCCCCAGATATACAGTACTGACAGTGACAGATAGCCCAGAGATCCTGCAGCTCACCAACAGAGAGAAGAGACTTCAGTCATTTTCAAAGCAATTACTTCATCTTAAACATGATTGTTGACTTCGGGGCAAACAGGAGTAAACAAAGCAGTTCTTACATCTTGCAGGGCAAACTGGAGGAATACACAGAAGCATCTAGGAGCAAAAAAAAAAAAAAAATTACAACCTTTGTTTATTTCCTGTATACGTCACGTGCACCTAGGGTGACCCAATCCTCTCTCACCAAATGTGGGACAATTTGGGACAATTCCACTCTGCCATGACAAAGTTTTAAAAAAAATTAACTTTCTATTCTGCTCTTTGATAATAAAATTACAACCCAAACATATCTGTTATTATAAAGCCTCCCTCTGAGTAGCGCGTTTTTTTGTGACTCTGATTTTTCTGTGCCATTTCACGTCATATTCCCGTCATGTGACACGGAAAAATGACTTTGACAAACCGTCTCACAGTCTCCTCAAACAGGTTTAACCCAGAAATATCTGCTTTCCCAGTTTTTGTTGTAGCAACACTTTCTTTTCTTCTTCGCTGCGGTCGTCTCCATGATCAATCAGTGTATTCATTTATTTCTTTTCGTTAGTGGGTGCACCGGTGCATCCTAGATGTGCATTTAGTCCCGCCTCCTAGTTTGATTGACATGAGTGTAACTCAAATCAGCAGGCGGTGTGATGCGACAGCCGTCAAATCTTTTGCCACATACAGTTAGTAAAAGCCATTTTATTTTGCTTGTTTCTTTGTTTTTATTTCCTTCACGAAAGTGAAGACTGGTCGTAACAATGCGGGACAGCGCCTCGTTTCGTGGGACATGTTAAAAGTAATTGAAATGCGGGACGATCCCGCACAAAGCGTGACATCTGGCCACCCTGCGTGCACCCTCTGTCCAATCAGAACCCTTCCCAACCCGCCGCTCAAAAGAGGCATTAACGTGAGAGGACGTGTTTCATGTAAACCTTCATTTGGAATTATTATTTCCATGTAAACTCGTAGGAGAATACGTTAATTCCGAATTATTTAATTCCAAATTATTAACTCAGAATTAAAAAACATCATGTAACCGTAGCCATTGATTGAATTCTTCCTTAAGTCTGAATAAAAGCTAATTCCGCTTTAAACTGATGAAAAACGACCATATAAACACTTAATTCCGAATGTAAAAATCAGTTCAGAATTAAACTTAATTCCGATGTAAGTGTCTGGTTTATTCGCATTTGATTCCTAACTATTAAAGTCCTCTGTCATGTAAACTTTCATTCCGCTCTAAGTTAATTCCGGTCGTTCTGAGCATGCTCATTACCTTGTCCTGTCCCGATGACGCAAATATTCCGCGGTTGTTTCGCCTCCTGTCTTCAGTCGTTTTCCTTTTCCGCTGCTGAAAACAGTGAAGTGGTGCGCTCACGTCGAGCTACTGCTTCAAAATTATGATCAAAACAACAACAAAACTGGTTCTTTTTATGTTTTTTTTCCATGTTACGACTGAAAAAATGAGAAGCACGGAGCGAACTGGTAGACATCACGTCCGCCCCCGTCCAATCAGAACCCTTCCCAACTCACCGCTCTAAAGAGGACTTAAGTAAGGGCGTGTTCCATGTAAACCTCCATTCACAATTATCTTCATGTAAACTCATAGAAGAAAATAATGGTAATTCAGAATTGTTTTATTCTAAATGAATAATTCTGCATTAAAAAACATCATGTAACGTTATGTGGTTGAGACTTCAGCAAGCCTTGCAGCATCTACTGAGACTTAAAGAACTGAACAAGTTCTGGTTCTGGGGCCGATCTGCGGAACATGTTAGACACCGACATGAACGAGGTTTATAACGTTTATATGGTTCAGTTGATGTTGGTGAATGATCATGATGCAACATGATCATAATCATCCCAAGTAAATGTGATAATACAGAGAGACAAGTCTTCATTTCCCACGTAGACCAGAGCGCTAACCGCTGTTGGCTTGCACAATCTGCCTCTCCAGTTTCACTTTTCTGAGTTTCTGCAGCTACAAAGTGACACCTGATAAAAAAAAAATAAATCATACAATATATCATGTAGTATGAAACAGTTTCAGCATCTGAAATGTGGTTTATCTTCTTCTGGGAATAAAATAGGGGTTTGTGGTGGAGAAAAAGATCATTTCTCAGACATAAACACTTCTCTTGACATGTTTCTAACACAAAATGAAAGAAAACTGTTGACTTTCCTCCACAAGTTGATGAGATTTAGAAATCATTACATTCTGAGTCTTCACACACACAGTCCTGACCGTCTCCGAGTTAATGTTGGCGTTAAACCTCCCAGCAGGCCTGTCTGCTGCTAAGTTTCTGACATGAGCATTGAGATGAACAGAGAGTGTGTGCTGGTTGTGTCACTGCGGGTTTCATGAACACACTCAGATGTTACAGCATGAAGCAGAAGGCAGAACATTTCTCAGGTGCACTGACCCATTTTCACGTTGCATACAGACGATCATACATGCAGGACATAATCTGGGAAGTGTGAGTCTTCCTGCTTTTCCTTAACTTCACACAAATCCCATCAGAGAAGCTACCTGGCCCAGAGTCCCATATGCAGCTTCTGTTGAATAAAATCAAGCTGAAATATTTAAATCGTGCTTTTCTAGCAGAACACAGACTAACTGAAGTTAGAAATAATGGAAATAATTTCCACCTAAATCAAACTATTTATTCTAGTGAGAAAGGATTTAGTTCAATTAACTAAATGTAAATATTCTGGATCAGCTTGACGTGTTTGTGGAACAAAAAGTTATTACCGTAGTTCAGGCCAGCTAGATCTGTCCCATGCCTGTGTTAGACATCACCACCTGGTCTAGGTCTGCTTTACATGCTGCAGAACCGCATCTCCACCAGATCTGGAGGTAAACATCATTAAATAACTTTTCTTATGAATAAACTTCGTTTTGTCTTGTTGGATCGCAAAAATTCTATTATAAAAAAGTATTTGTAACTATTATGGAAGCTTAGATGGAAGGAGCAAATCAAGATCCTGGTTAATATGTTCTATTTACACTTATATCTAGTTGAACCTAATCATGCAGTAACACAAACACTGCTGCTGCACCAACATGATATGTAAACCTACATTTAATTTAGTCAAAAATGATCTCACAAAAGAAAAACTTGTGAATTTCTGTGGAATTTACGTCCATCATTTTATTATTTATTTTCAGTGCAAATCTACCTGTTAGATTTCTGGAATCCAGAGTGAAACCTTAGTTTCAGCTCCCAACTCTCCATCGTTTCATGTCTAAATGTGTGACTGGAGAGAAAATACCTGCATCGTGCTGTCAGTGAAACTACAGATACCATCTGCAAGGCTTCATGTCTGCAGAACACATCTGACCCATCAGTGGTTGCGCAGCTGTGCAGCAGCACGTGCACAGTTGGCAAGCCAAACTTTATCCGGCAGATGCAGCCTACAGGTCCAGGTCCAGGTCCTGGTCCTGGTCCTGGTCCAGGACCTCGGACTGGTGCATACCTTGCTGTCGTAGTGGATGAGCTCCAGCTCGTAGTCCGGCAGGATGTCGCTCCTGTTGTTGACCAGGTCCAGGGCCATCTGGGCGGCGGGGAGGCAGGCCTGCCCCCCGGGCCACCCCCCACTCATCGGAAACAGAGCTCCGATGTAGAGCTTCTTCTTCTTGCAGACCGCCGGACAGGAGCAGGAGAGCAGGAGGATGAGGGTCATGCAGTAAGGGACGGAAGCCTTGCTGGGGAAGAACAGGCAGAAACGAGCCATGGCTGCTGGTTGGTAGAGGTTCTGGTCTGGTCTGGTCTGGTTCGGGTTCTCCAGGAGTTCCGTGATGTGCAGGTCATGAACAGGCTGATGTTCCTCAGAGATGGAACACGTTCCTCTCAGACTGCCAACAAATTTCCATCTTTGTTTTCCCGGAATCAAACAAATGAAAAAGAAATCAAATCATGGAAAACTGTCATCATGATCCTGTTGGGACAAAAAGCAGGTCCTGCAGTCTGGAACCGAACCTGCTGATTCTGGTCCAAGGTCCCGAAACGCTCAGTCCGTTTTCAGCATCCTCCCAGAAATCCACACAGTTCCTCCGTGGAAAGCTGGAGGCGAGGAAAGATGCAGGGAGCCTCCTCCAGAGCAGATCCTCTCCTCCTTTATCTGCCTCTGTGCGCGTGAACGCCTACATGATCCACGTCCCTGATCCGCCCTGAAACACGAACAATGGAGATGATCCACGGAAAGGTCGGTCTGAGGCAGGAAAGTGCCCTTGGTGGCGCCGGAATGCGGTCAGATCCACAGGAGAAGGAGCGCGAGCCTGACTGCAGGAGCACGCGAGAGTCAGAGGAGGAGGAGGAGGAGGAGGAGGGATGCTCCCTTCTTTCGTTTTATAAACTTGTTTTCATTGCAACCTTTGCAGCTCAGTCCCGCTCATTCTTTCTCCATCTTCTCATCCTGGGGGTTCTCCTCCTCAGCTCCTCCTCCATCCTTTCCCTGATTCTCCGATAAATAACAAGAACTGGTCTGAAGCGTCTGGACTGCAGCCAGCAGGGACAAAAACCTCATCCAGACTATTACTGGAGTCTCAAACTGTCCCCTGAAACTCATTTTCAGTCATTTCGCTCCAGTTTAGACAAACCACAGAGGCGCGCGAACACATTACAGGGCCCAGGGTGGACCCTGCTGCCGGGTCCCCCATGCAGGCAGCAGAATAACAAAACACAGACTAAACATAGATGATGGATTTATGCAAGTATGACTCCCACTCCCTTCCACACACACACTATAAAAACTGTAACTTATGTTTTGTTTTCCAAGCAACTGTTTATAGTTTAGCTAACTCTCTGGTATTTTTAGTCAGGAATACCTGATGATACTAAGTTCACTGTAAGTAAAATATTTGGTATATTGGGTCAGAAACAACCAATAAATTAATAAAAAAGCAAACACATAAGATAATTTATTACATATTCCATCAGTCATAAAGTAATATTTAGTTGAAGAATCCTTTAATGTTTCCGCTCCAGTCAGGTGTTTTCTGTTCCTCTCAGTCAGACTTCTGCACCTGATGACAGGTATTTTGTCCCACTGTTCAACAGAAAACTGCTCTAATTTGTCCATTTGTTTGGGGGTTTTTTTCTTTCTTCAACTCAATTAAATGAAAAAACAGTGTCTTATATTACTAGATTATATTTTTGCAAATTTTTAGTTATTGTTCCTTTTTAAAGTCTCCAGTTATTTGAGTGACTGTTGTAAATTCAGCTTTTCTTTAATGAAAGGGGATGAATACATATGAGCACAACTGTAACTTACAGTGTGTATGTGTGTGTGTGTTGTGTGTGTGTCAACCATAAGTAAACGGCTGAATCATGTGCTTCCATTACACTCCAACATTTACTCTCTTCTGATCTGAGTGTACGACTGTCTTCCATCTTTTCCATCTTTCGTCAGTGAGCTTCATTCTTGTTTTTCTGTTTCTCCCACGTTCCCTCTCTTCCTGCTTCTGTGCCGGCATCTCTTCATCATGTGGTTTTCTTTTCTCAGATGTGTCTTTCGGTCAATTTCAGCATCTTTCTGGATGATCCATTGTGAGAAAAGTGAGTGTACCTGTGTACCCTGAAGCGGCAGCTTATATTTGTGCTGTCTTTCAGTTTTACTTTAGAGCAAACATTTGTCCACGGACATGTTTTCTAACCAGTTTCTACTGGAACTTTTCTTCTTGATTACATTTTTAACACAGTGGACTAAGCGGTTAGGATAAGCCTGGCAACAGCATCTTAGACTAACGATGAAAGATGAGACAGTCACATTAGACCAGTACTGTTTCAGCTATTTAGATCCTTATTCTGATCGATTAATGAGATCTGTTTTTGTTATATAGATAAAAAAAAAATGTAAAACTATAAATGAACTTGCCTGGTTTGTTGACAACAACCATCCCAGTTTGTTTGTGTTTGTGTTTTGTGTGTTTATTCTAAGATACATCAACATTTGTCTAAGATACAAATCAGATCAATTTTATTTTTAAAAATGAATAAATGCTTGATAAATATAAATTTTTGTTCTTTTTTTAAGATTAGTCAATCTCCAATTAAAATCCTACATGGTGTGTGTGTTACCGGTCCACAGCAGATGAGGTCCATGCAGAGCTGTCAGAAGTCCAACCTGTCGGACCCGTCACGACCGGCTGCCTGGAGCTGCATCAGCATGCAGATTTCAGCTGAGCTCTGCAGACAGCTGCCAGTGTTTGGGGACGAAACCCACACAGGAGACGGTCCTGACAGCTGATGGCATGTCAGAAGTTTTCTCTGATCAGTATTTTAAACTGCACGGTGGGGAAGACCTCCAAGAACCTGGACAGTTTCCTGACTTAGGCTAAACATTAAACATATTGTTCCTCTAGTTCAAGTTTGGTTTAATGAGGAGAACTTTTTACAACCTGAATCTATGGAAAAAGGACGTCAAATACCTGAGAGATTCAGCTTTCAGCTTGTCCGTTAAACGTCAGTCCTTACAGGGGGTTTAAACGAGATAGTCCTCCTGGCTTCAACCGGTTCATGTGGAGTTCTGTATATCCTCATATATCCTACTGTCTTCATTCATTTTCCTAAACACTTAATCTAATTCAAGTGGGGAAGCTAGAATCTACAGCAGGGTTCACCCTGGACAGCTTGCCAGTGCACTGCAGGGCCACACAGAGACAAACAACCATTCACGCTCATGGGCAATTTAGAGTAACCAGTTAACCCAACATGCATGTCTTTGGATGGTGGGAGGAAGCCAGAGTACCCAGAGAGAACCCATGCATACACAGGGAGAACATGCAAACTCCACACAGAAAGGCCTGACCAAACCTTGCCCCAGTCAAGGATTGAACCACTAACCTTCCTGCTGGGAGGCAACAGTGCTAACCACTATACCACCATGCAGCCCTGGCAGCAACTCCTGTTGGGCAATTCCAAGGATAATTCTCTAAATTTCCGAGGACTATGTTTCTAATTCCCAGAACATTATTACAACTCCAATTCCAATGAGGTTAGGAACTTTTGTAAAACAAAAACAACAGAAAGCAATTATTTGCAAACCATTTTTAAACCTATATTTAATTGAATGCACAATACAAGATATTTACATTTTAAACTGACATTTGGGGGGGTGTTTGCAAATTCATTCATTCATTCATTATCCTAACCGTTTCGTCCAATGAAGGGTCGTGGGGAAGCTGGAGCCTATCCCAGCAATCTTTGGGCGAAAGGCAGGGTCCACCCTGGACAGCTCGCCAGTCCACTGCAGGGCGTGTTTGCCATTGTCCACTAATTCTGAATGTGCTGCCTGTAACACACTCCACAGCAGCTGGGACAGGGTCATGTTTTCCACTGGATAACATCCCCTTTCCTTTGAAAAACACTTGACAACTGTGTGGGAACTGGAAACACTTACTGTTGAAACTTTGCAGGTGGAATTCTTTCCCATTCTTATTTGATATGCAACTTCAGTTGTTCAACAGGCTGGAGTCTCTGTTATCAAATTTTGTGCTTTATAACCATCATCATAGACTCTATGTGAAAAGATAGACAGAGCTTTTATGACGTCACCCACAGCTTTTAATTTAATCTCGTCAAACCGGTTCCCACTTCTGCCATCTCGGCAATATCACCCCGGTTGCCACTCTGGGAAAATACAAGATGGCCAAAGACGTGGAAATGAGAGGGGGGACTGTGAGTGTGGGGGTGGATGATGAAACTACAAGCTGCATGCGGTGACAATTTGACTAAACAGAGCCAACGAAGGTAGGTAGGCTAAAGCTAATGCGTGCTGTTAGCCAGCTAAATATCGTTGTTGTGCTACACTCTGCCTTTTTGGCACCAGATATCGGATTCCTGTCAATCAAAATCACATGCCCCTAATTATGCTGAATGTAACATTAAAATTGATTAATTTAAAATAGTTTGGATGTTGTCACATGAAAGGAAACCTAATGTGTTTTGTAGCAGACTGGAAACATGTTGATTTCTGCTATAAAGTTGGTCTTTTTTAACATCTATGGGGATATTTACCAAGCGGCAACCTCTGGCAGTTAAAAGTGAAGCCTGTGCAGAAGTGCATAAAACTGCAGTTCCCCCTTCCTCCACTAGGGGCTGCAAAACAGAGCAAATCCCCATAGACTCCCATGTTAAAAAGATCAACTTCACAGCAGAAATAAACACGTTTACAGCAGAAATAAACATGTTTACAGCAGAAATAAACATGTTTACAGCGGAAATAAACATGCTTACAGCAGAAATAAACATGCTTACAGCCTGGTACAAAAATCCATTTTCAGTTTAATAGGCCAGGTTTACCTTCGTGCCAACTGTGGGGGGAGGGAATTTTTTTCTAACTTTTAGCTTGAAATTCGGCATATTTAGAGGCGTGTCCTTTTGATTGACAGGTACCCGATATCCCGCTACTTACCTTTGGGAGCCCCTAGTGTTTGAGGGGGAGCCATAATTTTCGGCACTTCCGCATGTAGCTTCATTTTGAACTGGTTGTACACCACACATTTTCAATGTCTGGACTGCAGGCAGGCCAGTCTCGTGCCTGTAGTCTTTTACTCTGTTGCGAGGCTGGTGTGGGGTAGTCGGGTGAGTGCCTTCACATGCCAAAGGCCCCCTGACAAGGGGGTAGTCTACTTGAAGACTGATTGCTGCAATCACAGCAAAGCAAAACAAACAAGCACTTTATATCAAGTAAAATTTCTCAAATGGCTTTAAAGTGGATAAAAGCAAAAGTATAGAGGAAAAGGAAGGCACTGTGATTGGCCAAGAAGCAGGAAAAAGGTTGAGACTCGTGTTTCGTTCCTGCTCATAATGGATAGCAGATTGAACCAGAAGTACTCCAAGAGGCCATCGTGTACTAAGTAATATGTTGTCGTATCCTGCAGTCATTATTGTCTTTGTCTCTTGATCAACAAAGTACAGGTTCTTCTGTCCCGAGCATAACTCTTACCATGGTGGAAAATGAGATGAGAGAACTCTTCAAACCTACCTTATGGCCTCAGCAGGCCAGGTGGGCACACAAGAAGGTGTTGTGCCAAGGCAGGTGTTGTGCCAAGGCAGGTATCCTGCCAGCAGGATTAATTATTTGAAATGTGGACTCCTGAGACTTCAGCACACTTTTATACTGGGTCAGTCCATCTCAGATGAGATGCTGGAGGTGTCTGGCTTTTCCTTTGCATGGCAGAGTATTAATTTGCACATGTAGATGTAGCAAAGTGACAATGATAGCCTATATGATGGTTTTTAATGCTGAGCCGCCTGATGGATCGAAGGTCGTAGGCATTCAGTTGAGGCTTTTGGCGTTTGCATTTTCCCCAACTTTCCAGTCTTTTGTTGACTCTTTTTGAGAATGTGTTGCAGGCATCAAACTCAAAATGAGCAAGTAGTTATAAAAAAAAAATTACAATAAAGTTCATCAGTTTGGACATTAAATAACTTGTTTTTGTTGTGTATTCAGTTGAATATAGGTAAAAAAAAAAAAAAAAAAGTATTCTACTTTTATATTCTGTTATTTTACACAAAGTTCCAGCTTCATTTGAACTGGGTTTGTAACATCACTAAGACTACTTTATTTATTCCTAGGACTATTTCATTGATCCCTTTGAGTTTGTTAGTATTCCCCGGGACTGTTTTACTAGGACTAATTCCTTAATTCCAAAAACTACATTTTTCATTCCTAGAAATCCATTACTAATTCTTCAAACCATTTCCTTCTTTGGATTATGTTACAATTTCCTGAGACTGACTTATTCATTTTTGGGACTATTTACTCATTCTTGGGACTTTTTTTTATACCTCGTACTTCATTAATTCCAAGGACCTATGAACACTTTACCAATTCCTCAGGCTGTCTTACTAATTCCTAGGACTACTTGAAGAAGAAAATAGAGCTGCTGCATGCTCGGTGGAGGTGCACCTTACATTCAGGTTTGCTAAATAGCCCCAGATTAACTGTAGACAGAGATGGCGACTTCAGAAAAGCCCATACAGTCTGATAACCGAAGAATAGTGTGGAAATATTTTGGGTTCAAACCAAACAATAAAGGCGAGCCGCTTCACCCCAACACACTGCAGTACAAGTGGTGCCACAAAGTGTCTCTAGCAAAAGGAAGCAAAAGAAAACCACGCAAACTTCAGTTCAGTGACTTCAGTCAGGACCGACAGGTGATCATGTATTTCATCTGTTCACTGCTCTGTTATGTGAAAGAAAATAACACAAAGCCTCTTCCAACCCAGTATTGATCCTACAGTTGACCTAACAGTGTTTTTTTAACCCTTTTTTAGCCAAAGCACACTCTTTTTACTGAAAAGAATCCCAAGGTACCACAAATCAATACTGCTGTTTTTTTGTTTTGTGTTTTTTTAAATCACATATTAATAATAAAAAGTTCATGTCACAGTGTCTGGAATAGAAATCAGATAAACACAAGAAAAGGGATTTTATGATCTTTCACTTTACTCAATGAGAAACCTGCTGTTTGTATGAACACAGAGCTGCTTTTAGGTGAAACTGGATAATTTCTCATGGCACACCTGATCTCGCGGCACAGTGGATGAAAAACACTGCAGTAACCCACATACACAGTGATAAAACAGGTCCATGTTTAATAAATGCATTATTATTATTATTACAAATCCAACATAATTTTTAAAAGATGTATTTAAATATTATAAAAAGTAATATAAGTTTCAGTTGGCCTGCAGAAATGAACTGACTGATATAGTGGAGTCAGCCACGCAAATGTCATTTTATACAGAAATTACTCCACTGCTCTTTTAACCTTTTATTTATTATAAAACATTAAGGCAAAGCAGTATATAAAGGAAATATATTGAAACACATTTTTTTAAAAAACATTCTATTTTAATTTATTTAGATAGATTAGATATCCAATTTATTTTTTCTAGTTATGTCCATATAATGTTTCTGTCACAATTAACCCTGCTTCTTTCTGCTTTGCTGCTAAGCCACACCCATAATCAATTAAGCCACACCTCTCATTAGTTAAGTCACACCCATCATCAGTTAAGCCCAAAGACTGTATATAAAGAGATGGACGGAGCCTCCGTGACGTCACCCGTAGGTTTCTGAAGAGCTGAATTGAAGCTCGGTGGGCGGTTCCTACCATCACCATCTTGGCAGCGTCATGTGTGTCGTATTGTCAGGAAAATACAAATATGGGCAAAGTGGTGGAGCTGAGAGGGGGGCTGTGAGCGTCATGGTGGATGATTGATATCGAGCAAACTCCGAGCTTTCTGTAGCTAAGAGCTAACCGAGCTAACCCAGAGATAACAGGCGCTAACCAGCTAACGGAGGTAAGCAGGCTAAAGCTAAGTCACGTTATTAACCGGCTAAAAACCGCGGTTGTTCTATGTTCTTCTGACTTAAAGCGGGAGATCGGGTTCCTGTCAATCAAAAGGACACGCCTCTAAATATGCCGAACTTGGCGATTAAATTACTTTTAAAAAAATTCACTCCCCCCACAGTTGTCATGAAGACCTGACCTATTAAACCGAAAATGGATTTTTGAAGAAGGCTGTAAACATGTTTATTTCTGCTGTGAAGTTGGTCTTTTTAACATGGGAGTCTATGGGGATTCGCTCTGTTTTGCAGCCCCCAGTGGATGAAGGGGGAACTGCAGTTTTATGCACTTCCACATAGGCTTTACTTTTAACCGCCGGAGGTTGCCGCTTGGTTAAGCCACACCTCTCATGAGTTAAACCACACCCCTCATCAATTAAGCCACATCCCCAATCAGTTAAGCCACACCCCTCATTGGTTAACTACCCTCACCTGCCACCTGTTCATCATCAGTTTAGCTTGTATATACATGCAGCGTCCACCATTCACTCAGTGCCAGATTGTCATTGTCTTCCTGCCTGACTTTCCAGCACTCTTTCCGGAACGGCCTGCCTGCTATCGACCTGATCTGCCCCCAACCTTTTGTCTTGCGCTTGGAACCTGCACCCCACAGTCTACTGCATTTCTGTCCTGGAGGACCACCACCTGAACTATTTACCTGACTAAATCTCTGCTGCTGCTTTTGGGTCCATTTCCTGCTCATTACAGTTTCATGTATCAAA
Source organism: Telmatherina bonti (assembly GCF_933228915.1). Classification (NCBI taxonomy): domain Eukaryota; kingdom Metazoa; phylum Chordata; class Actinopteri; order Atheriniformes; family Telmatherinidae; genus Telmatherina; species Telmatherina bonti. The sequence goes on from NC_136617.1 coordinate 33,891,421, forward strand.
ACACAAACCTGTTGAACAATGAATGAGTAAAATAATAATCTGCCACTAAATAAAATAACCATGTTAATTACTATAATACTGTTAATTAATGTTAAATACTGAACCCCATCTAGACGGACTGAGGAAAATGTAGATCCTATTGTTTTTTGGCTGTGAAGCTGAAAAAGGGAAACAATGAAGCAACCATCCCCCCTCAGGGGAGTTTTTGCTGCTAAAGTGTTTCTTTTAATGTTGCCGTAATTTGAATGCCATTGTTTTCTGTTCTAAAGAACCGAACATTTCCTTTCCCAAGCCAATTATCTATTTGGATTATTTGTGTTATTTTCCCCAAAGTCTGTTGTTAAATAAGTAAGGTGGTGCTGAACGGCTTCCAGGCGTCTGGAGTCCTGATAGAACACATCTGCAGTGAGTCCGATTTGTGTGACCGATCCAACAGACATGATTTTCCTAGAACTACATAACTGTGTCCCTACTTTAATCATCTCTGGGACTGTTTCCAAAAAGACTTTCATAATTTTTAGGACTAAATTAGCTTTTCTAGGACTGTGTCACAAATTCCCAGATCAATGTTTCTAATTTATAGGACAACTTGAGTCATTTCTGGGCCCATTTAATTAATTTCTAGGAATTATTTCCAGATTCCTAAAACTATGTGATTCATTCCAAGGACTATTTTGTTATTTCCCATGTGAATTGGGCTGCTGTGTTCTGGTTTTCAGTGATGTGGTTCAGTTTTAGGAGGAGATAACCGTTTATTTCCCTGCGTTGGGGAGAATTTACGGTGGCACAGTAACACATATCTTGACTCTGACACTTGTGTAGTAATCCCAGATGTGTCAGCTTTCTTTCAAGACAAAGATTACACATGCAGCCCTGGTAGCTGTGATGATGTACTTAATTTAATATGGCATTTTGTTTCAGTCAGGAGGCTGACTTAGCCCTAAATCAGTTCTCACACACACCAAACATTCAGCTGTAAAAACACAAATTATAAAAATGTAATTCAGTATGAAGCTTGTCAGTGTTTATCATTTTCACAATTTCTTCTCCTTTGTTGATTTATTGTCTCCTGTCCAGGTGATCGTCAGCTTCATTCCTTCTATATGTCCAGCCATCACTCTGATCAGAACAGGACCAGACAGCGACTACATTACATGATCTGTGATGAACATAAGCACATCTCGTCCTGAATATGTCAGCTACCTTCAGCCTCCAGATGAATCACGCCATGTGACAAAACCAACCATCCTGCTGCTGATTCACACCACAGCCCTTCATATGGTGTTCACATGGCGTGATTTAACAAACTGTCATCCACAGAGTCATAATCCTCTAACTGCTTTGTGGGTTTTTCCTTGGAGAATATTTCATTTCATCACTAAAATAAAAATGAGGTTTTTACATTATTTTCTATAGATATCATTTAGTTGTTAATCCTAATCCTAAATTAATCTAAATAATGGGAAAATGTTTAATAGGTTAATATGCTAAAGTTAAATGATGGTTTTTGCTGCAAAGTTTCTTCTGCAACACGACAAATATTCTGTTCTTCCACAGTCTCACGTTCTGAAAGCTCAGATTCATCTAACTTCTATAAACTCACATCGTTCCAGGTAATTACGCTGCATCAGGTTAATGAAAATGACACATTTATGAGGAAACTGGTTTAAATTTGTTATTGAATTGATTTTAATAAACCCAACCAGTTTGATTTTACAGTGTACTTCATTTAATTTGCTTGGAGGCCATCCCTGTGGTGTGTTCAAGTGCTCTTTAATTCCCCCTGACAACGATGGGAGGAGACCCAGGAGGGGACCTCAGATCAGTCATGTTCCCCATCAGACCCAAACTTTTCTGCTAATTAAAGACCGAACACACTCGTCCTTCAATTTCTCTGCTTAAACTAGAAAATGTCAGGTTTCCTGATCATATATTGATCAGACAATAACAATGATACATTTATTTTTAAGAGAACAAGAGAAGCAACAACTACCAATGTAGACTAAAATGAGATCAGTTAAAGACAGATAAAAACACAAATAAGGATAAAAATACTTTTATGAAATAGATGAGTTTTCAGTTGACATAGCTGGTTTTGTGATAAAAAAAAAAATCCTCCTTTCTGTTTTATCTCATGTAAATGAAAACATAAATAACAGTAAAAATTATCTGAGGGAATTTTAAAAGAGAAAATAAGAAATAAATCAATGAAATTCAGATTTAGACCAGTTCAGTCTGCAGTCCTGAATAACACAAATCATAAAGAGCTTTCTGAATATGGAAACCAGCAAAGGATCCAGTCTGGCCTCACTTTGAGACATGAGGGTGAGGCTGGGAATCAAACTTGTGACAAGCTGATGCTCCTGAGCTGACATTTACACAGAGAATCATGACTCTGTAGCATCGTCCAAACCCCTCCGTGGACCCGGGGAGAGAAATATGAGCTGGAGTCGCTTCCAGTCGTCCCGCTGTTCAGACCGTCTGTCCCTCTGAATCCTGATCATCACCTCCCACCATCCCTCGCTTCCTCATTTTCCTCTCATATTCCTCGGACATCCCCATCTAAACCTCTCCCCTATTTATCTCATACACCTCAGCGTGACTATGTTTTAATGAAACGTACGCAGGAACTATAGATAGATAGATAGATAGATAGATAGATAGATAGATAGATAGATAGATAGATAGATAGATAGATAGATAGATAGATAGATAGATAGATAGATAGATAGATAGATTGTTCATAGATCAGTCTCTTTAAACATAAAATGGATTTTTTTGTTATATTGTTAAATTAAAATGAATCCAACCTGAGAACATAAATGAGGAAACTGCTCATTAACTGGTAAAATGGACCCTCAGCTCGTTTGCCTTCTGCCTTGGCGCTTTCTCCAGAAAAGATTCCTGTAACTGGACTCTTCTTCCTCACTGCTCCGTATTATCCAGTACGACGGTCAGAGTCCATCCATGCGTCTCATTATTTGCTGTCCAGTGTGACTGGTTCTATCAGTGACGTCCAGCCTCACTGCAGGTGGTCCCTGGTTAACTGGGAGCCGAGCAGATTAGAACTGTGATGCGTCTTCTCCTCCCCTGACTGTGTCCTTATCAGCATGACTGATTCTCATTTACCAACCTCCACCCTTCACCTCCATCTAGATGAGATGTCATTTATCTCTCTCTGCCTCTTCTGCTCTATTTCACTCCTCCAGTCTCCCATCAGTCCACTGTTTCATTACAATTTCACCCATTTCATCTCCTGCCTCTTCGTCTTCTCCGCCGTGCTCTCTGCTCGGTACTGTTGGATTTAATAATGTTGATGGAATCCATGGCGTGCCTATAAAACACTCTAATCTCTTTGACAGAGAGGACGTGAGACTGAACCTTCCTCTGGTCCTCCTCTTCGTTCTGACTGAAGAGCTTCTTTCTTTATTAGATTAAATTAATCAAAGGAGTTTTGACACACTTAGCTCCATTTTTTTAAAAAAAGGTTTGAACAACATTAAGTTTTTCTTCGCGTTCATGTTCATTAACATTCAGAAGATTAAAAATGATCAGGTGGAAGAAATCAAACCTGAGATCTGAGTGGTTTAACACAAACTGGCAAACTCTCAGTGGAAGCATGTCGTCATTTTTCATTTTCTGGTCTTAGCATGCATCGTCCCACCTGGCCGTAGAAAACACATGCCCAACACTTAACCATTAAACTAGGTTAAAAACTGAAAGGTAGAAAAACTGCTTTTTGACAACACAGAAAGGATGTTTAAGCGAGGACGTCCACAGATCTCTGCATTTGGTTAAAAAGTGACAGATGTAAAGAATCTCTTTCATGATGTAGAAAAGACGATTAAAAGTCCCTTCGCTGTTCGTTCCTGCATTTTCCACGACAGGGTTGTGGAGCCTGCGCCAGCGGCAATTAGGGGAGAGGCCAGGTACGTCCTGAAGCAGTTATCATAGCATCAGACAGCAGGGGGGGATTGTCAGAGCCCCCACTTGGCCCAGAGAGATCCCACGCTTCACTAGAACAGATAGATAGATAGCTGAAGCTTGAAGCAGGAACTCGCCTGGTCGCTGCACATCTCCTTCACTAAAGGCTTACCAGCACTTCTTGCAGAGGTCAACGTGAGCACACCTCAGCCCATCCATCCTCACCACCTTCTACAGAGGCACTAACCAGCAGCATCTCTCTGTGGCATGAGAGCATCAGCCTCAGTCAGGAAGGCACTGGGGAGAGCAGGGAGGTCAGCTGGAAAAATCATTGGGGTCACACTGCCATCCGTTGGGGACCTGGCGAGGCGGCGCTGCCTGTGGAGGGCAACAAGAATAAGGGATTCCACTCACCCCTTCTCTCTCTCCTACCCTCAGGAGGAAGGTACCGCAGCCTGCCGTGCAGAACGGTGGGGGTCCGGGACGGCTTCTACCCAGCTGCCAACAGACTTTTGAACTCTCTGAAAACCTCAGACTTTACGTAATCTACCTCTGTTTATCCTTACAAAGAACGGTTTGCACATACTTACTTTTGCACCGCCATTTCTGCACAGATATATATTTTTTGCACAAATTTTTATGTTTATATATTTACACTGCATCTTTGCTTTTTTTTACTCTGTTATTCTCTTGGTATTTATTCTCAGTGCTTATCAGCCTGTTTTGTTGTGGCCTTACAATGCATCATAATCTCGTTATAGAGCGCATCTATGATGTAATGTGGAATGGCAACAAAGGAATCTGAATCTAGTGTTAGGTGTCTCCACCATTAAAGAAACAACAATGGAGCTGAAAACAATAATAGTTGCCAAACAGCAGAGGTTCAGAGGAGACAACAGAGCAGCTACAAGCCAGCGGAGTTTGAAAAAGGCAGACAGATGCAATGTGGGAGTGCTTTAAAGCCAAGAAGAATAGCTGCAGCTAGCTAATGGGGATACAAGTAAAATAAAATTAAAGATAGAAAAACTTAAAAATAAGCTCTTCAAGCATGTGAGGTGAGGTACACTCTGGCCTATGTCCTGCAACACTGCAATTTACCTAAAAAGGGGGAAATAAGATTTATTGCTACGCTGACATTTCACGTTACTGCACCATGCCAATGATCTACGTACGTTCACAGAAAATTAGTGAATTGATGCCGTTGACATTCGAACTGGAGGCTTAAACAATTTTCAACATCTTTCTTTTTGAGGAAAAAAGTCAACATACACCACTTGTACTTCTGCTTTTTTTTTGTTTGTTTCTTATTTTCTTACACAATGGCAACCAGGATGAAAACCAGTTGTTCAACCCTATTTTTGTTTGTATTACCCGTTGCTTAAACAGAACTGCCGTGTCTCTATATTTGGACACTTTGAGTGGGTGCATTGCATTAAAGTTTGAAGATTCATAGACAATACAAAATATTTAATCTGCATTTCTTTATTTGTATATGTTTAATTTTGAACTGAATAGTTTAAACTGCCTCACATGTCTAGTCTTATAACAGGAACCCCATGCTTTAGTTGGCGTTGTATGGTATAATTTCAAAATAAAATCTTACTTCCCATCCTTTCACCTTCTTGTTCATTTTTTACCTGTTGATAAGACTGTACCGCTCTGCCAAACAGCAGTCTTCAGTGAAGTGCCGGTCTGTTGGAGATTTTAGTTTATATCATCTTTCAGTTTATATTATAATTATAATCATCTATCTCACCTCACACTGATATGTTACTCGGCATGTACAAGTTAAAAGGTTTCTGTGTGGATGGAATATGAACCAAGCAGAGGTTCAGTTCCTCTGCTGTGTCCTTCATTTATTTATATTTTTGGTTCCTGTTTTGTTATAAAAATGGAAAAGTTAAAAACTTGTATGAAAAAAAGGTGTATTCATGTATTCACTGGATACTGTGGCTCTTTGCAAATGGTCACAACAGAAGTGTTTGCTGACCATTCAAACATCACATAAACCACAACTGTTTATTACAAATTAATGTGAAAATTGTTTTATCTTTTTTCATTTACTTTGCAAGATACATGCTTTTGCCTCACCAGGAATCCCATCCCAACATTTAAGTTTTTATCTCTTAGAAAAAGAGGGGACCCGGTTTCATTGTGGGAAGGGAGGGACCAGACTAAGTGCGGCTCAAAGACCCCTATGATGACAACGACCATGGGCGGAAATGTTCCCTTGCCTGGACGCGGGTCATCGGGGCCCTCCTCTGGAGCCAGGCCTGGGGTGGGGCACGAGAGCGAGCATCTGATGGCTGGGACTTTGCCCGTTAGGCCTGGTCAGACTCAACTCAAAGGGTTACATGGGCCCCAAGGTGGCCCCATTTACCCTGGTGGACGAAAGGGTAGTTTCCCTCCGCCTTCAGGTGGGGGGACGGGTCCTGACTGTTGTCTGTGCTTATGCACCGAACAGCAGTTCAGAGTACCCACCCTTTCTGGAGTCCTTGGAGGGAGTGCTGGAGGGTGCTCCTTCTGGAGACTTCCTTGTTCTGCTGGGGGACTTCATTGCTCACGTGGCCAATGACAGTGAGACCTGGAGGGGAGTGATTGGGAGGCATGGTCCCCCCCCCGCCCTCTCCCCTTCTGAACCCAAATGGTGTTTTGTTATTGGACTTCTGTGCTCGTCATGGATTGTCCATAACAAACACCATGTTCCAACATAAGAGTGTCCATATGTACACCTGGCATCAGGATTCCCTGGGTCGCAGTTCGATGATGGATTTTGTAGTCGTATCATCGGACCTGCGGCCACATGCCTTGGACACTCGGGTGAAGAGGGGGGCGGAGCTTCAACTGATCACCACCTGGTGGTGAGTTGGCTCAGATGGTGGGGGAGGAAGCCGGTCAGATCTGGCAGGCCCAAACGTGTTGTGAGGGTCTGCTGGGAACGTCTGGCTGAGTCCCCTGTCAGAGCGAGCTTCAACTCCCACCTTCAGCAGAGCTTTGAACATGTCCCGAGTGAGGCGGGGGACATTGAGTCTGAATGGACTGTATTCCATGCCTCTATTGCTGAGGCGGCCAGCCGGAGCTGTGGCTGTAAGGTCGTTGGTGCCTGTCGTGGCGGTAATCCCAGGACTCGTTGGTGGACACCAGCAGTGAGGGATGCCGTCAAGCTGAAGAAGGAGTCCTATCGGGCCTTCTTGGCCTGTGGGACTCTGGAGGCAGCTGATGGGTACCGGCGGGCTAAGTAGCCTGCAGCTTTGGCTGTCGCCAAGGCAAAATCTTAGGCGTAGGAGAGATAGTCGAATTTTGGATTGAGGAGGAGCAGTGTGGTTTTCATCCTGGTCGCTGAACAGTGGACCAGCTCTATACCCTCTTTAGGGTCCTGGAGGGGGCATGGGAGTTTGCCCAACCAGTCTACATGTGCTTTGCGGACCTGGAGAAGGCGTTCAACTGTGTCCCACAGGGGCTCCTGTTGGGGGTACTCCACAGGATGGAGCGTGAGATCGTCAGACGGATCGGTGCGGCGTCTGCAGTAATGCGGGCTCTGCGCCGGTCTGTCGTGGTGAAGAAGGAGCTGAGCCAGAAGGTGAAGTTCTCAGTTTACCAGTCGATCTACGTTCCTACCCTCACCTATGGTCATGAGCTGTGGGTCGTGACCGAAAGAACAAGATCTCATGTACTGGCGGCTGAAATAAGTTTCCTACTCAGGGTGGCCGGGCTCTCCCTTAGAGATAGGGTGAGGAGCTCGGTCATCCGGGAGGAGATCAGAGTAGAGCCGCTGCTCCTCTGCATCGAGAGGAACCAGTTGAGGTGGCTCGGGCATCTGGTCAGGATGCCTCCTGGACCTCCCTGGTGAGGTGTTCCAGGCACATCCCTCTGGGAGGAGACCCCGGGGAAGACCCAGGACATGCTGGAGGGATTATTTCTCTCAGTTGGCCTGGGAACGCCTTGGGATCCCCCCCGCAGAGTTGGCAAATGTGGCTGGGGAAAGGGAAGTCTGGGCTTCCCTGCTTAGGCTGCTGCCCCCGCGACCCGACCCCGGATAAGCGGCAGAAGATGGATGGTGGATTGGATAGATGGATGGATGGATGGATGGTTTTTATGTGAAGTCCTGCATGTTAAGATGACATTGATTTTGATTTTACAAATCAACATCAAGCCAAGCATGAAGATCTCGTGTTCATGAAGTTTTACAAATTTTATTTATCTTACAGAAACACTTAACACTTCAGCTTCTCTAAACTACCATCACATTGCAGACCTTCATACATTATAAAAATCTGATGTAGAGAAAAAAATGTTTCATTTCAGACTCTTCACTGCTCTGCAGCAAAAAATATGTGTAACTTTGTCCTGTGTCCTTGATGGAATCACAGCAGAACGTGGATATTAAAATGCAGCACAGATCACTTCTGTCTACCCTCACTTAACCTTGACAGACCCGTCAAACTCTCTGTTGCAGGAGAAGATGGCTCTTTGACAGCCCAATAAATCACAGCGTTAATAACAGCATCGGTCTGGAACACCGAGGCAGTATTCCACACACATTTCACAGCTACCACTTCCCAACCCAGGAATATCTGCATTGTGATCATGAAGTGTGTTACACGGACAGCATGAGGGGTTCACCTTCCAGGTTCCAGAGGTTGGTGTTTATAGAGATTATTCCTGAGAACCAAGAGATCGGAGTTATTCAGATTTTATCCAAGCAAGGCGTGAACTCACCTGTCTCAGTGAAAGAACTCCAAACTGGTTTACAAGCAGCAATGATTTCTGGAAGTGTTAATGTGAGTGACTCTACTTGTATGAGCTGTTGATTCTGTTCATCTTATTGATTGGTTTAGAATTATTTAATGATTCTAGTTGAATCCAATTACAACCTAAACCATAGTAACCAGTTAGACTCCAGTTTGGTCCAAATGATTATGACACAATTCAATCCAAATCAGCCCAGTTTAGGAATGGTCACATAATTCCAGATTTCATAAAGCGGCCAACAGGCCACAGCAAGTGGTCATTATGATCTAGCTCCATGTCCTGAGCTTGAAAACCGGAACCAGAGACAGGAAGTGCAGCCATCTGCTTGGACTGTCTGAAGGTCATGAAAAGTCTACACAGCTGAGATCTTTCTGTCTAGTCTGTAGAAGTCCTACAACCTGCTTACCCTGACACCAATGATACAGAACATCATGACATTCCACATCCATCCATCTCTAGTCACTTCATTCTCTTCAGGGCTGTGGAGGAGAGGCTTTAAGCGTACTGGCCTGAGACTACAGGTGTGACATTGTGTACTGGGAGTCACCTTGTTGGCTGCACATGTATGAGCACAGAGCCCTGCAGCTCTCTTGTGATGGGTTGATGTATTACTTTGTATTCCCGGCTGCTGGGGCCCTGTGCTGAGAAGTTTTGTAGGCCCTGTTCCGTCCTCCAAATGTACCGAATCTCATTATCAAAAATAATGTCTTGGTTTACACTGAACTTTTTTCTTTATTTAGTTGTTTTGACATTTCAATAATATGACTATAATGAGCAAAAATGAATGAATAAATAATAACAGCAGCAACAGATCAGCCTATAAAACCCTGTGAATCCATGCTTCGTAGACAAAAATAGCTTCATCAACATGACTTTTCAGACACTGCAGCCACAACATGAAAACCTGCAGATGTTATCAATAAACACTGCTATCTCCTTTCTTCTGGTCTCTTCTGCACAGAAAGCTGTCCTTAAAATCCATTGGCGTGGTTGCAACATGTTCCTTTAGATCAATGAGAAGTCTCAAATTTGCAGGGGTGGGATGGGGGGGGGTCGCTTTCGGGCTCTTGGGACTTGCATCCTCTCGGCTCTGGGTGGCCAGTGCCCTGCTGGTCTCGGCCCCCTGGGGCTTGTGCCCACACTGACTGTGGGGCTCTGGCTGGGACCTCCCTCTGCCTCCTTGTGGCCGGGTGCCTGGCCGACTCCGGGGTGGGGTGGCTGGGGTTTGTGCTTTGGGGGTAGCTGCCGTTTGCATGAGGCTCTGATCTTTGTGTAAGCGGGGTCACATTGGCGTTATCACGTGAGATGGGGGGGGCATGAGATGTCAGTCCTGTTACTGTACAGCGCAGCAGATGGTGAAGAATCTGTGATTAGATTGCAGTGTTTCCTATGTTGTATAATTCTCTCTCCCCTTTGTCTTCTGTTTATTTCCCTTCTCCTTTCTGTTCTCGTTCCATCGTTTTTCTGTCTTCTCCAGTCAGGTCCAGCAGTACCACGTAAACTTATTAAAACAAACATTTATGCAAAATAAACGAATAAAAAAACTCAGATTATCAACAGGATCTTCATGAATATAAATCTCCTCTTGAAAAAGCAGATTTTCTCATCACAACACAGCAGCCAGATCATCATTCTGCTTGCTTTAATGATGGACTGGACAAGTTATAAAAAAAATGCATTAGGCGCTGATTGACAGGAGAACTTACAAGTCACACAACAACTGGACTTTTAGGTTATTTTGTCTTAAAAATGACACCAAAGCCCCTAAACTCTGTGGATCCCTGGGCTTCAGTCATTTAAAATCTTGACATGCTCTTAGGTTTGCACTGTGGTCACACAGCAAGAAGGTCATTGGCTCGAGCCTTGGCTGGGGGAGGTTTGGTCTTTCTGAGTGGAGTTTGCATGTTCTTGAGGAGGTGGGGGTTATCAGGGATGTGGAACCTGAACTGAAATGAGTTTGACTCCCCTGCTGTAATCAGGACTATTACAGCAGAGGAAGTCCTGGAGGGGGTGTGAGGTTGGTAGCTGCTGGACACTTAGATGACTCCTTTTCCTCATAAACTGCAGCTCAACGCCAGCTGTCCTCACCTGCAATCTGATTCTCTAATACATGTAAAATATGTGCAGAAAACTGCCCTGATTCATTTGTTATGATTATTTTATTTGTTCAAATAACTGAAAGATTCAACATGTTGATTTTTTGTCATCTCTTTCCTTCTGACATTTCTGTACAGGTCATGTTTAGGAACTATTTTCAAGGAAAACTGAGGTGGAATTTTTTTTTAAAATGGCTGCATGAGAGTAAAAAGTCGAGATAGACGATGGAGGCCAGCGAACTGGTCCAGTTGCATTAGCAACAAATTACTCCAAATATTAGAAAAGCTTAATGTAGCTAAGATGGAAGTGTCTGAAATGGTTCGTGGACAAAGCAGAGAGCTCCAACATGTCTGACTGGTTCAGCGAACACACCCCAGAACTGCTCTTTATTAGTTCTGATTATATCAGATAATAAACTCAACAATAAGTTTCTGCTGGTTCAACAAGACAAAGTAGAGGCTTCATGGAAACGTTGTCAGTAAAGTTCATGTTGTAGTAGCTACAGAACAACAGGTCAGTAACTCCTCCACCACAGAAAAACATTCTCCCACAACCACAGCAGCTTCCCATGCAGTTTTCTGGCCACGTTTAAATACAAATACGGATCTCTCTACAGAAAAAGACACATCAAGAAATATAAGCACTTCCACTGATGGTCTGTAGACAGTCTGCTAGGTTCTGGTCCTGGAATAAACCAGTCCTGACAAACTGGTTTCTTCATCTAGACAAAGCATTCTGGTTTTCGTGACAACATCAAGCATTAGGAGGCCACTTCAAACGTAAACAAAACCAGAACACATCGATTTCCAAATCTCATCAACCCATAATTCATTCCAAATCGAACATAAACAACATATCAGGTGTTGAATCGGAGAAATGTGTACTTTTTATGGAAATTATGAGATTATTTTGAATCTGATGGCTGCAACATATATCTAAAAAGTTGTTACATGCGCAGCACAAGGCTGGAAATGTCACTTTACCACAACCAGAGATAGCTGCTGTCAAAGAAGACAATCACAAGAATAACCACAACATTGTGTGTACATATTTCTACATGGAGAGGAAAGCGAGCAGAGAGGAGCCCAGTGCATCATGGGACATCTCGAGCAGCTTCAGAGCTAAAGGGATAGATCAGGGTCACCCCCCCCCCACTGCCCTGACTACCAGATCTCTGCTAACAGACTGCTGATCAGGATCATGTGGGTGTTGATAATCATGTATCTGTTAAAGTTCCCCGGTGAGGGTTTCAGCTCATTAACGTGAGTTGTGAGTTAAATTCCACTCATTTTCACATCATAGAGACGGCCAGTCTGTCTGTTAGATCAGCACTCTGCTGGAGGTCCCATCTGTTCAGCCAAAAAGATTTAAAGAAGGGAGGGAGGAATGCATCTGATTATCTAGTCATGGAGTAACCATGGTAACGTTGCAGTGATGCACTTGTTCCACATGGAATCTGTCAGGAAATGGAAGTTCAGTTGTTATTTTACTCTGATGTGAGACATAATACCTGGTGTTGCCGTGTCAACACAGGACACAATGAGGACACATTCAGTGGTGGTCCAGAAGGCTTTCTGTAGGACTCAGGTAGACTGGAAAAGGAGAAGTGTCCGCATGCTGAACTGGTCTCCTGCAGTCTAGAACATTCACCAGTAGACACCACGTTTGCTAATAATGGGCCAATGAGCTAATATTTTAGCATGAAACGATAAAATGTTGCATTTTTAACAAATAATGTCTTGTTTATGTTCCTTGGGAATAACATATGGGTTGATGAGATTTCTGTTTTATTTACATTTTGAGGTTTGGGTTGTAAAACTGGGTTTGAAAGGAGAAATGTGGCTTAAGCCAGCAGCTGTCATGTGACGCCACGTAAAACTGGGGGTTCACAGGTTTAACTCACACTGACTTCTCTTGGGGTTTTACTGAGAAATGAGTGATGATGTCAGGAGATTCAGGTGGTTCGGGTCACCTGGTGAGCTCCTGCTTGCTAGCAGTCCTGTCCTCCAGGTCCTGTTGCAACAGAGTTAGTCTAACAGCAGAAGGTACTGAGAAGACACTGAAACATGAACCAGAATTCTGAATCTAACACCTCAAGGGATTTTCTGGACATTTCGGAACAGATGGTACTGGTGGAGGTCAGAAAGCTTCATTAGTATCCAGCATCATCATCATCATCATCCTCATCTCCTCCTGCCAAAGATCACAGACTAACACTTCTATGATGCTGTTTCACAAAGTTCTCCTGCTTCTCTTTACAACCTTCCCCATGCACCTCCTGAGGTGCCTCCACCGCCCCCTCCCTGCTAATCAGCCTTTCTCCAGGCCTCCTACTTCCATCCCAGTCCTCTCCCAGCAGGCTTCCAGCTTCACTCAGTTCCCCCAGGTGTTCCACCGAGTCACACTTCTCCAGGTCCGAGGCAATGGTCTGCAGGCTGATGACGGACATGCAGTCAGAACCGGTGTGCTCCGCCTCTAGCCGCTCCCTCTGGCCCCACCCGCTCTCTCGGTGCCTCTCCACCCAAAGCCGGGTCTTCTCCCTGTCCGCCCAGTCGCTCTCCATCCCACCAACTCCCACACAACTGCTGAGCTGAAGCCCGACAGCGCCTCTGACCTCAGCCTCAGCACCAATGGGGGAGCTCCGTCCCCCGCAGACCGCAGGACGCCCCCTGGTGGCCGAGGTTCGCCCTCTCTGAGCGTGGATCTGCTCGCTGATCTGCTCCAGGTTCCTCAGGGCCACAGAGTAGCGTGTCTTCACCTTGGAAACTTGTTCCTCCAGCTGCACCACCTTGGTTTTATGTTCCTAAAAAAAGTTTAACAGGAAGTTAGACCATTTTACCAAAAGGAAGTTAGACGGTTCCACAAACAGGAAGTTAGACGGTTCTAAAAACAGGAAGTTAGACGGTTCTGCAAACAGGAGGTTAGACAGTTTTGCAAATAAAAAGTGAGACACTTCCACAAACAGGAAGTGAGACAGTTCTGCAAACAGGAAGTAAGACGGTTCCGCAAACAGGAAGACAGACAGTTCCACAAACAGGAAGTTAGACGGTTCTGCAAACAGGAAGTGATAAAGTTGTGTAAACAGAAAGTTAGACAGTTCCACCAGCAGGAAGTTAGATGGTTCTAAAAACAGGAAGTTAGACAGTTCCACAAACAGGAAGTTCCACAAACAAGATGTTAGACGGTTCTACAAACAGGAAGTTAGACAGTTCCACCAACAGGAAGTAAGACGGTTCTGCAAATAGGAAGTTAGACAGTTCTGCCAACAGGAAGTTAGACAGTTCTGCAAACAGGAAGTTAGACGGTTCTGCAAACAGGAACTTAGACGGTTCTGCAAACAGGAATTGAGACAGTTCTGCAAACAGGAAGTTAGCCGGTTCTGCAAACAGGAAGTGAGACAGTTGTCCAAACAGGAAGTTAGACAGTTCCACCAACAGGAAGTAAGACGGTTCTGCAAATAGGAAGTTAGACAGTTCTGCCAACAGGAAGTTAGACAGTTCTGCAAACAGGAAGTTAGACGGTTCTGCAAACAGGAACTTAGACGGTTCTGTAAACAGGAATTGAGACAGTTCTGCAAACAGGAAGTTAGCCGGTTCTGCAAACAGGAAGTGAGACAGTTGTGCAAACAGGAAGTTAGACAGTTCCACCAACAGGAAGTAAGACGGTTCTGCGAATAGGAAGTTAGACAGTTCCACCAACAGGAAGCTAGACGGTTCTGCAAACAGGAAGTTAGACGGTTCTGCAAACAGGAAGTTAGCCGGTTCTGCAAACAGGAAGTGAGACAGTTGTGCAAACAGGAAGTTAGACAGTTCCACCAACAGGAAGTAAGACGGTTCTGCAAATAGGAAGTTAGACAGTTCCACCAACAGGAAGTTAGACAGTTCCACCAACAGGAAGTTAGACAGTTCTGCAAACAGGAAGTTAGACGGTTCTGCCAACAGGAAGTTAGCCGGTTCTGCAAACAGGAAGTGAGACAGTTGTGCAAACAGGAAGTTAGACAGTTCCACCAACAGGAAGTAAGACGGTTCTGCAAATAGGAAGTTAGACAGTTCCACCAACAGGAAGTTAGACAGTTCTGCAAACAGGAAGTTAGACGGTTCTGCCAACAGGAAGTTAGCCGGTTCTGCAAACAGGAAGTGAGACAGTTGTGCAAACAGGAAGTTAGCCGGTTCTGCAAACAGGAAGTAAGACGGTTCTGCAAATAGGAAGTTAGACAGTTCCACCAACAGGAAGTTAGACAGTTCTGCAAACAGGAAGTTAGACGGTTCTGTAAACAGGAACTTAGACGGTTCTGCAAACAGGAATTGAGACAGTTCTGCAAACAGGAAGTTAGCCGGTTCTGCAAACAGGAAGTGAGACAGTTGTGCAAACAGGAAGTTAAACAGTTCCACGAACAGGAAGTTAGATGGTTCTACAAACAGGAAGTTAGACAGTTCCACCAACAGGAAGTTAGACGGTTCTGCAAACAGGAACTTAGACGGTTCTGCAAACAGGAATTGAGACAGTTCTGCAAACAGGAAGTTAGACAGTTCCACCAACAGGAAGTTAGACAGTTCTGCAAACAGGAAGTGAGACAGTTCCACCAACAGGAATAAATTGAAGCCTCCAATTGAGGATAAAACACACTTAAGTTGAATTTTTTTTTTATTCTTATCCTTTAAATTTAAATTATTTATTCTTATCCTTTAAATTTAAATTATTTGTTTATTTTCTTGTTTGTATTATTTCAATTATATCTTGATTTAAATTTATTTTATATTCTCTGTTTATTTTTCACCTACTCATATTTAAAAAAGACCACTTCAAGGCACATCAGACTTAATTACCCATTAATTTATATCAGGTGTGTTGTAGCAGGGAAATGCTGAACACTTGCAGGACTGGAGTTGCTCGCCTCTGTTCTACTCAATCACTACTGACGGATTTTGTTCATGTAGCACATGCTTTTAAAATAAGACACTTTAAAGTAATGGTTGTTCGTATCTGTCAGGAAACTTGGACATGGAAACTGGGAAGTCTGGGATCAGACCAGTGATCCTCTGGCTACCAGACAGCTATGAAAGGAAAACAGAAACCACAGTCTCTCTAAGTCAGAAAAGCTTCACCTGTCTCCAGGTTCCAGTAGAAACACACCTCCAAGATGTGATTGAACTGAGCCTTGAGTTCAAAGTACGGTTTGGACTTGAGGATGACCTTCCTGAGGGCCTTCTGGAGGGTCTGGACTCGAGCTTCTGCGTCCTGGCACAGCTGAGTGACTCGCTGGTGCTCGCTCTCGCTGCGGAGGCGCTCCTCCTCCGCCTCATTCACCTGATCAGGACAAGAAACACGACTGACAATGGAGCATCATCACACCATCCAGACTGACCTGACCTCCACCAGACTCATCATTTCAGGCCACAGCAGGGCTGTCAAGGATTATTTTCCATTTTAACATTATTTATTAATGAAGAAAAGGAAAAGTTTGAAGCAGTATGAGAAAATCTGACATCTGATCAGTAACAACGGCCATGATCTGTTTATCCTGTACAAAAGTTATCCAGCAGCTTTTTAAAACTAAAACTTTGTTTTAAAAAAGAAAAACATTTTTTTTCTTTTCTGCAAAAGAAATTCTGTAAAACAATCCCAGTCCACAGTGCTGGGCAGTTAGAATTAATCAAAACCAACATCTGGAACCAATAATCAATTAAATTTCGCTCATGTCAATTACTTATTTATTTCTCTTAAATATATTTATATATTTATGTCCGTTCTTCTATAATGTAAATATTCACAACAAAGACTAAGTTATGGGCTAAAAATAACACAATACTTAAGTAATTGCTAGTTAATTGTAACTGAATTTAAATTTTCAATTGATTTGAGGTCATATCGCCCAGCCTGTGACCTTCAGGAACACAAGCGGACATCCATCCCGATCCATCACCGTCCCTCCTGGGAACCCTTATGACTACCACAACAAATGAACATCCCCAGCCCACATTTAAACATAAAGAATGTGAACAGATGAGGAACTACAGTTACTTTTATTCATCTCTTACAGGCCAAATTCACCCTGTGGACCAGACTGGACCCTCTACAGGAGCAGTTTTGACCCCCAGGCCGCATGTTTGACACCCTAAATGAACCTGGAACAGGCTTCAGTATAAATGAGCCTGTAGTTTCCATTTTATTCTGAGTTACTGGAGATGAAACATTTCTGGAAAATACAGTGAATTCATTTCAACTTCTACTGCTCCAGCCTCTTCTTCAAGCGTCACAGTGACACTTCAGGTGTGCGTGCCCATCTTTAACCAGTCTCTCCATTTATCTATTATTATTTCTAATGGAAAAACTTGTTTTACTTGGTCTCACCTGTCCAGCCAACCAGATTCAATGATACAAAACTTGAATAAAATCTGTGGAAAATTCCGTTTTGGAGGTGTTGGGAAGGTGGCGTGTTACCTTGGCTGTGGCATGGTTCAGCATCTCCTGCCAGGTGGGGTCCATGGTGTTCTTGTCGGCCAGCAGGCCCTGCTCCGCCACATACACCATCTCTCTGGCTGCGGTGTGCATGGACGCGGCCCTCTCATACCTCAGAGCTGCCTTCTGGGTTTCCTGCTGGGCCTGAGCGAGCAAACAGCACTGAAACACCTCACTGTAGTCGGTGTGAAAATGGTCCAGACTACACCAGACTCTTCTATCTGAGAGGTTTAATCAGATATAAACCTGCTTCATTCATCTGTCTACTGCAAATTTGGCTCAGAGACGAGGAATCCACGTTGGGTTGGGCAGAAGCTGAAGCTCAGGTGGGTGATTAAACTCTCTGAAATGAAGGTCGATGTGTCCCTTAGTGAAGAGACGTTGATGATTTACTATGTGAATAAAACTGAACCTGAATTCTAACTTGACTGAACATGATTACACGTGGATCAAGTTTTAACATGGATTTGAGCTTCTTTACTTTCTCTTTTAAGAATGAATAAAAACACTGAACTGATCATAAATCCATCCTACTTCTAAGTAAATGAAGGAACAGAATTAAATGTGTTAACCTACAGATTTTACAGACATGCATGCATAAAGAAACATGTCTCCTTTAAGGACATGATATAAATTCCTTTTTTTTTTACTATTTCATCATTTTCTACCTTTCTTCTGCAACCCTTCCAAACCAGCCATCTTCATTCTTCCTGTTTGGAGGGATGTGAACAGGCCAACTGTAGCCTGGAGGGTCTAAGAACTAGATCTTTGGTTTTTACCAAGGTCAGATTTTGGTCTGAACCTGCTGGGTCGTCCAGTATATCTTGAAGAAAGACACTACTTAAGATCAACTTTTAGGACTGAAATCCTTTCTTCTCCTTTTACTATTTCTAACATGCTCATTAAAGCTACAGTAGGTAATCCTGCTCAGAGACATGTGCCTCTGGATGAAGTGGTTCCTCGTCCTGATAGTAGTCTATACATTCTGTAATCATGAACAATAAGAAATATAGTTAGACCCCTCAGTTTACTGTAAATCTGTAAAAACTCTGACCAATCCAAACGTTCCGACCCAAATGGAGTTGTTCATTTCTTATATTTCGTAGCTTCTTCTCCCGGCTCCCCTCCTCCCCCTCCAGCAGAGCATACCTGATAGCCACACCCTGCATATAAACAGCGTGTTAGGATGAAAATACAAAGTAGTGAAGAAGAAACTCAAAAGGCAAACATGGCTGAGAAAATGCAGGAAGGATTTCCCGAACTGGCTCGGTTTATTTGCCTCCTCCTGCTAAACAGCCGAGAAAGAGAAAATCGTTGGTGGAAAAAACTGCGAACTAGGAAAACACTTAGAGAGCGTAAACCTCCGCTAAGGCTTTTAAAATGTTCCTGGATCCAAACGGTGATCTGGATCAGCACCAAAACTTAATCAGTTCTTCCTTTTTACCGTTTCTTTTTACATTTCCAACAAGTCCTGAAAGTTTCATTAAAATCCGTCCAGAACTTTCTGAGTTATCTTGAACACAAAGAGATAAACATCGGTAAAAACATAACCTCCTTGGTGGAGGGAAGTAAAAAGCCTCGGATCACGCATGACCAGAGGGGGAGGAGCCAAGACAGGGGAGGAGCCAAATACAGGGGAGGAGTCAAGACAGGGCGCCACTTTCACGTCTTGCCATCTTCCTGACATCACCTACCCCAGCTTGAAGCTGTGTGTGAGTGGGTTCTGCTTGGTAGACCTGACAATCTACCGTCTGTGTTCCTGTTCATACATGAGCAGCTTCAACTCTCACCTCTTTGGCCAGTCTGCGAGCTTCGTAGTAAGGTCTGGCCTTCTCGATACAGGCGCCGAGCTGGGAGCCCTGAGCATTCAGCTTCCTGGCAGAATCCGTGAGAATCTTCCGGTAGCTGGACCTGGCATCCTGCAGGGAGAACCGACAGGACACTGAGGATCTGAGGTGTGATTCAGGAGTCAGAAGGTTCAACAGGCTTCTCTCGGCTCAGTTTTAGCGTGTTGCTGCCATCTGGCGGCAGGATGAGAAATCTCTGGACATCTGAGCCGTAAACTGCTCCTTGTGTTGGTGCTGATGTCGGCGCTTTAACTTAGCTCTACTGTGGAAAATAAAGACAAAATCCCACAGATGTGCTCTGATGTGGAATTAAACTGTCATATGATGAAGATGAACTGCTGTCTGAACTCTTCAATCAGATTGAATCTGTGGTGAAGAAGACGGAACATATGTTGAAAGGAAAATGGTAAAAAATCAACTTCATCATGCCGTCATGTAACTAATGTGATATAATATCAAGTTATGGTTAAATCCAAAGCTAAGCGTGCTAAAGCTAATCAGAAAAGTTAATCTGAAACAGAAAAAAGGCATTTATTTTAAAAAAAAAAAAAGCGCCTTTCAAGTCACTAAAGGACACTGTAAATAAAAACGGGCATTAAAACAAAAAGAAACAATAAAACCAACATAGAACTATGAGACAGGGTGATTACAGACAGCATGCTTTCTTCAACAGGATGGATCTGAACAGATGTAAACAGTGTTACGGATGTCTGGTGGGGGGGGGGCATTACAGAGGACAACCAACATCAAAAGCATAAGTTTCCATTTTCATTCATAGAAGACATAATGTGACAGCAACAGGTCACTGAGTTCAACATAATAACTTCACATAGAAAACAGGTTCATACACCTTCTGCTTCCACCCAGGTCATTATGCCAAAACTTCTCGTCTCACAGAGACGCAGGAAAACTAGTGCAGGGATTTGTTATTCCCTGACTGTAATTCCTGATTATTGTTGTCCCAGAAATGTTCTGAAAAGTTTCCATCTGATCCAGAATGCTGCATCGAGGGTCAGAAATCATCAGTATTTCTCCAGTTTTGTCTTCTCTCTATCGACTCCGTTAATCCAGAATAGAATACACTTCATTGTCACCATGCAGGTTTATTTGTCACACACACACGTCAGAACCCGCTCCACCTTTCAGATCAGACTTCAGACTTTGCTTTTCTGATAAATCAGATGGTTACGTCGTGCTTGGTGATGCTTCGTCATCCCTTTTGTTCTGCTGGAAGCCCCATGATGCACTGGGCTCCTTTCTGCTCACTCTCTCCATGTATAAACATGCTGTCACCATTATTTGGTGTTTTTTTCCGATGTTCTCAGCTGGTATTCCTGGACTACGCTGCTTGTTGAGCCCAACCAGTCCAGGCAGATGGCCATCATTCCTGGTTCTGATGGAGGTTTTTCCTCTTCACTGCCTCCTAGTGCAGCTCAGGATGGAGGATTGAATCTAAAAGATTATATCCAGTCTGTTGGTTTCCTTAGCTGTTATGTTTAGGAAATAAAACTGATACAACTTATAATAAATGGGATTAATGTGGATCACAGAATGGATTTGTTTCAACTACAGTTGTGTCCATATGTCTTCATCCCCTTTCATTAAAGAAAAGCTGAATTTACAACAATCACTCAAATAACTGGAGACTTAAAAAAGGAACAATAACTAAAAATTTCCAAAAATATCATTTAGTAATATAAGACACTGTTTTTTCATTTAATTGAGTTGAAGAAAGAAAAAAAAACAAACAAACAAATGTGTCCTGGACAAATGAGAGACTTTTCTGTTGAACAGTGGGATAAAATACCTGTCAACAGGTGCAGAAGTCTGACTGAGAGGAACAGAAAACACCTGACTGGAGCGGAAACATTAAAGCATTCTTCTACTAAATGTTACTTTATGACTGATGGAATATGTAATAAATTATCTTATTTGTTTGCTTTTTTAAATAAATATTTCTATTGAACCAGAATTAGAAAATAATGTCATGATTTTCATAAAATTTTTATTTATTATTACTTTAGTCAATTTCAGCTGATTTTACAGGCAGCTGTTTTTTTCCTCATTTAATGAAAGGGTAGGAATAAATATGAATAAATATGAGCACAACTGTAGATTGTAATGGACTACAAAGGATGGAAATAAATGAGAAACAAACACAGGGATGATCACAGTGAGAGGATTATTGAAATTATTGAGTTCAACTTTCAATCGTTTGGTTTTAACAGAAATCAGGCTTTTTTTTTTAATGTTACATATAAATAAATAAATATTTCATATGTAACGTTAATAACTGCCCTTCAGAGCAGCAATGTGATAATTTACTGGGTTTTATAAAAGTAGTGTAAGATGGTGCAGGGTGGTCTGGGACATCCTGGACCACCATGGGGAAGTTTCTCACGTCCAGCTGCAGCTCCAGCTTGTTGATCTCCTCACTGGCCTGGTTCAGCTGCTCCAGTTCCTCCTGCAAACACACCACACATGCAAGGCTTTAACACGTATCTCCTGGTGTTGTAGGCTGGCACCGGGACCGGGACCAACACCGGGACCAGAACCGGTACCAGGCTGTGAGGGAGCGGACTGCAGCTGGTCTGTAAATAACGGAACATCTCAAACCGACTTGTTTTCCAACATGCCTGAATTCTCGGGTCTAATTCCTCTTCGTATCTGCCTTCCTCTTCCTCAGTCCCTCCATCATCCCTCCGGGGCTCCGTCATCTCCCCCGCGGGGTCCTCTCCCCCACTGCCCGCCTTCAGCATCCCGCTGCTCCCCTCTCCGCCTCCCGGCGTCTCCTCCCGGCGGCAGGCCGGCTGAGCGCATCCCACGCGGGTCTGGATTTCACGCGAGCTCCGCGGCTCCATGTGCGGCCTGTCCCTAACTGTCACCGCAGAGCTGGAAAACACCGCCTCGTCTTTCAACCCGCAACCTTCTTCCCAACATGGTTCTTACTGCAGACCGGACCGAACCTGATACCGGCACCCCGCCCAGATCGGCTCCTCTCATCAGAACCTGGACCACTTGGCTCCGGTTCAGATCTGGTGGCGTCCAGGGACTGGTCCACGTCCCTCTGCGTGGGGGGGTTTCATCCAGTCCCAACTTTTACTTCTTTTCTACCTCAAAACCTTTTCTTAAAGTCCAATTAAATAAATAAAAAATAAATAAATAAATAAAGGGGGAGTGGGGGGAGGGGGGCTGCAGTTACATAATGATGAATTAATCTTTATTTATTCCGTGACATTTCACAGTGAAAATCCGACAACAAATTCATTTTATTCTTGTGTTCATGTAAACAAGTTCAATCATGACCGAGTTAAAGAGCTCCGGGAGACAGGAAACCTCCATCAGGACCAGAACCAGGAAGGAAAACCTCCATCAGAACCAGCACCAGGAAGGAAAACCTCCATCAGAACCAGAACCAGGAAGGAAAACCTCCATCAGGACCAGAACCAGGAAGGAAAACCTCCATCAGGACCAGAACCAGGATGGAAAACCTCCATCAGGACCAGAACCAGGAAGGAAAACCTCCATCAGAACCAGCACCAGGAAGGAAAACCTCCATCAGAACCAGAACCAGGAAGGAAAACCTCCATCAGGACCAGAACCAGGAAGGAAAACCTCCATCAGAACCAGCACCAGGAAGGAAAACCTCCATCAGAACCAGAACCAGGAAGGAAAACCTCCATCAGGACCAGAACCAGGAAGGAAAACCTCCATCAGAACCAGAACCAGGATGGAAAACCTCCATCAGGACCAGAACCTGGAAGGAAAACCTCCATCAGAACCAGCACCAGGAAGGAAAACCTCCATCAGAACCAGAACCAGGAAGGAAAACCTCCATCAGGACCAGAACCTGGAAGGAAAACCTACATCAGAACCAGAACCAGGATGGAAAACCTCCATCAGGACCAGAACCTGGAAGGAAAACCTACATCAGAACCAGCACCAGGAAGGAAAACCTACATCAGAACCAGAACCAGGATGGAAAACCTCCATCAGAACCAGAACCTGGAAGGAAAACCTCCATCAGGACCAGAACCAGGAAGGAAAACCTTCATCAGAACCAGAACCTGGAAGGAAAACCTCCATCAGAACCAGGAAGGAAAACCTCCATCAGGACCAGAACCTGGAAGGAAAACCTCCATCAGAACCAGAACCAGGATGGAAAACCTCCATCAGGACCAGAACCAGGAAGGAAAACCTCCATCAGAACCAGCACCAGGAAGGAAAACCTCCATCAGAACCAGGAAGGAAAACCTCCATCAGGACCAGAACCTGGAAGGAAAACCTCCATCAGAACCAGAACCAGGATGGAAAACCTCCATCAGGACCAGAACCAGGAAGGAAAACCTCCATCAGAACCAGAACCAGGATGGAAAACCTTCATCAGAACCAGCACCAGGAAGGAAAACCTCCATCAGAACCAGAACCAGGATGGAAAACCTCCATCAGGACCAGAACCTGGAAGGAAAACCTACATCAGAACCAGAACCAGGATGGAAAACCTCCATCAGAACCAGAACCTGGAAGGAAAACCTCCATCAGGACCAGAAGCTGGAAGGAAAACCTACATCAGAACCAGAACCAGGATGGAAAACCTCCATCAGAACCAGAACCTGGAAGGAAAACCTCCATCAGGACCAGAACCAGGAAGGAAAACCTTCATCAGAACCAGAACCTGGAAGGAAAACCTCCATCAGGACCAGAACCAGGAAGGAAAACCTCCATCAGAACCAGAACCAGGATGGAAAACCTTCATCAGAACCAGCACCAGGAAGGAAAACCTCCATCAGAACCAGAACCAGGATGGAAAACCTCCATCAGGACCAGAACCTGGAAGGAAAACCTACATCAGAACCAGAACCAGGATGGAAAACCTCCATCAGGACCAGAACCAGGAAGGAAAACCTCCATCAGGACCAGAACCAGGATGGAAAACCTCCTGTTAAGGACAGGCAGACAGACCCATGGCTCCCAATGTGGACGACCCCGAGAGGAAATAAAAACGTATCAAGATCGAGCCTAAAAACTACGAGATGAAACTGAGAAGCTTGGATTGGAGCTGAATGCCGCTGACGTCTTCCTCCCCCAGTAAGAAACACACCAGGTTAACTGGTATTTCTGAGTGACCAGCTGGATGTGTGATCCACCTGTCACCTGGCAGCCGCTTGGATAGCCCCCCCCCCCCTTAGTGAGACTACCGTGGACACCCCCAGAAGAAGAAATGATCAGGATTCATGAAATTGATCCAAAAAAGTTTATTATTTTACAGAAAACGTAGAAAATATCTGAAAGCAGAAAGTTCCATGAACTTCTTGGTCTCACGTCTGCGACCTCTGTCGTTTCCAGAACCTCTTGACCTCGCTGTGTCCCTGCGGCGTCACCACCATCACCCTGTGAGCCACATCCTGCCACACCAGACAGCCCAGACCCTGCAGCAGAACCAAGCAGAGAATCAGCCTCTCCTTCTGGGAAACGGCAGAGTTAGGACCAAAGGCTGGGGCTCAATGGCATCAGGGACAAACCAGTAACGCATCCATGGCTTCAGGAAAACGGTTCCAGTTTAACTGGATCTTCTCGTAGGAAACACAACCATGAACTCTGGATCGGATCGGACCGCAGCTCTATATGAACTTTCTTATTTTTATCAGCAGCAGATGTGGTCCAAGGCTTCCTGAAGTTACCGACCAATCAGAATTTAGTTGTATTAGCCCATTTTTTAAATATATTTTTTAATCAATATAACTGATTATGACTGCAACTGAACACATTTAGACGTCTGTCCTGCTGATGGAAAGTGGTGCGATGACCTACTGAAATGCAAGCAGGTCATTTATATCAATCAAAGTCCAATCAAATCAAAGATATTTTATTTATTTAGGGGAAATTCAAGGTTCAAGCCAGTTCGTCCAAGGTTAGACATTCAGACATTTACATTTGACAAGCACTGCCTTAAAAATGCGGAACAGATGACATGAGGAAGGATGGGAGGGTGTTGGGAAAAAAAAGTATCTCTACACTTCACCTGAAGGGGGGAGGATAAAGATGCAACAAAAAAACACACCATATGCTTAATGAATTGTATTTTGGGGCCTGAACTTGTGCAAAAACTCACCAAAGTAAAGGAATGTGTAAAATGTCCTTTCTTTGAGAGGGGGGGGGGTGTAAGCGCCTGATGGTTAAACCACCACCATGGTAACTTCTCATACAGAAACACGCTGCATACGTGGAAATAAGTGCGAGAAGACAACGTTGCATATTAACTCAGCTCTGACGCCTCAGTTTTTACTATGTTTACGTCAGTAATTTAAATTTGCGGATTATTTCATAACATTTTGTCCTGACGGAAGTTCACCTGGAAGAAGGAGCTCCCAGCAGAAAGCAGGTTTAGATTCTACCGTTAGCTCACTTCGTAGCATGTTTTACAGAAATGTAGAGGCAGGTATGTCTCAGCGTGTCTGCAGAAGATGCAGCAGATCTACGACCCATCTGGGCCAGCAAGCATCAGACTGGTTCATACTGGTTTAAATCTCTTTCATAGAGAATGTTTTACAGGAATAGAGGACGATTCATCTGGAAGTTATCAGATTTATTCAGGTGTTCCTCCAGGTCTGATTATAGGTCCTTTACTTTTTAGTCCCTGTACCATTGATAGACACGGTTTAAATATCCAGTTACACTCATAATGATGATAACAGCCTGATGTAAGACAACTTTACAGATGTTACATTTAAATGTGTGTATGTTAGCAGGAAGCCAGGAGGAGGTGTGTATTGCTGGGGATAAAGAGAAGGGAACTTAGAGCAGGTCGGGGCTCTTCAGCCCAGGTCTGCTGCTTGCTATAATCTGTACATATGTAAATAAATATTCTCTCTATATGAGAGTCTCTTTTGATCTGTTCTTCGGTACCGAGCGTGGACATGACGGGGATCGTGCTTCTCCAGGTCTGTTCTAGGTGCTCATATGTCTTCGTCCCCTTTCATTAAAGAAAAGGCTGAATTTACAACAGTCACTCAAATAACTGGAGACTTAAAAAAGGAACAATAACTAAAAATGTGCAAAATTATCATTTACTAATATAAGATGCTGTTTTTTCATTTAATTGAGTTGAAGAAAGAAAAAAACAAACAAATGTGTCCTGGAGAAATGAGAGACTTTTCTGTTGAACAGTGGGACAAAATACCTGCCAACAGGTGCAGAAGTCTGACTGAGAGGAACAGAAAACACCTGACTGGAGCAGAAACATTAAAGGATTCTTCTACTAAATATTACTTTATGACTGATGGAATATGTAATAAATTATCTTATTTGTTTGCTTTTTTAAATAAATATTTCTATTGAACCAGAATTAGAAAATAATGTCATGATTTTCATAAAATTTTTATTTATTATTACTTTAGTCAATTTCAGCTGATTTTACAGGCAGCTGTTTTTTTTCCTTCTTCAATGAAAGGGGATGAATAAATATGAGCACAACTGTAGCTCCTACTCTTAGGTCTCCTTCTGATGAGAGGAATTATACAACTCTTCTTCAATACTTTTAATGTACCGCCTTTTCTTCTATTTTCATTTTTAAGTTTTTGCTTTACTGAAGCTTTCTACTCCTACTTGCTGCTTTAACACCAGAATTTCTCTTATCTTTGTGGAAATAAAACACCTTCTAATCAGTGTTTTTTATGGTCAGGAAACAGAATCCCACCTGAGCCCGGTCTCGCAGAACCTCAAAGTCCGCCTGCGACAGGAACTGGTTGTAGAGGACACCTGAAACAGAGAAGAGCATCAGAACACCCACAGAGACGCCCACCGCCGCATCATGACGATCCCATCTGGACATAAATACGCAGAAAGTGTTGTGGTTCTGTTGACCGACCCTCCGTGAACTGCAGTCGGTCCCGTTCCAGCTCCCACAGCCGGATCTGGTCTGTAATGGTTGGAGGGAGGACTGGATTCTGAGGAATAAGAAAGCACAATGGGGACACCATCGCCGGTCACCATGACAGCTACCAGAACCACATCAGAAGCAGATAGGTGCGTACCTGTGTGAGCATGACAGGGTGAGCTCTGGTCCTCAGAAAGTGAATGATCTGAATGAAACAGAACGGAGAACCATGAGGATACGTGCATGATCACATGAAAACTGAAGATCTGATTTTCTGTAAACTGTCCAACATTTGGAGCTCTGGATGGCGACTGATTCCCTCATCAGGAAGTCACAGAAGCACTGAAGGTAAGCAGAAGGTCAACTGCAACAGGTGATTCTCATCATGTGTCATGCTTCATGTCAATATGGAGCAAAAACCTATGAAGAATGTTTCCGAAACCTTTTTCAATCTACGGCACCAAGAATTACTGCGATGCTGGGCGGAGAAGAGGGTGCAAAAAGCCATTAGGTCCTCTTGTTACCTCTGTGTCCTCCTCAAATCCTCCTTTGTCACAAAACATGTCCACACACTGAAGAACAGTGGTAAAATAATCAATGCCCCAGTCTTTTCCACGTTTCTTTTAAAGGCGGTGGCAGCGTGGACTGTCTGAGTTTTGTACGCACTTCCAAAGATGCAAATAAAAAAAGGAAAGGATTTAGAAAATTACAAATAATTTATTTTTCTTTAAACAAAAAAAAAAAAAATAGAATAAAGGTAGATTATATATTTGTTCCAGTTGACAAGAAACCAACAAAACGCCTAAAAGTGGTAAAAAAAAAAAAATCATTTCAACCTGTCTCACACCACCTGACACTGATTTCCAACAAAAAAAAAAAACACACCACCCCCGGACGTGACATAAATTACCTGTCTTCTTCCCTCACTGTTCTCTCACTCATCAAAAAGCTAAATAACAGACTTTCAATAAATATCTGTGAAATTTAACCTAATATACTAAAATAAATTACAAAAGATAATTTAACTTCCAGAACAGCCATCTCTCATAAATGAAAACAAAAACACATGAATGGCCTCCACAATTAATAACATTATTTTCTGCCTTTTTCCACTCAAGACCTGCTCAAAACTATTAAATATATCAGTTTAAGGCTATTAATATTGGTTTTTACTTACTATTTATTTAGTCTGTTTTATTGTTTTAATTCCGTATTGCTTGTATGACCTCTTGTTTTATTGCGTTATTTATTTGCATTTGAACTGTTTTATTCTGTTTTTATTTTGGCTGATTGTGTACAGCACTTTGTTTCAACTCTGGTTGTTTTAAAGGGCTTTATAAATAAAGTTGAGTTGAGTTTTAACTGTAAATGCCAGTTCAGAAAAAACAAATTGACCAAAAAACTAAATAAATTATTGTCATATCATACATAGCAGCAGAATAGGTCTTAAGACTCTCATCATTTTGATTGCATCCATTTTTTATGTACTGTCCGACAGACTCTCTGGTGACCTTCATGGCAAAACTGTCCACTCACAAAACTGCTCCGAAATCAAACACACATATTGTTTTGTACTTAAAAAACATTTGAACCCCAACCTGCTCAAAACTCCCAAACATTCACTCAGTAGCAGGATTTAATCACCGTAAATGTTAGTTTAATTATTCAGAATATTAATTATACATAAAAAACACACAAAAAAATCAACTATTTTTCAC
Source organism: Telmatherina bonti (assembly GCF_933228915.1). Classification (NCBI taxonomy): domain Eukaryota; kingdom Metazoa; phylum Chordata; class Actinopteri; order Atheriniformes; family Telmatherinidae; genus Telmatherina; species Telmatherina bonti. Next base: position 33,920,094 of record NC_136617.1, read on the forward strand.
AGAATAAATATCAGGAGGATGCTGGTGATTACAGTCATTGATTAGCAGCCAAACTGATGTGACGTCATTAGTATTTATATTATGTCGTTTTATGCTCCCTCTGGTGATCTTTCTGGCCAAAAATGTCCCATTGACTTCCATTATTCTATTATATTCCATTCTACAGTCATTTAGCAGACGCTTTTATCCAGAGAGACTTACATATGAGTGAGAACATCCGGGGCTGGATATTGGGTGGGGTTATATGTCAAATGGGCGGGGTTAGAAGTCAAGTGAGCGGGATTAGATGTCAAACGGGCGGGGTTGGACATCAAATGGGCATGGTTGGATGCCAAATGGGCGTGGTTGGACATCAAATGGGCATGGTTGGATGCCAAATGGGCGTGGTTGGACATCAAATGGGCATGGTTGGATGCCAAATGGGCGTGGTTGGACATCAAATGGGCATGGTTGGATGCCAAATGGGCGTGGGGTAAGGGTTAGAGTTAGGGTTGGGGTTAATCCTATTTAAAATGTTGAGTGGGCGGGGTTCGGCGTCCAAAACCACCCAATATCCAGCCTCGCCTCATTCTCCAGGCTGCAGCTAAGACCCTCTTGGAAATCCTGGTACTTTCTCCTTTTATCATGGAACCACCAGGGGGCGCCAAGAATGATTCATTTTTTCTGTGTCAAACGTGAAAATCTATTCACCTAGCGACAACACAGCTAAAATTATCACAAATATTTTTTTTAAAAACTGAGCAAAATGTACAAAAATGTTATGATATGGTCACCGCCTCTTGCTTCCAGTTATGGTTCATACTGAGTTCAGTAACGTTTACAGCCGCAGACTAAAGCCACGTTAGCAGTATACAACACCTTTACATTACAAGTCAGACTGCCAACATGTGTAAATACTAAGATTCCTCTTCATCCATCTATCTCCTGATGCTCGACTCATCTTATCACACTTCCATCTATATTTGAAGGACGGACTCGTGACTTAACAAGGATCTCTTGTTAACCGTTCTCTTGTTCAGAAAACAACTCTTCATGAGTTTTACAGATCTGCATCAGTACGAGTGTGTGCGGTGTGTGTGTGCGTGCACACCTGCTGTGCAGTGATGCCGTTGGCAATGGCCTGTTGAACAGACTCTCGTGTCAGCTGAGCGACAACCACGTTGGGGAATCGATACAACATTTCACTGAAGAGAGCCACCAGAGCGATCTGGAGCTCAGAATCTGTAACCAACACAAACAAGTCAGCAGCTGATGGAGAAAGTGGACCAGCTGGAGAACATGTGACGCCTCGTCATCACACAGGCTGGAGAAACCAGCGGAAAGAGTCAGGAAACAGAAAGATTAACAGAAATCTGACATTTACATCTTTGTGATGGGACAGGAAACGGCTCCCTGTACCTGTGTAGGCATAGATCCGATAATTCGTTTCCACAACGATAAATCCTGCGTCTGCAGATCCAGGAGTGGAGGCGAGGTTGGTGGAGGAGGAGCCAGTGGTGACACCAGCAGCCAGGGTGATGGCCAGTCTGGTGGGGTAGTACCGCCGCGACTTCCTCTGACAACAGGAAGGAAGAGGTCATCTCAGGTCATTTCCAACCTTAAACTTCATCATTTCCTTCTCATCCCTTCTCTGTTGAACAACCTCTAAATACTTTTAATTCTGAGTTTTACTACTTCTACCATGTATATGTGAGTGCATGTGACTTGGGAAGCTGTGGTGCACGACAAGAAATAATTATCCCAATAAACCCTCATAGTTCAAATCCTGTGTTCAGTCCTTCCCGTCTTGGCTGACACGCCTCTCTGGACTGGCAGACTGGGTGTAGGGGGACCACAGGCTTCAACCACAGGGGAATCACACTCCTCAGCCTCCCTGGTAAGGTCTATTCGGGGGTCCTGGAGAGGAGGGTCCACCGGATAGTTGAATCTCGGATTGAGGAGGAGCAGTGTGGTTTTCGTCCTGGTCGCGGAACCGTGGACCAGCTCTATACCCTCTTTGGGGTCCTGGAGGGGGCATGGGAGTTTGCCCAACCAGTCTACATGTGCTTTGTGGACCTGGAGAAGGCGTTCGACCGTGTCCCCTGGGGGCTCCTGTCGGGGGTACTCCGGGAGTATGGGGTACCGGACCCCCTTGTACGAGCTGTCCGGTCCCTGTACGACAGGTGTCAGAGCTTGGTCCGCATTGCCGGTAGTAAGTCGGATTAGTTTCCGGTGAGGGTTGGACTCCGCCAAGGCTGCCCTTTATCACCGATTCTGTTCATAACTTATATGGACAGAATTTCTAGGCGCAGCCGAGGTGTTGAGGGGATCCGACTTGGTGGCCTCAGGATTGGGTCCCTGCTTTTTGCGGATGACGTGGTCCTGTTGGCTTCATCTGGTCGTGATCTCCAGCTCTCGCTTGAGCGATTCGCGGCCGAGTGTGAAGCGGCTGGGATGAGAATCAGCACCTCCAAATCTGAGACCATGGTCCTCAGCCGGAATAGGGTGGATTGCCCTCTCCGGGTCGGGAGTCAGGTCCTGCCTCAAGTGGAGGAGTTTAAATATCTCGGGGTCTTGTTCACGAGTGAGGGAAGGATGGAGCGCGAGATCGACAGACGGATCGGTGCAGCGTCTGCAGTAATGCGGACTCTGCGCCGGTCTGTCGTGGTGAAGAAGGAGCTGAACCAGAAGGCGAAGCTCTCGATTTACCCGTCGATCTACGTTCCTACCCTCACCTATGGTCATGAGCTGTGGGTCGTGACCGAAAGAACGAGATCTCGTATACAGGCGGCTGAAATGGGTTTCCTCCGCAGGGTGGCCGGGCATTCCCTTAGAGATAGGGTGAGGAGGTCGGTCATCCGGGAGGGGCTCAGAGTAGAGCCACTGCTCCTCCGCATCGAGAGGAACCAGTTGAGGTGGCTCGGGCATCTGGTCAGGATGCCTCCTGGACCTCCCTGGTGAGGTGTTCCAGGCACGTCCCTCTGGGAGGAGACCCCGGGGAAGACCCAGGACACGCTGGAGGGATTATATCTCTCGGCTGGCCTGGGAACGCCTCGGGATCCCCCCCGCAGAGTTGGCAAATGTAGCTGGGGAGAGGGAAGTCTGGGCTTCCCTGCTTAGGCTGCTGCCCCCGCAACCCGACCCCGGATAAGCGGCAGAAGATGGATGGATGGAAACTGACTCCTTCCCGTCGTTCCATTTCAATAAACAGAACTTGACGTCTGAACCTCTTGTTCTGGTTTCCTCTCCAAGTCTGGATTATTTGGGTTGTTTCAAACATCAGGTGAAAACACGTCAACTGGTCCATCAGAACCATATTCACAAGGAGAAAGTGGACAGGACTTAACTGGACCTGAAGTGACTGCTGACTGGATAAACATAATAAATCTAAATGAATGAAATGCCCTGTGTTACAGGGCCTCGGGTAAACTGGTCTGACGACCGAGTCAGTTTCCCACCTTTCTCTGAAACACCAGTCCAAACTCCCGCAGGTGCTGCAGGAACGTCAGAAGCGACTCGCTCATACCCTCCACCGAGTAATCCTGCAAATCAGACAGGAAGACGTCATCCTGCTGGTTTCTCTCAGCACAGGAAGCAGTCAGAGGATCAGTCGGGGGGGGTTTGGTCGTACTCACCCGGCCGAGTGTAGAGAAACTGAGCTGGAACAAGAAGGATAAGATCTCCACCAGGTCCATCCCCCTGGACTACAGACACAAGGCAGAACGTCTATAATCATGTTGTTCAGAAGGAGACTTCATCAGCCTCAGGACACACCCAGAGACATTGTCCTTATTTGGAAGTGTGTGTGTGTGTATGTGTATGTGTGGGAGCATTCCTCTCCTGAAGGTCCCGTTTCCTCAGCTACAGAGATTTAAAGACACGCAACACGGACCTGGAACCACTTTTCTCAGGTGGAAACGAATCATTTTGCACATTAACATTATTGTTTCCAAACATTTTGCTACTTTTATCCAGTTTGTTCTGGAGCAGCTGCAGTCAAAACTTCACATGAAAAGATGATTTTATAGAAATAAACTGACTAAATAATGAGAAGGGGTAAGACTTATTCATTAACTATGTTATACGGTTCTGCTCTGTCTGACCTTACATGGTGAGGTTTTGGGAAGTGTAGGGAACTGAATCAATTTGATGATTGATTCAGTTTCAGCTGTTAAAGTTGGTTAATTAGTGGATTAATAACACATTGAATATCCAGAAAAGGTTTGATAAACAGTAAAAAAAAAAAAAAAAGGTTAAAAACATAAAGAACCACATTTAGAACAATACATTTCTATTAAATGAATCAAGTATATTTTAAAAAGATGTTAATTTGTTCAATAAATGTGATTTTTTAGGATGGATTAAAATAAAGAATAACTTGGCGGGTAGAGATGAGGATATATTACCCTTATTTCATTTTGATTTTGTATTAAGTATGTGTGTTTATGTGTGTGTTGGGGAAATTTCCTAATATTTTAATAGTTTATATCAGATTTTTTTCTTCTTCCTGCTGCTTTCCATTCTTTTATTTGGATAATCTTTGTCGTAAATAAACTCGACTTTATAGGAAATATTTCTGGAATCAAATTCAAGATGTTTTAAAGTTTTACGTGAAATTTTCCACCTTTAAACATCTGATGTTCGTTATTTACTGTAAATAAAGACAACAATGCTGTTTGTTGTGTTTCTGCTCTTCATGAAGCTCCATGATCTGCAGGAAGTCATTCAGAACGAGCGCCAACATTGTCCTGCTGGAATAACCTCCTCGATGCCACGTCACCATGGCAACGGGACTATTTTAGATGGTGAAACGTCTTCAAGATCCATTAATGGATTCCTCCACCCACGCAGACGGACTCCTCCTGGTTTAAACCAGTTCCAGGTTGTGTCTGGGTGCAGCAGTGGACTTGGCCGACTCCATGATTGCAGCCAAAGTGATTACCATGATTATTGTAATCAGATTACACTTCTTTCAAAAGTTCGATCAATTTGAGAAGATTTTTGTCCATTTAGCTCAGATCAAACTTTAATTCTGAGGCCCACTCATCGGGTCAAAGGTTAACTCATCAGGTCAAAGGTTTAGTCGTCGGGTCAAAGGTTTAGTCGTCGGGTCAAAGGTTTAGTCGTCGGGTCAAAGGTTAACTCATCAGGTCAAAGGCTTAGTCATCGGGTCAAAGGTTTAGTCGTCAGGTCAAAGGTTTAGTCGTCGGGTCAAAGGTTAACTCATCAGGTCAAAGGCTTAGTCGTCGGGTCAAAGGTTTAGTCGTCGGGTCAAAGGTTTAGTCGTCGGGTCAAAGGTTTAGCCGTCGGGTCAAAGGTTTAGTCGTCGGGTCAAAGGTTAACTCACCGGGTCAAAAGTTAACTCACCGCGTCAAAGGTTAACTCACCAGGTCAAAGGCTTAGTCACCGGGTCAAAGGTTAACTCATCGGGTCAAAGGTTAACTCACCGGGTCAAAGGTTAACTCACCGGGTCAAAGGTTAACTCACCGGGTCAAAGGTTAACTCACCGGGTCAAAGGCTTAGTCGTCGGGTCAAAGGTTTAGTCGTCGGGTCAAAGGCTTAGTCGTCGGGTCAAAGGCTTAGTCGTCGGGTCAAAGGTTAACTCACCGGGTCAAAAGTTAACTCATCGGGTCAAAGGCTTAGTCGTCGGGTCAAAGGTTAACTCGTCGGGTCAAAGGCTTAGTCGTCGGGTCAAAGGCTTAGTCATCGGGTCAAAGGTTAACTCGTCGGGACAAAGGCTCACCTGGGCAGTTTTGAGGTACTGCAGGGTGAAGTACCAGAGCTGGGAGGCTGTGTCCAGCAGGAGGAACTGGAAACCAGCGGAGGTGATGTACGGAGCCTCTCCTGCCTCACTGACAACCAGAGAAGACAACAGAACTTGAAGGAACAACATCAGTTCAACATAACATCAGCTTCATACTGATCCTCGTGAGATGTTCTGGCAGGATATCAGACCGTCTGCTGCTTTTTGTTTCTTAGACAACTAGAGACCATCTGCAGAATGTTCTCCATCAGACTGGAGTCCTGACATGTTCGCCTTCTGCAGAGAGTTCGCCTCCACCCCCCCCCTCAGGTAAAACTCACCAAACCATCAGGCGATAAAACAACGTTCCCACCAGCAGATTTAATGTCCAGATGAATGTCTCAACAACACAGCAGATGAAGATGAGATGATGAAGAGCAGCTTGGTCTGAAAACCAGCCAGATCTGTGGACCATTGGATGCGTACCTTCTCATGAGGCCAGCCTGAACCAGCAGCTGAGCCAGGTCCTGGCTGACGGCGCTGGGAGAGCCCACCATGAACTGCAGGATGACCTCCCAGCGCTCCATGGCATAGCGGTCCAGACTTTCTATGTCCCGGGCGTGGCGGTCAGGACCCAGACTGCTGCCCTCGTCGGCCCACGCCGCCCCCCTGTGGACAGAGAGATGAAGCGGTTAAACTCCTGGAACCAGACGGAGGAGGGGGGGGGGGGGGACATGTCCACAAGCATCTTCACAGCTTAGTTTTTACACAAAAACTGAAAGAAAAGTTTTAAAGTCTCTCATGCCTCCTGGATCTCCAACTGTTTGGACCTGTGGCGGCTGGATCCGTTCTTGCTGCCAGACTTACTGTGAGGAACTGGAAGAGTCCCCACAGGTGGAGGGTTGGGTTAAACTCCTGACGGAGTCCGCATCGTTTCAAGCTCTGGTTGCGAAGCTAAACAACGTCCAGGTAAAAACAGGCCAAATATGGAGTCGTTTTCTGTCCTTTATCACATCACATGACTGTTTAATACCTTCCAATGTGCCGTTTTTCTTTTTATGTCAAACTATTCTTTAAATATGTTCACTTGTATAGAAAATCATTAAAACTTTAATGACAAAAAAATGCAAGAGCTTCCTTCGCAACTCCTTTAATATCTCTTCTAATGAGGAGTTTTAAACGTCCAGGTGGGTCTAAACCACACGAATCCTGGAGACGTTTCAGGTTCAGAAAACCTAAAAGATACCGATGATGTGCGGAACGTTTAGATTTTATCCAGAATATTTCTGCAACCACGAAGAGGTGTGATGACAACCCACCCTCCCAGCAGAGCCGTCCTCAGGTTGTCTTTGAACACTGGGTTTAAGCTGTATCCCTGCAGACCGCCCTGCAGCTGCTGGCTGTGCCACAGACGGAGACCCACCAGCACCGACACACACTCGTCATGATCCCTGCAACACACAACAATCAGACACGTTAACACTGAAAGGTCTGCGGAGTGGAGACAAAACCCTGAAGGAACATCTTCAGAAGTTCAGAAGCTTCATTTCATAGAGGAGTTTTTACCAGCCAGCTGGGACGGAAACGTGGTCCCGTCCACTGATGGAGGACCCAGCCTCAGACAGGGTCTAGACTAACATCTGAACCTCCAACAGGGTCTAGACTGGCATCTGAACCTCCAACAGGGTCAGGACTGGCATCTGAACCTCCAACAGGGTCTAGACTGGCATCTGAACCTCCAACAGGGTCTAGACTGGCATCTGAACCTCCAACAGGGTCAGGACTGGCATCTGAACCTCCAACAGGGTCAGGACTGGCATCTGAACCTCCAACAGGGTCTAGACTGGCATCTGAACCTCCAACAGGGTCTAGACTGGCATCTGAACCTCCAACAGGGTCTAGACTGACATCTGAACCTCCAACAGGGTCTAGACTGACATCTGAACCTCCAACAGGGTCTAGACTGGCATCTGAACCTCCAACAGGGTCTAGACTGGCATCTGAACCTCCAACAGGGTCTAGACTGGCATCTGAACCTCCAACAGGGTCTAGACTGGCATCTGAACCTCCAACAGGGTCTAGACTGGCATCTGAACCTCCAACAGGGTCTAGACTGGCATCTGAACCTCCAACAGGGTCTAGACTGACATCTGAACCTCCAACAGGGTCTAGACTGACATCTGAACCTCCAACAGGGTCTAGACTGGCATCTGAACCTCCAACAGGGTCTAGACTGGCATCTGAACCTCCAACAGGGTCTAGACTGGCATCTGAACCTCCAACAGGGTCTAGACTGGCATCTGAACCTCCAACAGGGTCTAGACTGGCATCTGAACCTCCAACAGGGTCTAGACTGGCATCTGAACCTCCAACAGGGTCTAGACTGACATCTGAACCTCCAACAGGGTCTAGACTGACATCTGAACCTCCAACAGGGTCTAGACTGGCATCTGAACCTCCAACAGGGTCTAGACTGGCATCTGAACCTCCAACAGGGTCTAGACTGGCATCTGAACCTCCAACAGGGTCTAGACTGGCATCTGAACCTCCAACAGGGTCTAGACTGGCATCTGAACCTCCAACAGGGTCTAGACTGACATCTGAACCTCCAACAGAGTCTAGACTGACATCTGAACCTCCAACAGGGTCTAGACTGGCATCTGAACCTCCAACAGGGTCTAGACTGGCATCTGAACCTCCAACAGGGTCTAGACTGACATCTGAACCTCCAACAGGGTCTAGACTGGCATCTGAACCTCCAACAGGGTCTAGACTGGCATCTGAACCTCCAACAGGGTCTAGACTGGCATCTGAACCTCCAACAGGGTCTAGACTGGCATCTGAACCTCCAACAGGGTCTAGACTGGCATCTGAACCTCCAACAGGGTCTAGACTGGCATCTGAACCTCCAACAGGGTCTAGACTGGCATCTGAACCTCCAACAGGGTCTAGACTGACATCTGAACCTCCAACAGGGTCTAGACTGGCATCTGAACCTCCAACAGGGTCTAGACTGGCATCTGAACCTCCAACAGGGTCTAGACTGGCATCTGAACCTCCAACAGGGTCTAGACTGGCATCTGAACCTCCAACAGGGTCTAGACTGACATCTGAACCTCCAACAGGGTCTAGACTGGCATCTGAACCTCCAACAGGGTCTAGACTGACATCTGAACCTCCAACAGGGTCTAGACTGGCATCTGAACCTCCAACAGGGTCTAGACTGGCATCTGAACCTCCAACAGGGTCTAGACTGGCATCTGAACCTCCAACAGGGTCTAGACTGACATCTGAACCTCCAACAGGGTCTAGACTGGCATCTGAACCTCCAACAGGGTCTAGACTGACATCTGAACCTCCAACAGGGTCTAGACTGGCATCTGAACCTCCAACAGGGTCTAGACTGACATCTGAACCTCCAACAGGGTCTAGACTGGCATCTGAACCTCCAACAGGGTCTAGACTGACATCTGAACCTCCAACAGGGTCTAGACTGGCATCTGAACCTCCAACAGGGTCTAGACTGGCATCTGAACCTCCAACAGGGTCTAGACTGGCATCTGAACCTCCAACAGGGTCTAGACTGACATCTGAACCTCCAACAGGGTCTAGACTGGCATCTGAACCTCCAACAGGGTCTAGACTGGCATCTGAACCTCCAACAGGGTCTAGACTGACATCTGAACCTCCAACAGGGTCTAGACTGACATCTGAACCTCCAACAGGGTCTAGACTGGCATCTGAACCTCCAACAGGGTCTAGACTGGCATCTGAACCTCCAACAGGGTCTAGACTGACATCTGAACCTCCAACAGGGTCTAGACTGGCATCTGAACCTCCAACAGGGTCTAGACTGACATCTGAACCTCCAACAGGGTCTAGACTGGCATCTGAACCTCCAACAGGGTCTAGACTGACATCTGAACCTCCAACAGGGTCTAGACTGGCATCTGAACCTCCAACAGGGTCTAGACTGGCATCTGAACCTCCAACAGGGTCTAGACTGACATCTGAACCTCCAACAGGGTCTAGACTGGCATCTGAACCTCCAACAGGGTCTAGACTGGCATCTGAACCTCCAACAGGGTCTAGACTGACATCTGAACCTCCAACAGGGTCTAGACTGACATCTGAACCTCCAACAGGGTCTAGACTGGCATCTGAACCTCCAACAGGGTCTAGACTGACATCTGAACCTCCAACAGGGTCTAGACTGGCATCTGAACCTCCAACAGGGTCTAGACTGACATCTGAACCTCCAACAGGGTCTAGACTGGCATCTGAACCTCCAACAGGGTCTAGACTGACATCTGAACCTCCAACAGGGTCTAGACTGGCATCTGAACCTCCAACAGGGTCTAGACTGACATCTGAACCTCCAACAGGGTCTAGACTGGCATCTGAACCTCCAACAGGGTCTAGACTGACATCTGAACCTCCAACAGGGTCAGGACTGGCAGGTTTACACGTTGATCCTGACTCACGAGTACTTACAGGAGGAACCAGCATGTTAGACATAACGCTGCCTTCCCAGTTGCCTTTACCAGCCTCCAAAGTGGAATGAGATTCCATGTCAGTATGGAATATGGAATAAAGGAACTGAGGACGTTAACTACAAACAAGGAGGTCATCATGTGTGGTAGGGCAGCAGGAAATGGAAGCAAATCAGAACCGACTGGGTCTGGACTAGGTCTACACGGCTCATTCCTATGGATGGAGAATAGAATCGGAAAAAAAAAAAAATACATATCTGCTTCATACGTTTAAAATCGATTTTTTTGGGTCAAAATTTTTTTTTAAATAAATACAAATAATCCATTAAAAGATTTGTAATTTTTATTGTTTTTATTAATCTTTTTACTCTAATAATGAATGATGCAGAGTGATGGTCTGACTACTGTGTTGTTTTCCTGTTTGAAGTTAAAAATAATGACTAGAAAAAAAGTTTTGTACAATTTTTTGTTTGTTTTTAGTCTACAAAAATCAGCAATGTCAAACGACCATGAGAATTGCAATTTAAATCAAATTGGGACAAAAGCAGATCATCACATCCCAACTTGTTCCAGTATGTGGTTGTGGGAAAGCTGGAACAGATCCCAGCAGGCGAGAGGCAGGATCCACCCTGGACAGGTCACCAGTCCATCGAAGGGTCAAAACAGAGAGTCTAACGACCAGTCCCGCTGCCTGGGAGGCAACCAACCAGTCCCGCTGCCTGGGAGGCAACCAACCAGTCCCGCTGCCTGGGAGGCAACCAACCAGTCCCGCTGACTGGGAGGCAACCAACCAGTCCCGCTGACTGGGAGGCAACCAACCAGTCCCGCTGACTGGGAGGCAACCAACCAGTCCCGCTGACTGGGAGGCAACCAACCAGTCCCGCTGACTGGGAGGCAACCAACCAGTCCCGCTGACTGGGAGGCAACCAACCAGTCCCGCTGACTGGGAGGCAACCAACCAGTCCCGCTGACTGGGAGGCAACCAACCAGTCCCGCTGACTGGGAGGCAACCAACCAGTCCCGCTGACTGGGAGGCAACCAACCAGTCCCGCTGACTGGGAGGCAACCAACCAGTCCCGCTGACTGGGAGGCAACCAACCAGTCCCGCTGACTGGGAGGCAACCAACCAGTCCCGCTGACTGGGAGGCAACCAACCAGTCCCGCTGACTGGGAGGCAACCAACCAGTCCCGCTGACTGGGAGGCAACCAACCAGTCCCGCTGACTGGGAGGCAACCAACCAGTCCCGCTGACTGGGAGGCAACCAACCAGTCCCGCTGACTGGGAGGCAACCAACCAGTCCCGCTGACTGGGAGGCAACCAACCAGTCCCGCTGACTGGGAGGCAACCAACCAGTCCCGCTGACTGGGAGGCAACCAACCAGTCCCGCTGACTGGGAGGCAACCAACCAGTCCCGCTGACTGGGAGGCAACCAACCAGTCCCGCTGACTGGGAGGCAACCAACCAGTCCCGCTGACTGGGAGGCAACCAACCAGTCCCGCTGACTGGGAGGCAACCAACCAGTCCCGCTGACTGGGAGGCAACCAACCAGTCCCGCTGACTGGGAGGCAACCAACCAGTCCCGCTGACTGGGAGGCAACCAACCAGTCCCGCTGACTGGGAGGCAACCAACCAGTCCCGCTGACTGGGAGGCAACCAACCAGTCCCGCTGACTGGGAGGCAACCAACCAGTCCCGCTGACTGGGAGGCAACCAACCAGTCCCGCTGACTGGGAGGCAACCAACCAGTCCCGCTGACTGGGAGGCAACCAACCAGTCCCGCTGACTGGGAGGCAACCAACCAGTCCCGCTGACTGGGAGGCAACCAACCAGTCCCGCTGACTGGGAGGCAACCAACCAGTCCCGCTGACTGGGAGGCAACCAACCAGTCCCGCTGACTGGGAGGCAACCAACCAGTCCCGCTGACTGGGAGGCAACCAACCAGTCCCGCTGACTGGGAGGCAACCAACCAGTCCCGCTGACTGGGAGGCAACCAACCAGTCCCGCTGACTGGGAGGCAACCAACCAGTCCCGCTGACTGGGAGGCAACCAACCAGTCCCGCTGTCTCGGCTCGGATCCAGTTGTTCCAGTCCCACCCACACCACCTCACTGAGGAAACAAAAAACCTGAAAGGATAAACTTAACAAAACCCAGATGGTCCCAAAGATGAGATAAAATCCTGGTTTTCCACCCCCCCCCCCCCCTCCTCCTCCTCTCAGACTCACTTCTATTTTCACTAAATTAACATTTTCAGCAAAACGAAAGCTCAGAAATCCAGAACTCACCTCTGACTGTCCTTCCTGACCCACAGAGCCACAGCTGCCTGGGGAAGAGGCTGGTCCAGGAACAGCATCCGCATCACGTAGTTCTTAGCCAGCGAGGGGAGTTCCCTGTTACAGATCACACACACACACACACACACACACACACACACACACACACACACACACACACACACACACACACACACACACACACCCCTGTCTGAGAATTCACCTGTCAGCGTGACACGCACAAAGTGTGTTCAGCATCAGACCTGTAGACAGCCAGACATGTCGCTGGGTGGTTGTAGAGTCTGTCCAGGATGGCAGGACTCAGCTCCCTCAGGAACTCATGCAGGTTTTTACACTGAAGCTGGACGCGCAGCTTCATCATCTGACATGGAATCACCAGGAAAAACCTCCAGGAACCTGGAAAACATGCAGACATTCCCAATGATCTGACATTGAATCACCAGGAAAAACCTCCTGGAACCTGGAAAACATGCAGACATTCCCAATGATCTGACATTGAATCACCAGGAAAACCTCCTGGAACCTGGAAAACATGCAGACATTCCCAATGATCTGACATTGAATCACCAGGAAAACCTCCTGGAACCTGGAAAACATGCAGACATTCCCAATGATCTGACATGGAATCACCAGGAAAACCTCCTGGAACCTGGAAAACATGCAGACATTCCCAATGATCTGACATTGAATCACCAGGAAAACCTCCTGGAACCTGGAAAACATGCAGACATTCCCAATGATCTGACATGGAATCACCAGGAAAACCTCCTGGAACCTGGAAAACATGCAGACATTCCCAATGATCTGACATTGAATCACCAGGAAAACCTCCTGGAACCTGGAAAACATGCAGACATTCCCAATGATCTGACATTGAATCACCAGGAAAACCTCCTGGAACCTGGAAAACATGCAGACATTCCCAATGATCTGACATGGAATCACCGGGAAAACCTCCTGGAACCTGGAAAACATGCAGACATTCCCAATGATCTGACATGGAATCACCGGGAAAACCTCCTGGAACCTGGAAAAGCTGCTGGAACTGTGGGGAAAAGTCTGACCTGAAGAGAAAACCGCGGCCAGCTGATTCACCGTGGAAACAGGTGTGGACAGAAACGACTTAATCCGGTTTAAAGTTGCTCCAAACGGAACACTAACTTCGCTCCTGTCTGCAGATTTGTCCCGTTGTTTAAGTCGCCATGTTGGAGATCACGTGACCTGAAAATGGGTGTTACGATCATAGACATCATAGACATAGACTTTATATATACATAGACCCGCATCGTATCACGCCGCCTATACGAGCTGACGTCTCATCGCGCCGCCATCTTGGATGGGTCTCCATGCGCCTCCAATGCATTTATCCGTAAGCTGTATATCCAACCACAACAATAATTTCACCCATTTTTACCTGATTTTTCTCACAATTTGGTTTGTTACAAAGGGCAGAGATATTGTTGTGATACAGATCACTGTAAAACATTCAAAACTAAGTGCTTTAATGCTGAAATATTCTTTATAATGCTATTTAACTAAGACATAAGGTAGCTGCAATATGAATAAATTTGAATTTGATACTAACATGTTTGATTGTTTATTGATGCATTTGGATTTATCTATTTTTATATGATCAAATAAATTTATAATTCAACCTTGTGAAATGTAATTCCGCACAATCTGCTTTCAATATTTCACCTTTGCAATCATATGCTGAACAAAATACAGGAATAGTTGCTGCTTTCTCTTGACTACGGTTGACTCTTTTATTTACATTTATTAATTTATCAAAATCGAGATACAGTTGCACAAAGTCTGAAAATAAAGTATTTATCAAAACTATGTAATTCAAATGTTATCCAGAAAAACACTTGGAGAGTGCAAACCTCTGCCAAGGCCTTTAAAAAGTTCCTGGATCCAAACTGTGATCTGGATCACCACCAACATCAAACCAGGTCTTCCTTTCCACATGCCCAAAAAGTCCTGAAAATTTCATGAAAATTCGTCCATAACTTTAGTTATCTTAAACACAAACAGACAAACAAATAGAGCCCGTACCAACATAACCTCCTTGGTGGAGGGAATTATGCTACCATGTAAAACTCTCTTTGTGAAACATCAATATCAAATTTTCACATAAACACATCATAAAATTTATCATTTGCATTTAGTAGATTATTCACTGTGTTAACATTATTTATCAACTAATAATGTAGAAAAGTGTTTTGTTTGTGTGTAATATATACGCGTTGTTCCACAGAAAACTGTTATGTGGGGAAACTACGTCGACTCTGCAGCAAGACTCGAAAGCAGAGACCCATCCAATATGGCGGCGACGCTGTTTTTCTTTTCTTTTTTTTTTGTATTAAAGAAGGTAGCACATTCAGAACAAATGAACGCTGGTTCACTCTCCAGCCCTCAATGAGGCGTCTATGTTTTATGATATCTATGTGCCTGAAATGTTGGCTACCATGTTGCAGCACCGCCTCCTGTTGGACGGAGTCTGGTACTGCAGCTCTTTCCACTAGTGGGTTTCTGTAACAAAGTTCATATTTATCGTTTTCTAGAAGAACAGGATAAAAAAAAACTGAGAGACAAATGAACACTGAAGAGCACAGATATGTCTATATATAGAGTTGGCAACAGCAATGAACTTATCCAGGAGTCTAAGGAAAAAATAAATAAATCAAATGAATTTAAACATTAAACACTGTAACTTGTTTAACTTATTCCAGCAACGTTAGAAGACAGTCCAGACCAAAATCCAGACCTGGTTCCATAAGAGAGGAGCCTGACAGCCGAAGGATCTTCCTCCCATCGTTCTCTTAGAGACTCTGGAACCACAAGTAGACCTGCAGTCTGAGAGCAGAGTGCTCTGTTTGGAAGATATGGAACTATGAGATCTCTGATGTACGATGGAGTTTTGTCATGGAGAACTTTATATGTGAGGAGGAGTGCTTCATGTTTACAAAACCACGCAGGTGGAAGAAGGTTCCAGAAACCTGTTTTAAATGTGAGCTGAAGAACAAATCCTGGTCCAGAATAACTCCAAGGTTCCCCACTGTGGTCCTGGAAGCCAAAGGAATGCCATTAATCAGTAAAACATCTCTGAGGGCCGTAATGTGATGCAGCTACTTCCCATGAGTTTCCTTCTCCTCTCTGCTGGATTTGGTTGTTTTCAGCTAAAGGAAACAGTGGAGGCAAACAGAGGTAACATGGGAGCTTTCCTCTCAACCCAGCATGCAACACAGCGGGAAATAACTTTACATGATGTAGTCTGATGTTCCCAAATGAAATGACCTGGAAGTAGATAACCTGCTGCGACTCCTGACCGTACAACTTCACAGCTTCGTTCCCCTCCGTTAGGAAACGTGGCTCCAGCCTTTCAGAAGGAAAGGAGCCATCTGTTGTAATAATCCAGTCATACAAACTACAATCTGTGTGGAGAAATACAGTCGTGCTCATATTTATTCATATTTTATTCATCCCCTTTCATTAAAGAAGCAAAAAAAAAACAGCTGCCTGTAAAATAAGCTGGAACTGACTAAAGTAATAATAAAAAATTTATGAAAATCATTACATTATTTTCTAATTCTGGTTCAATAGAAATATTTTTTTTAAAGGCAAACAAATAAGATAATTTATATTTATAATATTCAGTCAGACTTCTGCACCTGTTGACAGGTATTTTGTCCCACTGTTCAACAGAAAAGTCTCTAATTTCTCCAGGACACGTTTGTTTGTTTTTTCTTTCTTCAATTCAATTAAATGAAAAAACTGTGTCTTATATTACTAGAGTATGTTTTTGCTAAATTTTTAGTTATTGTTCCTTTTTTAAGTCTCCAGTTATTTGAGTGACTGTTGTAAATTCAGCTTTTCTGTAATGAAAGTGGATGAAGACATATGAGCACCTAGAACAGACCTGGAGAAGCCCGATCCCCGTCATGTCCACGCTCGGTACCGAAGAACAGATCAAAAGAGACTCTCATATAGAGAGAATACGACATGTTGATCAATACGACAAAGTTTAATGTTTGTACTTCCTTTAATTTCCAACCATGATGAAAAATATCTATTACATTAATAAGTTGTATAACTGACTGCATTAGATCAAGTACATAAAACGTCTTCTGTCACATATTTATTGATCATTAAGCATCTATCTCTCAGTCCTCAGTTCAATAATGAAGCTGAATACTAAAATATTCTCCCGTTTTTAATTAGAAACAGAAACACCTTAAAGTTCCTTCTGCTTTGTGATTGTTCTCCTGCCTTCAGCAGTCTGTCGTGATGCAGCACAGGAAGATGACAGAACGCCGTCCACACAGAGCTCCAGAGGAAATCCAGAGAGTGGACCCTGGAAGGTGCAGATCCTGCCGTCTTCAGTAAGAAACCGTCCCGGAGACGCTCTGAACATCAGTAAGAAACCGTCCCGGAGACGCTCTGAACATCAGTAAGAAACCGTCCCGGAGACGCTCTGAACATCAGTAGGAAACCGTCCCGGAGACGCTCTGAACATCAGTAAGAAACCGTCCTGGAGACGCTCTGAACATCAGTAAGAAACCGTCCCGGAGACGCTCTGAACATCAGTAAGAAACCGTCCCGGAGACGCTCTGAACATCAGTAAGAAACCGTCCCGGAGACGCTCTGAACATCAGTAAGAAACCGTCCCGGAGACGCTCTGAACATCAGTAAGAAACCGTCCCGGAGACGCTCTGAACATCAGTAAGAAACCGTCCCGGAGACGCTCTGAACATCAGTAAGAAACCGTCCCGGAGACGCTCTGAACATCAGTAAGAAACCGTCCCGGAGACGCTCTGAACATCAGTAAGAAACCGTCCCGGAGACGCTCTGAACATCAGTAAGAAACCGTCCCGGAGACGCTCTGAACATCAGTAAGAAACCGTCCCGGAGACGCTCTGAACATCAGTAAGAAACCGTCCCGGAGACGCTCTGAACATCAGTAAGAAACCGTCCCGGAGACGCTCTGAACATCAGTAGGAAACCGTCCCGGAGACGCTCTGAACATCAGTAAGAAACCGTCCCGGAGACGCTCTGAACATCAGTAAGAAACCGTCCCGGAGACGCTCTGAACATCAGTAAGAAACCGTCCCGGAGACGCTCTGAACATCAGTAAGAAACCGTCCCGGAGACGCTCTGAACATCAGTAGGAAACCGTCCCGGAGACGCTCTGAACATCAGTAGGAAACCGTCCCGGAGACGCTCTGAACATCAGTAAGAAACCGTCCCGGAGACGCTCTGAACATCAGTAAGAAACCGTCCCGGAGACGCTCTGAACATCAGTAAGAAACCGTCCCGGAGACGCTCTGAACATCAGTAGGAAACCGTCCCGGAGACGCTCTGAACATCAGTAAGAAACCGTCCCGGAGACGCTCTGAACATCAGTAAGAAACCGTCCCGGAGACGCTCTGAACATCAGTAGGAAACCGTCCCGGAGACGCTCTGAACATCAGTAAGAAACCGTCCCGGAGACGCTCTGAACATCAGTAGGAAACCGTCCCGGAGACGCTCTGAACATCAGTAAGAAACCGTCCCGGAGACGCTCTGAACATCAGTAAGAAACCGTCCCGGAGACGCTCTGAACATCAGTAGGAAACCGTCCCGGAGACGCTCTGAACATCAGTAAGAAACCGTCCCGGAGACGCTCTGAACATCAGTAAGAAACCGTCCCGGAGACGCTCTGAACATCAGTAGGAAACCGTCCCGGAGACGCTCTGAACATCAGTAAGAAACCGTCCCGGAGACGCTCTGAACATCAGTAAGAAACCGTCCCGGAGACGCTCTGAACATCAGTAAGAAACCGACCCGGAGACGCTCTGAACATCAGTAAGAAACCGTCCCGGAGACGCTCTGAACATCAGTAAGAAACCGTCCCGGAGACGCTCTGAACATCAGTAAGAAACCGTCCCGGAGACGCTCTGAACATCAGTAGGAAACCGTCCCGGAGACGCTCTGAACATCAGTAGGAAACCGTCCCGGAGACGCTCTGAACATCAGTAAGAAACCGTCCCGGAGACGCTCTGAACATCCACAGCAGGTGGTAAAGGCTGTCTGCTGAGTCGGCAGATGAGGGGGATTCTCAGGAGTCCTCCTTCTCCTGAAACCTACAACATGAAGACCAGAGCAGTGAGCTAAATGCCCCCAAAGCAGAACAAACACGTCACGTTCACATCGGTTACCTGCAGTGTATGCAGGTGAAGAACACAGTCTGTCCTTCATCTGCAGATCTCATCTGCCGCGTGTGGTAAATCATCCCTTCTTTGTTGCAGCGAGAGCAGCGCCTGTCGATCTGTGGAGACAACATGACCATATTAACACGGTCCGGCCATATTAGGCGCTGATCGCAGCCATTAACAAGTAAAATAACAATAATTTCATCTTTACTCATCTGGATCTGGAAATTCACCTCTAGTTATATTTAGTTACACCAGAGAGCAGTGGGATGCCATGTGTGGCATCTAGGAGGTCGGAGGTGGTTCACCTCTGCTGGCCCCCCGGGGACCCGGTCCTCCAGAACCAAACACACCTCTGTTAACCAGGCTGGTTAACAGACCGCTGGTTAACCAGCTCTGTTAGGTTACCACTTCCCCCATACCAGCTGTTAGCAGCTGCCAGTATCCACACTACTACTACTACCACTACTACTACTACTAATAATAATAATAATGATAATATTAATAATACTAATAATAATAATAAATACATTTTCTACACTACTTAGTTTGTATTTTACTAGGGGTGGGAAATTGAATTTTAAAAAATCGAATATCGCAATTTTTTTGCTTCATAATTTTAAAAAAAAAAAAAAAAAAATTAAATACAATTTTTTTTTCTCAAATAAATATAAATAATCCAATATAAATTTTTGTCATTTTTATTGTTTTGATTGATCTTTTTACTTGTTTTCTTCAGTATTATAACAGCAGAATGATGGTCTGACTGCTGTGTTGTTTTTTCCTGATTGAAATGAAGAAAAATAATTTTAAAAATGTTTTGTAGATCTTTTTTTTTTTAAGTCTACAAAAATCAGCAATATCGAAGAATTGTGAGAATCGCAATTTAAATCAAATTGGCAGCCAAAAAAAATCGGAATCAAATCAGGACAAAAGCAGATCATCACAGCCATTTATTTACCCATTCTAAATTTATTGATAAGAAGTGGGTTGCCAGTTTTGGAGATTAGTTGTGAACCTACTCAGACAGAGTGATTGACCTCTGTTGGCAAATCGGGACTGGACCCGGATGTTCCAGACCCAAATCAAACTCTCTAGCCACTACGTCACACAAAACAACAAATAAATCACTAATCAGTTGTTATGAAGTATTACAAGCTGTTAGCTTTGGATTGAGCAGCCGATCAGCTGGCGGTCTTACCAAAGCACCCTTCAGCTCAGATCCCTCCTCATCCTTCAGAGCCAGCGACGACAGCTCCACGGGGTTAAAGATCACTTCTGACTTTATCTCCTGGCCGGAGAACTCTGGATAATGACAAGTGTAAAGGTTAAAGCACTGAAACCTGCTCCAGCGCGGTTCAGTCATGCAGGTTGAGACAACATGAAACAGTGATGAGGCGTAACGAACATAATGTCTCGTTTTTATCTGGAAACAGTTTTCTGTGTCAGTAAACTGTCGCTGATGTCTGGGATAATCTGACCAAACATGCCACACAGACCCAAGGTTTTCCACACAGACCAGCTTCCTGTGGTGTGGAACACTGACCAGTGTTCTGGTCCAGTGTGTTTGGGTCAGTGTTCTGGTCCAGTGTGTTTGGGTCAGTGTTCTGGTCCAGTGTGTTTGGGTCAGTGTTCTGGTCCAGTGTTGAGTCAGTACTAGGGTGGCCAGATGTCACGCTTTGTGCGGGATCGTCCCACATTTCCGTTACATTTCCCACATTCCACAAATCGTTACAACCAGGCTTTACTTTTGTGAAGGAAAAATAAAACAAACAAAACAAAACTGGCTTTTACTAATGTGTGTGGCAAAATATTTGACGGCTGTCACATCACACCGCCTGCTGATTTGATTGACATTCATCTGAATCAAACTAGGAGGCGGGACTTAATGCACATCGAGGATGCACTGGTGCACCCACTGATGAAAATAAATAAATAGAAAAATACACCGATCGATCGTGGAGGACAGGCAGACGACTGCAGTGAAGAAGAAAAGAAAGTTTTACAAAGTTACAACAATGACTGGGAAAGCAGATATTTCTGGGTTAAACCTGTTTGAGGAGAGTGTGAGGGTATTTTGTGATGCGTGTCAGAGTAATTTTTCCGTGTCACACAGTGGGAAATATAACGTGAAACGGCACCAAAAATCCAAGAGTCACAAAAAAACAAAAGAGGGAGGCTTCCCAGTTAATGGATATGTTCCTGATAATGCCTCGAATGCTAATTCTGTTTGATTCTTTACAACGTGAAAGGAACAAGGAAATAGTTTTATTTAGCAAGATCTTGTCACCCTAGTCAGTACCTGTCACCGGGATGGAGAAGCAGCAGCGGGGACAGCGGACCGTGTCAGAATTCCCAGGCAGCGGAAGGACGTTTCCACATTCCGGACAAAAGTTGGGATCGCCACCAAAACAAGACATGCTTGATCTGAACAAAATAATGACAGAGTTTCAGTTGGTTTATAAATATGATAAATGTTTCCATGTCAGAAGTGTTCCTCTTCAACTCTAAATGTGAGCAACGCGTGGAACATGTCAGAACATGGACGTCTCTAAAGCATTATTTTAACGTTATATTATGAATAGGAGCTGGAATAGCACCTCGTATATGTTTCTGTTCATATACTGAATTAATTTAATTACCTTTTCAGTCAGCACGAAGCCTTGTAAGCAACTCAAACTCAGCAGTAAAGTCCTGTTTTACGTGACTGAGTCAGGCAGCCGCACACAAGCACGTTGCTGGGTCCTACATCAGCGACTTGCAGTCGCATACTGATGACGTCACAGCAGTTAGCTCATGTCAGCCTTTAGCTTTAAATAAATGTTATAACCATAATACCATATATATATATATATATATATATATATATATATATATATATATATATATATATATATATATAAAGCTAAAGGCTATTTAAAGCTAAAGGCTAACATGAGCCATAATACCACATATAGATATATATATATAGATATATAGATATATATATATATATATATATATATATATATATATATATATATATATATATATATATATATATATATATATATATATATATATGTGTGTATGTATATATATATGGTATTATGGAAATAATTTAATTTTTTTTTAAAAATTTAATTCTGTTCCTCTATTATAAGAAAGGTTAGCTTGATTTTTACACATATATGAACAAAATTGACAACAATAACGAAGTTGTGCCTGTTAAAAGACATTCTAGCAATATACAGTTGTGCTCATATTTATTCATACCACTTCATTAAAGAAGTTAAATTTTTAAAAAAAACAACTGCCTGTAAAATAAGCTGAAAATGACTAAAGTAATAAATAAAAATTTTATGAAAATCATTACGTTTTTTTCTAATTCTGCTTCAATAGAAATATTTTTTGAAAAAGCAAACAAATAAGATAATTTATTACATATTACATCACTCATAAACTAATATTTAGCTGACCAATCCTTCAATGTTTCCGCTACAGTTGCAAGTGTTTTCTGTTCCTCTCAGTCAGATTTCTGCACCGCTTTGACAGGTATTTTGTCCCACTGTTCAACAGAAAAGTCTCTCATTTGTCCAGGACCAATTTGTTTGCTTTCTTTTCTCTATTCAACTCAATTAAATGAAAAAACAGTGTCTTATATGACTAAATTATATTTTTGCAAATTATTAGTTATTGTTCCTTTTTTAAGTCTCCAGTTATTTGAGTGACTTTTGTAAATTCAGCCTTTTCTTTAATGAAAGGGGATGAACACATATGAGCAACACTCGAGGCTAACTGCAAGTCATTTTCCTCTCAACAAAATAATATACAAACTTTCATGGAGGAAGTAAACAAGAGTATCCCAAAAGACATACAAAGTCTACACACGAACCAACACGTTGGTACAACAGCCATACTAAAGAGGTTTAGCAGAAGAATCTAATCCAAAGAAATGTTATTTATAGAGCCCTTTATCACACATAAAATGCAAACACTGACTGTGTAAAGGAGAAGTCAAAGTGATTTACATTAAAACGTGATGAACATGTTCCCACCCTTTGCTCTGAACAAAATGAATAAATAGATAAATGACTCTAAACACATATAATGGAAAGCAAACATAACTTTCACAGCAAAACAAAAACAAACACATCAATATCACAGAATAGCTTTGTAGTGGGGAAAAAGCCAAATTAGTTAAAAAACAAAAAACATGACAATTCTCATTGACATTTGTTTAAGGATGACAAATAGAGTGAAATTTAATTCTTGAAACAATTTGCATTCACTGCAAAGTGAATTATGCCTGCCAATAATAATAATAGTATCAGAAGTAGCCTATTTGGATCTAAGTTGTCAACAAGTACATAATGTCCGAGATTAGGGAAAGAATGTTATCAATCTTGACAGAAAACTTTGTCTCTGATAACAACCCAAAACCTGTTAGATGGAACAGCAAGAAAAGAAAATGTTCTCATGAATCTTTAAGATTCATTAAGAGCATGTATTTGTCTGATTTTTAAATCTTCTATCAAAAGAAATTCTGCTTCTGGTCAAATATTATTTAGACTTTTCATGTTTCTTTGAGTCCTGCGATGGACAGGCGAGCGGTCCAGGGTGGACCCTGCCTTTCGCCCAAAGACTGCTGGGATAGGCTCCAGCTTCCCCGCAACCCTTCATTGGATTAAGCAGTTTAGAAAATGAATGAATGAATGAATGTTTCTTTGACTTGCAACCATGGAGGCCATGTAATAAATTCTGGGCTTTCTCAATCACTGAGAGGATTTCCAGATCTTTTGTCTTCATTATGTACCAGTCATAGTTATGAAATAGTCACAGGAAAAAATCTTTACACCACCCTTATTTTCCAAGCAAACATACCTTTAGCTTATTTCAGACAGTCAGTCACAATAGTGACCATCAACAGTATTCTTAGTTATAGGTCACTAAATGTAACAGAGCCTATTTTTTTCATTTCACTAAACATAGAAAGAAAAGAGTTTTTGGATTAAATGTATGCAGGAACAATTTTAAATTATTGCCTGACCAGAGCTGGTTACATTCTATTTGGACCTTAAGGACAGCTGCCTCAAAACTCCAAAAAAAGAGATTTATCTTCATCTTCATCTTCATCTTCATCTTCATCTTCATCTTCAGCCGCTTATGCAGGGTCGGGTCGCGGGGGCAGCAGCCTAAGCAGGGAGGCCCAGACTTCCCTCTCCCCAGACACATTTGCCAACTCTGTGGGGGGGATCCCTGAGGCGTTCCCAGGCAAGCTGAGAGATATAATCCCTCCAGCGTGTCCTGGGTCTTCCCCGGGGTCTCCTCCCAGAGGGACGTGCCTGGAACACCTCACCAGGGAGCTCCAGGAGGCATCCTGACCAGATGCCCGAGCCACTTCAACTGGTTCCTCTCGATGCGGAGGAGCAGTGGCTCTACTCTGATCTCCTCCCGGATGACCGAGCTCCTCACCCTATCTCTAAGGGAGAGCCCGGCCACCCTGCGGAGGAAAGCCATTTCACCCGCCTGTATACGAGATCTCGTTCTTTCGGTCACGACCCACAGCTCATGACCATAGGTGAGGGTAGGAACGTAGATCGACTGGTAAATCGAGAGCTTCGCCTTCTGGCTCAGCTCCTTCTTCACCACGACAGACCGGCGCAGAGTCCGCATTACTGCAGACGCCGCACCGATCCGTCTGTCGATCTCGCGCTCCATCCTTCCCTCGTGAACAAGACCCCGAGATATTTAAACTCCTCCACTTGAGGCAGGACCTGACTCCCGACCCGGAGAGGGCAATCCACCCTATTCCGGCTGAGGACCATGGTCTCAGATTTGGAGGTGCTGATTCTCATCCCAGCCGCTTCACACTCGGCCACGAATAGCTCAAGCGAGAGCTGGAGATCACGACCAGATGAAGCCAACAGGACCACGTCATCTGCAAAAAGCAGGGACCCAATCCTGAGGCCACCAAGTCGGATCCCCTCAACACCTCGGCTGCGCCTAGAAATTCTGTCCATATAAGTTATGAACAGAATCGGTGATAAAGGGCAGCCTTGGCGGAGTCCAACCCTCACTGGACACGAATCCGACTTACTACCGGCAATGCGGACCAAGCTCTGACACCTGTCGTACAGGGACCGGACAGCTCGTACAAGGGGGTCCGGTACCCCATACTCCCGGAGTACCCCCGACAGGAGCCCCCGGGGGGCAACGGTCGAATGCCTTCTCCAGGTCCACAAAGCACATGTAGACTGGTTGGGCAAACTCCCATGCCCCCTCCAGGACCCCAAAGAGGGTATAGAGCTGGTCCACGGTTCCACGACCAGGATGAAAACCACACTGCTCCTCCTCAATCCGGGATTCAACTATCCGGCGGACCCTCCTCTCCAGGACCCCTGAATAGACCTTACCAGGGAGGCTGAGGAGTGTGATTCCCCTGTAATTGGAACACACCCTCCGGTCCCCCTTCTTGAAAAGGGGAACCACCCCAGTCTGCCAATCCAGCGGTACTGCCCACAATGTCCACGCGATGCTGCAGAGGTGTGTCAGCCAGGACAGCCCCACAGCATCCAGAGCCTTAAGGAACTCCGGGCGGATCTCATCCACCCCCGGGGCCTTGCCGCCAAGGAGCTTTTTGACCACCTCAGTGACTTCAGCCCTAGAGATGGAGAGTCTACCCCTGAGTCCCCCAGCTCTGCTTCCTCATCGGAAGATGTGTTGGTAGGATTGAGGAGGTCTTCGAAGTATTCCCTCCACCGACCCACAACGTCCCGAGTTGAGGTCAGCAGCTCCCCACCTCCACTGTACACAGTATTGATGGAGCACTGCTTCCCCCTCCTGAGCCGCCGGATGGTGGACCAGAATCTCCTCGAAGCAGTCCAGAAGTCTTTCTCCGTGGCCTCGCCGAACTCCTCACATGCCCGAGTTTTTGCCTTGGCAACAGCTGAAGCCACATGCCGCTTAGCCTGTCGGTACCCATCAGCTGCCTCCAGAGTCCCACGGGCCAAGAAGGCCCGATAGGACTCCTTCTTCAGCTTGACGGCATCCCTCACTGCTGGTGTCCACCAACGAGTCCTGGGATTACCGCCACGACAGGCACCAACGACCTTACAGCCATAGCGCCGGCCAGCCGCCTCAGCAATAGAGGCACGGAGCACAGCCCATTCGGACTCAATGTCCCCCGCCTCACTCGGGACATGTTCAAAGCTCTGCTGAAGGTGGGAGTTGAAGCTCGCTCTGACGGGGGACTCAGCCAGACGTTCCCAGCAGACTGTCACAACACATTTGGGCCTGCCAGATCTGACCGGCTTCCTCCCCCACCATCTGAGCCAACTCACCATCAGGTGGTGATCAGTTGAAGCTCCGCCCCCCTCTTCACCCGAGTGTCCAAGGCATGTGGCCGCAGGTCCGACGATACGACTACAAGATCGATCATCGAACTGCGACCCAGGGAATCCTGATGCCAGGTTTACATATGGACACTCTTATGTTGGAACATGGTGTTCGTTATGGACAATCCATGACGAGCACAGAAGTCCAATAACAAAACACCATTTGGGTCAGAAGGGGGGGACCATGCCTCCCAATCACTCCCCTCCAGGTCTCACTGTCATTGCCCACGTGAGCATTGAAGTCCCCCAGCAGAACAATGGAGTCCCCAGAAGGAGCACCCTCCAGCACTCCCTCCAAGGACTCCAGAAAGGGTGGGTACTCTGAACTGCTGTTCGGTGCATAAGCACAGACAACAGTCAGGACCCGTCCCCCCAACCGGAGGCGGAGGGAAACTACCCTTTCATCCACCGGGGTAAACCCCAACGTGCAGGCACCAAGCTGGGGGATGATGAGAATGCCCACACCTGCTCGGCGCCTCCCACCATGAGCAACTCCAGAGTGGAAGAAAGTCCAGCCCCTCTCGAGGGTACTGGTTCCAGAGCCCAAGCCATGCGTCGAGGTGAGTCCAACTATATCTAGCCGGAACCGCTCAACCTCGCGCACAAGCTCAGGCTCCTTCCCCACCAGAGAGGTGACGTTCCACGTCCCTAGAGCCAGCTTCTGCAGCCGGGGATCGGACCGCCAGGGTCCCCGCCCCTTGCTGCCGCCCAGCTCACATTGCACCCGACCCCTACAGCTCCTCCCGCAGATGGTGAGCCCACGGGAGGTGGGGCCCATGTAACCCTTTCGGGCTGAGCCCGACCGGGCCCCATAGGCGAAGGCCCGAACACCAGACGCTCGCTCACGTACCCCACCTCCAGTGGGTTTGTGTACATCATAGGAGTCTTGTGAGCCGTACTTGGTCTGGTCCCTCCCCTAGACACCTGTTTGCCATGGGTGACCCTACCAGGGGCATAAAGCCCCAGACAACATAGCTGCTAGGATATTTGGGACACACAAACCCCTCCACCACAATAAAAAGAGATTCTTAAAAAAGAGATTAAGAAGGTTAAAAAAAATTTTAAAAATTAGGAAAAAGACTTTTAGTAACTTTCAGGTGTTTTGTGATGATATATGCATTTACTCAATTCTGTTTCGTGTGTTTGCAGAATGAGAAAACATATTTATGGTCACAATTGTATCAAGAGGCACACATATTTCCATAATACAAAAACTGTTGCTGTTTCATATATAAAGAAACAATATCAACTTATTTCTGACTTATCATCACACTTGTGACTGGTCATAAAACATACTTCATAGATTTTTCAACTGAATTTAAAAAAAAAAAAAAAAAAAGGATTAGTTCAAAAGGCTACCAATGATTCCTGATTTGGATATTTTTAGGACTGGGAAAAAAATAGAATTAAATGGGTTTGTTGTACCAGGCATAAAAAATAAGTATGAAGTTTAGGTAAACAAGGGTCTAGTATTTTTTTCTAGGGCTGTATCTTTCATTTAAAAAGATCTAAATTGGTCATTAAACTCCTCTTTAATGAAGTTGTGTCTCTCCAGTACATTTTAAGCTAAATTATGTTTAGGGACTGAAAATGGTAAAGCGTAACTTAAGCAGAAACACAGGAAACCTTGTATATTTAAACTTGAGGGGAAAAAAAAACGTAAACTAATAGAAAATCTTTATTTGAAAGCATTTGCTTTCAAATAAAGAAAACAAAATATAAGTTGATTACAAAGAGAATTCTCCTGACATATCCCAGTTAAAATACTGACCTTATATGATGGTTATTCCTCTACTGTTCCAAAAGTGGATCCATTGGGGAGAAGTTGTGTGAAAATATAATTTCCCAGAATGAGATCTGTTTATAATCTGCTGTTGTCAACCTTACAACTACTTTTCTACCTAAAAATCAAAGTAACTCCAGCTTCTAGCTTTACAGAAAAGTGGCCTTTATTATCCCACATGGTATTGGATTGTGAAAAATAAACTTTTAACCAGGTTATTTGAATAGTACCAAACAATGAAACATAGTCTCATAGTTTAATATCACCACCACCCCGTTTTTCTTTGGTTACCTATTTTTATTGTTTAACATGAATAGTTTTGTTCTTCCATATAAAATAAAACTTGAAGATTGCATGAACATCTTATTTGTTGTCTGAGATGTAGATGGAGAAATAAATGAACATAGAAATACCTTCATCTCTAGGTCAAAAAATTCAGTCAAAAAACAAGCAATGAAGAGGCTGATTAGATCTGAAAGCACAATAGGACAGTTTAAAAAAATAAGTGGCCTCAGAAGAATTTTATTTTAATGTTTTACACAACATAAGAATAGTGTTTAATAAAGTAATCCAAAACTTTGATGTATTTTCATATAAATTATTGGCTTATTGAAATTATTGTGAGTTTGTCACCATTATAAAAGCCAAACATAAACCATTCATTCAGCCGACCTTCTTAAAAACACTAGATAGCATATTATTGTCTCATCTTACGGGTAAATATCAGGTAGCAGACTTTGATTTGTGGAAACACTTTGCCTTAATTAATTTATTCTAAGTTCAAGGTTTTAATCGCCTGTGCCGTTATTTCTTCAGACCCTGCTTGAGTTAAAAAATAATTATATTGATAAATTATCTTTAAGCTTATTTACTTTTTATAATCACACAGAACTGTGAATTGTGTGAAATTTATATGTGGTATTCTGATCTAACGTTGCTGCTGTGATGTGTGCGGCTGTGGCGGGTGTGCCTCGTGCCCGTTTCCATGGCAACCAGAATCCTCATCTGCAACCAGCAGCCGTACATTTACCTGCTTGGCCTTCCAGCCATTGGCAGGTTGGTGGTTTATTCTGGAAGCGTGTTCAGGATTTTATCTGATTTATATTTCCTCCATGTTCTCGTAGTTTTAGTGAATCTGTCTCCATTTTCCTGCCTTTCATTAGTTCTGACCAACAAACCTGAAGACACGCTGGAATCGTCTAAATCATGCAGCTTGATGCCTTTAAGCTCTTCATTCTCTCATCAGATCCAGAAATTCCTGCTGGCAAAGCAGTCTGGGAGGGATTCAGCAGAGGACTGGTTTACTTATCAGGCAGAAGGTATCAGACAGCAGCAGCTTCATCCTGAGGAAGCGCAAACGCTGAGCTGGACCAATGGGAGCACAGTGTGTCTGAACAAACACGGTCAGAAGTCAGAACATGGACAGCTTCCTTTAACTTGTTTGAGAAACAGGAAGCAGGGCAGGAAACGTACAGACACACAGGAAACAGAGAGCATCAGAAAGCAGCTGATCTCAGCTGGATCTGCAGGACAAACAGACCTGAGGACACAAAGCAGGCAGAAGAGATGCAAGATCTCATCCGCTTTCCTTTG
This sequence comes from Telmatherina bonti, assembly GCF_933228915.1. Lineage (NCBI taxonomy): Eukaryota > Metazoa > Chordata > Actinopteri > Atheriniformes > Telmatherinidae > Telmatherina > Telmatherina bonti. Next base: position 33,949,547 of record NC_136617.1, read on the forward strand.
CCGTGAGCAAACAGGGGGATCAATGAGGAGAGACGTGTTCGCCAAGTGGACAAATATCAAAATAGTTGATTTTATTTATAGTATATTAAAGTTAGAAACAGCTCAGGCAGTGGCTCATAAATTCACCATACAGAGGAGGGTTCAGCTGTTCCGTCTCCCATCGTTAGTACAGTACAGTGATAATCATTTCATCTATCACATTCATGAACCGAAACTGACCAAATCACAGTTCTGCAGAGACCAGAACATGGGGGTGGGTCCATCAGAAACACTTTAGACTTCATCATTAACTCAGTTCCAGACATACAGAGAGCTTTTAAGATCCGTTTTAAACACATCATCCTTCATACGAACAGTTTCCTTCATCCAGACAGAGAGCATCACTGTAACATTTCTCTGCATGGAAATAACTTCAGGATGGATGCAGTCGGCGAGTGTGCAGTCCTGAATCAGTGGTCCAACTTCTTCTCCCCGTGAGTCACGTCGGGAGGCGTTCAGAGCGTCACTTTGACCTGGAACAACTCAGCGTTACGTAAAAGAGAAGCTGTCGTTCAGCCTCCGCCTGCTGCTGATGCAAACAGAGACGTTAAAACTTCATTTCAGATCCAAAACAGGCCCAGACGGAAAGGCACGCGGCCAGCAGCTCTTTTAAAACAGCTTTGTGGGTTTTCTAAGAGTTAGTGGGGGGTCCTCAGAGTTCAGGGATAAGCAGCTGGAAAACAGGCCTTCACACCCTGGTGGCATCCCGTTTCCAGCTCTGTCCTTCTTTGGTCTAGGAGGAGCTCCAGCGTGGAGTCCGGATCAGCTCCAGCTGGTGTCGTACTGCTTCCAGCCCTCCGGAGGAGCCAAGAACACCCTTCGGCCCCGGTGCAGGAAGCTGACCACGCCCCTGTAACCTGTCCGGGGAACTCCAGATTTTAAGTCGTCCATCACACCAAGATTTCGAGCAAAGACTTTAAAACTGTCCCTGCTGGAGTACTGCACCCTGTACGGCCCAGGCCCTCTGAGACCACCCCCTTGCTGCAGGTCCTCAATCTTAACCAGCGTGGCACTATAAACCTCTTTAACAAACTTCTCGTCGTACTTCTCCTTCGGCAAATAAGACAAATCATGTTTGGTGAAAGGCACAAACTCAGTGTTTAGCTTAATGTAGCGAAGGTACTGGTCAAAGAACTGACCTAAACTCACACCTTTACGACCAAAGGTGATAGTCCGAGAGATCTCCGGCCGTATGCAGGAGCGCTCCTTTCGCTGTTCAGGTTGCCGCATCCAATCATCCCAGAAGGCCGAGGGCCATTTGGGTTCGAGTTCATCCCACATCTCCTTCAGCAGCATCCAGCCCAGACCAGGGAAGAAGTCCGTTCTGTAGAGGAGGTCCGCCTTGGACGGATCCACCAAGGCGTCTCTGCCATTATCGTTCCAAGCGGACACACACCACAACGTGGGGTCGGCGCGTAGGATAGGATACAGGGCTCGAAAGTACTCAAAGAAGTCCGGTGCCACCTACAGTACAGGAAGATACACATCAGTGAGGCGAGAAAGATCCAGATGGAAAAGGTTTCACAGAAAGCTGACCTTGTCTGAATGTTGCAGCGATGCGTTCAGTTTCCTGTGACTGGTGCAGGAAAACAGCGTGTTACCCACATTAAACGGCGTGTTACCCTCAGGAAACGGCGTGTTACCCGCATTAAACGGCGTGTTACCCTCAGGAAACGGCGTGTTACCCGCATTAAACGGCGTGTTACCCTCAGGAAACGGCGTGTTACCCGCATTAAACGGCGTGTTACCGTTAGGAAACGGCGTGTTACCCTCAGGAAACGGCGTGTTAGCCGCATTAAACGGCGTGTTACCCTCAGGAAACGGCATGTTACCCGCATTAAACGGCGTGTTACCCTCAGGAAACGGCGTGTTACCCGCATTAAACGGCGTGTTACCCTCAGGAAACGGCATGTTACCCGCATTAAACGGCGTGTTACCCTCAGGAAACGGCGTGTTACCCTCAGGAAACGGCGTGTTACCCGCATTAAACGGCGTGTTACCCTCAGGAAACGGCGTGTTACCCGCATTAAACGGCGTGTTACCCTCAGGAAACGGCGTGTTACCCGCATTAAACGGCGTGTTACCCTCAGGAAACGGCGTGTTACCCGCATTAAACGGCGTGTTACCCTCAGGAAACGGCGTGTTACCCTCAGGAAACGGCGTGTTACCCTCAGGAAACGGCGTGTTACCCTCAGGAAACGGCGTGTTACCCGCATTAAACGGCGTGTTACCCTCAGGAAACGGCGTGTTACCCGCATTAAACGGCGTGTTACCCTCAGGAAACGGCGTGTTACCCTCAGGAAACGGCGTGTTACCCGCATTAAACGGCGTGTTACCCTCAGGAAACGGCATGTTACCCGCATTAAACGGCGTGTTACCCTCAGGAAACGGCGTGTTACCCGCATTAAACGGCGTGTTACCCTCAGGAAACGGCGTGTTACCCTCAGGAAACGGCGTGTTACCCGCATTAAACGGCGTGTTACCCTCAGGAAACGGCGTGTTACCCGCATTAAACGGCGTGTTACCCTCAGGAAACGGCGTGTTACCCGCATTAAACGGCGTGTTACCCTCAGGAAACGGCGTGTTACCCTCAGGAAACGGCGTGTTACCCGCATTAAACGGCGTGTTACCCGCAGGAAATGGCGTGTTACCCGCAGGAAACGGCGTGTTACCCGCAGGAAACGGCTTGTTACCCGCATTAAACGGCTTGTCACCCGCATTAAACGGCGTGTCACCCGCATTAAACGGCGTGTCACCCGCATTAAACGGCGTGTCACCCGCATTAAATGGCGTGTTACCCGCATTAAACGGCGTGTTACCTGCATTAAACGGCGTGTTACCTGCATTAAACGGCGTGTCACCCGCATTAAACGGCGTGTTACCTGCATTAAACGGCGTGTTACCTGCATTAAACGGCGTGTCACCCGCATTAAACGGCGTGTCACCCGCATTAAACGGCGTGTCACCCGCAGGAAACGGCTTGTTACCCACATTAAACGGCGTGTCACCCGCATTAAACGGCGTGTTACCCGCATTAAACGGCGTGTCACCCGCATTAAACGGCTTGTTACCCGCATTAAACGGCGTGTCACCCGCATTAAACGGCGTGTCACCCGCATTAAACGGCGTGTTACCCGCAGGAAACTGCGTGTTACCCGCAGGAAACTGCGTGTTACCCGCAGGAAACTGCGTGTTACTCGCAGGAAACTGCGTGTTACTCGCAGGAAACGGCGTGTTACCGGCAAGAAACGGCGTGTTACCCGCAGGAAAGGCCGTGTTACCCGCAGGAAACGGCCGTGTTACCCGCAGGAAACGGCCGTGTTACCCGCATTAAACGGCGTGTTACCCGCATTAAACGGCGTGTTACCCGCATTAAACGGCGTGTTACCCGCAGGAAACGGCGTGTTACCCGCATTAAACGGCGTGTTACCCGCATTAAACGGCGTGTCACCCGCATTAAACGGCGTGTTACCCGCAGGAAACGGCGTGTTACTCGCAGGAAACGGCGTGTTACCGGCAGGAAACGGCGTGTTACCCGCAAGAAACGGCGTGTTACCCGCAGGAAAGGCCGTGTTACCCGCAGGAAAGGCCGTGTTACCCGCAGGAAACGGCCGTGTTACCCGCAGGAAACGGCCGTGTTACCCGCAGGAAACGGCCGTGTTACCCGCAGGAAACGGCGTGTTAACCGCAGGAAACGCCGCGTTACAGGTAACGGCGTGTTACCCGCAGGAAACGGCGTGTTACCCGCAGGAAACGGCGTGTTACCCGCAGGAAACGGCGTGTTACCTGCGGGAAAAGGCGTGTTACCTGCGGGAAAAGGCGTGTTACCCGCAGGAAACGGCGTGTTACCCGCAGGAAAAGGCGTGTTACCCGCAGGAAAAGGCGTGTTACCCGCAGGAAACGGCGTGTTACCCGCAGGAAACGGCGTGTTACCCGCAGGAAACGGCGTGGTAACCGCAGGAAACGCCGCGTTACAGGTAACGGCGTGTTACCCGCAGGAAACGGCGTGGTAACCGCAGGAAACGCCGCGTTACAGGTAACGGCGTGTTACCCGCAGGAAACGGCGTGTTACCCGCAGGAAACGGCGTGTTACCCGCAGGAAAAGGCGTGTTACCCGCAGGAAACGGCGTGGTAACCGCAGGAAACGCCGCGTTACAGGTAACGGCGTGTTACCCGCAGGAAACGGCGTGTTACCCGCAGGAAACGGCGTGTTACCTATAGAAATATCTTGTTTACACAAAGCTGTGAAGATGAACTCGATGCCTCCTCAGACAGACTGACGGAGGCATCAGCCGAGCATTTGTAACGCCGTACAGCGCCAGAATAAACATTCCCACATGATGTCTGCACTACAACGATGTTGTCATGCAGTTGGACCATCCCGACCACATGGACTAGTCAGACTAGTCTAAGAGCCCTCACCTCCAGGTCATCCTCCACGATGACCACCGTGGACTGGGAGAAGGTGTTGAACACCTGGTTCAAGGCCCACCGGTAGTGTCTGGCAATCTTGTAGTAGCCCTGGAACTTCCTGTGCTCCGGCCGCACCCTGATGTCCGACAGGTCTGGTTGTCTTATGTGCGTCACCTGATCTCCGTACGAACCAATCACGCGAGCCGTTTCTGCGTGGCCACAGTCCTGGCTGACAATAATTGGGTAGAGTTCTGGAGAGGGGCGGTACTGGACGAGTCTGTCCAGGCTGCGTTTGACGGTGACTCGGTCGCAGGCGATGACCAGGATGGGGATGATGAACTCTGGGCTTCCGGCCGAAGGGCTCGGTTTGGTGGTGATGATGTTCCCTTCCGGTTCTGGTAAATCTGATCCTGGAGCTGCCGTCTCAGCAGGTTTCTGAGTGTGTTTTGCATCACTCTGATCCTTGGCATCCACACCATTCTTCGTAGGACCAGGGGTTTCTGGCAGTGGCTGGATGACTACCTCTTTGTCTTCTTTCACGTAATCCGTCTCTCTCTTCCCAACGTCCTTCTGCCGAGCCCACACGGCCCGGTGACTTTCAATCTCCTTCAGTAGTTTTTTCTGGGTTTCAAGCTGAACTTCCACCTCCTCCGCCAGCCGGATCACCTCCCCAGCGAGGTTAACTCGAGCCACTTTCCCTCTGCCGACACCCCATTCTTCCTTTCCTCCCGGTTCGGCCCCGCCCCCCTCTCCAAGGCGGCCGATTGGAGGTCGACCCCAGAGATAAAGCAGAAGCAAAGCATTCCAGGCAACAAACAGGAAAGCGCCGCATAATATTAGAGAACCTTTCTTCCGAACCATGGCCCAAGGTCGGCAGAAAATGAACGGAGCTGGGAGGGAAACGGATAATCCTACAGACCAAGGAGCAGTTTCAGACGTTCCAGCAGTTCATGTCCCGTCACACGGTCTTCACTTCATCCTGTCTGTTGGTCAGGAAGCTTACGGAGAGGACAGACAGACAGTCTGTAACAAACTAACACAATGTTGGTGTGGAGAACATGCATTTCGTGAAGGACTCAGTCTGTAGAGGACAGGAGAGGAAGGTGGGGCTGCTTGGGGTTGAGGGAATGCGACTCTGTAGACGTTATCCTTCAGCCATCATCCTGAAAACAGAGCAGGAAGAGAAAGAATCAGCACAACGACTGGCAGTCACATTAACTACCATCAAATCCACTGAGATACAACAGAAACATCCCAACTTTCTCACCAGAATCGTCCCTTTGGTGCTACGTACAGAAGGAACAGCTGACAAAACGGCCATTAGAGTTTAACTAGGACACCATCTCCACCATCACTGATGCCTGAAGCTCAAACACGTCAAACTGGTTTCTCAGATTTCTTTGGTTGGAACCCCAAAATTCAACCCATGGTTGATCCGGATTACCAGACGAGAAGCTTCTTGTTTCTTCCAACAACCAGACAAAAACCAGCGACTTTTCCTTTAGTTTTTTAATAGCGGAAGCTTGAACAGTTCCACATGAACAATGTGAAGAAAATTCATGGGACTGAACCGCTGTGCAGCCAGAAAGAACCCACGGACCAGCGAGGAGAGAAAAACGTGTAGGTTAGCTCATCTGACGGCACGGCCATCTTCCAAGATAACAAAGACTGAAGATTCATGGAGCTCAGACTGTGGAAGTGCAGCTCTGGGAGGAGGAGACAAGTTTTTCACACATGGATTGGCACCACAGAATCCAGAACCCACTCACATGGAGGGTCTTTGGGATGTTCAGCCTCCTGTTATCACTACAAGATGTTGGAGACAAATGAATGTGAGACGGATATAAATGTTTTGACATTGCAGAAGCTTTTTTTTTTTTTTTTTTTTTAAATTGTCTTGTCCAGCATTGAAGCAGCAGACTGATGTTCTGGATGCTGTGTTCTGCTAAGCTCATTTATTTTGCCAAGAGGAGCTTTTATAGATGTAATGATCTCCTTGTATTTCTGGATTCTTATTTTAATTTCCTATTTGTTTTGGATAATTGTTCGTATTACAGAGTTTATGCTGCTCGACCTGACCGGAGAGGACAGAAGAGGGACAGAAAGAGAACAGGAAAGAAGAGAAAACAGAAAAAACAAGAGAAAGAGATAAATGCATACACCTATACACATACCCACCTATATACATACAGTTGTGCTCATTATTCATATCCTTTCATTAAAGAAGGAAAAAAACAACTGCCTGTAAAATAAGCTGAAATTGACTAAAGTAATAAATAAAAATTTTATGAAAATCATTACATTATTTTCTAATTCTGCTTCAATAGAAATATTTTTAAAAAAGCAAACAAATAAGATAATTTGTTACATATTCCATCAGTCATAAAGTAATATTTAGTTGAACAATCCTTTAATGTTTCCGCTCCAGTCAGGTGTTTTCTGTTCCTCTCAGTCAGACTTCTGCACCTGTTGACAGGTATTTTATCCCACTGTTCAACAGAAAAGTCTCTCATTTGTACAGGACATGTTTGTTTTTTTTGTTTTTTTTTCTCTTTCTTCAACTCAATTAAATGAAAAAAACAGTGTCTTATATTACTAAATGATATTTTTGTAAATTTTTAGTTATTGTTCATTTTTCTCCAGTTATCTGACTGTTGTAAATTCAGCTTTTTCTTTAATGAAAGGGGATGAAGACATATGAGCACAACTGTATGTACACACACACACACACACACACACACACACACACACACACACACACACACACGCCAACTGTAGATTCATGGTCCCTGCAGAGAACAAAACCACTGACCGTCAGGAGCACCAGAAACCAACAAGCTAAATCAGAAAGACAGAAAGAAAGCAGAAACTTTCTGAGGTGATGCTGCTTGGAATCAGCTGAAGGAAGGTCCAACGACATCTTACGATGTTTTTCTGTATCTATGTTGGATTCCTCTGCACAGCTGACGAGGTGATGTTGGTGTTCCAGATGAATTCCCCAAAGAAACTCTGCATTTGAACACCTACGCTGTTCCACTGTGAGAAAGACATCAGAAGATGTCGGGAGTAGAAGCTGGTGTGCAGCAGGTGAACAATAAAGACAAAAGGAACATTGAAGTCCGGTTTACATGAGACAAAGTCTGACAACCGATCAGAGAGATGATGAAGCTGTAGGACTGAAGAGCAGCGAGCAGGAAAGGACGCCTGCACAGCTGTGATTAAACTGGAACGACAGGTACATGCTGCTTCAGACAGCAGCTCTGTGGGGAAACGGTGTTGTAGTCACCTGACAGAAACCAACCAATCACCTTCCTGTCTGGGACAAATCTGGCTGTGAACATCTCTTACACCGGCAAAATGAAGAACATATCACTAGGAGTGTGTTTGGATATCTTAAAATCTAACGTTAAAACTTTAGTCAAGTTTTCTGCTCTTCTTCTGGAGCACAACGGATGGTTTTATTCCCAGCTTCTCCATTAGTTTGTTTGTTTATCATGTTAGCTGCTCCTCAGAAAACTTCTACCAGCTCTGAATAAACTAAACACAAACAGCAAACGTGGATTTTCTGAGGCTGTTGACGACAATTACAAAACAAATGACCTGACGTGTAAAAAACGAGGCCTGGGCCTGAATCTAGATCCGGATTGGGGCTTAAGTCCCGGTCTAAGTCACCTCATTCAGACCTGGGGCCTCGTCTACGAAGCTGTCGCACAAAACCCGGCGTACGCCAATTATAGTCAACTTTTGGAATTCATCAAAACACGACTTGGCGGTGAAACGTCCCGACCTCCACGCCAACTCTGACCCCGGCGTACGACAACATCTGGAGAAACGGGAAACGGCGACACCAACGGTAGAAAATAAAACCAAAGAAATTGTGTGAAATTTGATACATTTGTTCAAAATCAAATATAAACCTTTAGGCAGAATGTTGGACATTAACAGCATTTGCAAAAAAAAAAAGCACATTTGATATTGTTCCTCCACCACTAAAACATCAACCAGTAAAATCTGCTCTGAAACGAAGCAGTTCTACATGTTATAAAAACCATTTCACACAGTTAAGTCGTACAGAAGCTGCATTAATAATGAAAGTCTAAATGAATAATTGCATTAAAATGACGTGGTCGCCATGACAACAGCCCATCATCAGGCTGCTCAGGTGTTTCCTCCACCTGCAGATACAGAACATGAAGTGATGGTTGGAGATAAAATGCTCCCCAACGTGGCTTATCTGTCCCTGCTGGTGGACATGGAACATGGAGACTCTGGACTCCAGTCCGGCACCTTCCAAAGGGAAGGGACTGACAGGTCGGGTCCGCTCCTTTTCCCAACCCAGAGCAGAGGAACAGAACGATGTTCTCCACAGCCAGACGTGGTGTAGCGGCCATCGGGCAGATGGAGGCAGGTGGAGGAGCCTCCATGCCCAGGAGGAAACCTGTTGTACAGCTGCAGATGTGTGCAGATAGTGGAGACGCTACATAACATGCTACTAAATGGCGTCAGCGCTTCACCTGCGTTCACCTGATCAATCATCCAATCTGAATGATTGTGTTGTCAATCATCCTCTCACGTTGGAACCAAACGCTGCTGCTTTACGTCTAGAAGTGATGCAACACATCAGAGGTGGAGAATTCTCATTTATTCACAAGTTTCTGTCAGGGTGGTGTTTATTCCTCTCCATCTCCTGCACCTCCTCCTTCATGGTGAATATTGGTTCCTCTGCGAGGACACCGCAGCTAGGACACAAGGTGGAACCACTGCCCCCCCCCTCTCCGACCACATCTGCAGCGCTGCAACCCAGCTGGGACACACAGGAACACCAGTATGTTCCCAGTAAATAAACTGGAGTCAGAGACGTCTCATTTATGTCCGTTCATTTTATAATCTGAAACCAAGGAATGAATCACTTCCAGCATCATCTGGAGCATTTTGTTCCAGCGTATCTCTGGACTCCTTCATTTTCCCGCCAGCTTCTAATCTGTGGGAGTGGGCAGCTCCCAGTTAAGGCTGAACAGTTACAGGACAGAAAGTCGGATTTCAGCAGGTTAATTGTTAGGGGTGGGACAATCGAATTGAACAATTGGAAATCGGGATTTTTTACGTCACAATTTTCAAAATAGATTTTTTTGTTAAAAAAAAAAGAAAAAGAAAAAAAAAGTTTTTTTTTTAATTTTCTTCAAATAAATAAAATTAGTCCACGATAATGATAATGAACTTTTTACTTGTCTTGGCATTATAGCAGCAGAATGATGGTCTGGACACTGTGTTGTTTTTTCCTCATTGAAATCAAGAAAAAAAAAAAAAAAAGTTTTACACATTTTTTTTGTTTTTAGTCAACAAAAATCAGCAATACTGGAGAATCACAATTTAAATTGAATCATCTCCTAAAAAATTGGAATGAATCGGAATGAAAGCATATCGTCACGGCCCTTTTAATCATTGACGTTTTTGCCCCCCTCTGAAGAAATGTCCCAACTCGTACGGAGGCCATCGCTCCCCGTCCAACCACTGACCTCTCTGAGGCGCCGTTATCCACTTTGTCTGTGAAAATAAACACGGATTGTGTCTACAGGAGGATCGTCTTGTTGTGACGTTTCAGGACTAGTCAAACGGGATCACATATGTTCCTGTTGTGGTTCAGTAATCCTACGTTTAAAAGTTGCTACCAGCTCCTGGTTCAGATGGCAGAAACCTCAACAGGGTTACGGTCCGTTCAGACCAGAACCTCTCGCCATAAAAACAGTTTCTTCCCCTCCGCCGTCAGACCCATAATACCTGATCTGGACACTTTATAACTCCAGTCACTTAAATAAGTCATGTAACATCACACTGCTAACGGTTGTTTGGATGCTGCGGTTCATACTGTACATATCTGCATGTCTACAAACCAAATTACTTTTATTATAGATTTTTAACCAAAAAAAGTTTGTATTTATGTTCATTTCTCTGCATGTCTTATCTTATTTGTAAAATAATTGTAAAATAGCTGTATTTCTAATTTTATATTATTATTCAGTGTTTTTAATTATTATCTTTTATTATTCAGCACCTTATCACCGAATCAAGTTCCTAGTCTGTGAATTGTTCTAAGATAATGGCAATAAAAGTCTTTCTGATCCTTCTGATCTAATATGTTTGGATAATCAGGATTTTCTCCCTATGAGGGGTCACTGGCTTCAAAAGTTTGAGGACCCCTGGCCTCAGGGGTTCATGTACCCCCAGTGACCTAAAGTTTAGTTAGAAAATGACGTGTAACCCGCCTGCGAGCAGAATCTGAGATATACACCGGACTCAGACCTTTTCATGTTTCTGTATTTACACAAACCACTTCCCAGGTCTGAGTCCAGGTCTTTCAGTCAATCCCTACCATGACAGCGAGCACACACGGCAATCTGACCGCTTGTCCCGTGACTGGTGGGCAACCCACCACCCCACAGAGTCAAACCAGGAGTTATCTGCACAGGCAAAGTCCAACACAACAAACAGGATCTGAGATAATAACCAGGAGCTGCGAGAACACAGGACATGTGGGAGTCCAGCTTCCACCACATGGAGGTCACAGCAACCCCCCCCCCAGGAGCAGAAGCTCCTAAACCAATTAGTGCTGATAAATATAGGCTGCAATAATCCTCATGTTGGCCGTGTTTACTGATCCAGTCCGACATCCCGACACACTGCTTCCTTTCTTTCCCTAAAGCCACGAGGATTCAGAGTTTTTCCATCTGAACTCCACACAAACACATCACCGGTTCTTCTACACGGGTTCATTCAGCAGTTGGCTCATAAAGACACGGAAACACAACTAGATCTGTGTTTACCACAAGAAATCCCCAACACAAGGTGACTGAATGGGATTCCAGGTGTTTCCACAGCTTCTCACATCATTTCTTCACTCCAAACATACCTGGACCTGACGTGACGACCTCCACTGTTCATTCAACCAGTCCACCATAAAGGACCAGATCCAGGACCCTTCAGGACCTTTAAAACCGAGTCAGACGGTCAGTGAACGCACCATGGAAACCCAGAACCCGTCAGGTCCAACTGGCAGAAAGCGGATCCAGAGGAAACCCAGAACCCGTCAGGTCCAACTGGCAGAAAGCGGATCCAGAGGAAACCCAGAACCCGTCAGGTCCAACTGGCAGAAAGCGGGTCCAGAGGAAACCCAGAACCCGTCAGGTCCAACTGGCAGAAAGCGGGTCCAGAGGAAACCCAGAACCCGTCAGGTCCAACTGGCAGAAAGCGGGTCCAGAGGAACCCCAGAACCCGTCAGGTCCAACTGGCAGAAAGCGGGTCCAGAGGAAACCCAGAACCCGTCAGGTCCAACTGGCAGAAAGCGGGTCCAGAGGAAACCCAGAACCCGTCAGGTCCAACTGGCAGAAAGCGGGTCCAGAGGAAACCCAGAACCCGTCAGGTCCAACTGGCAGAAAGCGGGTCCAGAGGAAACCCAGAACCCGTCAGGTCCAACTGGCAGAAAGCAGGTCCAGAGGACCAGAACCTGTCAGGTCCAACTGGCAGAAAGCGGGTCCAGAGGACCAGAACCTGTCAGGTCCAACTGGCAGAAAGCGGGTCCAGAGGAACCCCAGAACCCGTCAGGTCCAACTGGCAGAAAGCAGATCCAGAAGAACCCCAGAACCCGTCAGGTCCAACTGGCAGAAAGCGGATCCAGAAGAACCCCAGAACCCGTCAGGTGGAACTGGTCCCCGGGTAAAACGCCAACCTACCTCCAGTCCGTCCGGACTTCCCAAACCAGTCTGTTTTCTGTGAGAAACTGGCGGAACTGGGAGGGATTGTTGCTCCTCTCTGACTGAACCAGTTGAATCTCCACCTCTTCCGTCAGGCAACGTGGAGCTGGCTGGTAGGATCCACGCAGGAGACACCGTGGAGCTCCACGCACCGCTCACATGACAACACTGTGGCACGCGCCGCTTTCAAGTCCAGCTGATCACACACGCACACACACCCACACACACAAACAAACACACAGTGGCTACCAGCACATGCTAACCTGGAAGCTAACAGACCCCCCGCCAGCCGGTGGTTTTAATCCGACCAGCAGGCGCCTGTCGCCGGCTTCAGCAGCCCGGTGAGCCGCTGTTAGCTCCAGGCTAACAGTAAAACATGGTTTCTGCAGACATCTCCCTCACCTGTTCCAGCTTAGCTCCGACACATGAAACCCTGCTCATGGCGAGCTGACATGGAGCTTGTGGCCAGCTGGATGTTCCCCTCAGTTGCAGCAGATCTCCGCGGATCGCCGAGGCTCCTCCACCTCCACCTCCACCTCCGGACACCATTACTGGCCGAGCTCCGCGGTTTGCTCCAGTAGATGTCAGCGGACTACATGGTCTGCTGAGTGGCGGAGACTCGGGTCTCCAAGCAGGAGCAGGTCTTCACACTTCTCCTCCTCCGGTTGCTCCTCAGCGGCTGATTCCCACCGACACCGTTTCCATTGGCCTCCACGAAACTACACTTCCGGGTCGATGACACGTAAAAGACCGAGTTTAGCCGAGTCGAGCCGATCTTCCTCTTTCTTTCTTTTCTTTCCTTTTTTCTTTCTTTTTATTTCCTTTTCTTTCTTTCTTTCTTCTTTCCTTTTCTTTATTTCCTATTCTTTCTTTCTTTTCCTTTTTTTCTTTCATTTTCTTTATTTCTTACTCTTTCTTTCTTATTTTTTATTTCCTATTCTTTCTTTCTTTTTCTTTTATTTCTTTTTCCTTTTCTTTATTTCTTATTCTTTCTTTCTATCTTGCATAAGAAAAACTTTGTCATTGACAGAAACTTGTCAAAACAATAAAGCACAAAACATCCTTTCTATTTATTGAAAGAGAAAAGAGCCTCATTTTGACTTACATTTTGTAAGGACATTACATCAGAGTTGGATCAGCCTGTCGTGTGTTTTTCCACTTTAGTTTTAAGTAAAACCCCAGACCTCCATGGTTGACACATTTGATTTTTATTGATAATTTTTGTGCGATTTTGTTGTCAGCACATTCAACTATGGAAAGAACAAAGTATTTAATAAAAATATTTAATTCGTTCAAATCTGCGTGTTACTTTAGTGTTCCCTTTATTTTTTTTTAGCAGTGTATATATATCTGTGTGTGTTTCATAATATGATGTATTGCCTTGTTTTGTTTTGTTTTATTTTTTACTAATAAAGAATGTGACTATGGTATTCATTCATTCATTCATTCATCATCCCAACCTCTTAGTCCAATGAAGGGCTGCGGGGAAGCTGGAGCCTATCCCAGCAGTCTTTGGGTGAAAGGCAGGGTACACCCTGGACAGCTCGCCTGTCCATCGCAGGACCAACAACCACTCACTGTGACTATGGTATATATGATGAAAATGTAAATGATATTTTGTATAATCTACTGGGATAAAGAAAATGTTTTGGCTTCTTCCCAGATTGTTTAAACAAGAACATTTTTGGATTGCAATTTTGTAGATTTACTTATTTTTTTGCTCTTATGTTCAGATAAACACTCAAAGCAATGAAGGCTAGACTTATATCTTTATGTTGTTTATTGCATCCACACACACACACACACACACACACACACACACACACACACACACACACACACACACACACACACACACACACACACACACACACACACAGATAAACTGACTTTAGTAAAAAGAAAAGTCAAACACCCTTTTCTTCATGTTTTAATAACCCTTTTCTCAGCTTTTTTAAACCAACAGAGTTGTAGTATTACTTTCCAGTTTCAGTCAACATGGCCTCCTGCTCCTACAGACGTCTACATCCGCAGCTGATTGATCCAGAAACATCCAGAAGGACTGCAGGATGGTTGTCCATATCAACCATCAGTATAACTGATGTGATATAAAAAGGTGTTCAGGTGATGTGCAGCAGCAGATAATCAGATCTTAACGTGGACGTCTGTCTCCTCACCTGGAGGCGAGCTGCAGACGTCTGACTGAAGCAACACGATAAATAATGAAACAGTCCACAAGCTGTGATGTCTGCAGTTATCCTGCTGTCTGCGTCTCCTGCAGCAGCTTCATCTGGTCTTCAATCATCTTCAGCTCCTGCTTCAAAGCTGAAATCTGAACACAGAAGATCAGACCGACATTTTTACATATAAAGACAACATGAGCAGGAATATTCAGTCAGCTGATCTCCAGTCAGCTGGGCTGCATGAAAACCCCACAGACCAACAGGAGCTGACAAAGCATCGCAGAGGAGAGGCTTCGTCAGGCTTCATCAGGCTCAAGACTGTCACATGATGATATTTTAAAGGACGAAGCACTTTTAACTTAAGACTTAAAGACTTAAACTGAACTTTTACTGATCAGCTGACACTAAGATCATGTGGACGTCTGTCCCAGCTTTACCACGGCTCCACATTAAAGTAGTTCAGGTGTTTCTGTGCAGACGGAAGTCGTGGACAACATAACGCTGTCCTGTGTCCAGCCTGTCTCAGCTGCTGTCTCCAGATGTTGCACCCTGCTTACCTTCCTGTCCATCTGCTGCCGGACATGCGCGGGAACCTTTGTCAGGTGGTCTGGAGAGCGGAGCCTTTGGAGGACTTGGTCCAGCTTCGGGAGGAGTTTGTCTCTGCGCTGAGACAGCTGCAGGATCTGAGTGTCAATGTCCATACGGCTCTGAAAGAGGACATCAGCACGATGTTCGGTTGGCACTGAAGTATAGAAAAGCTGAGCTTCTACATTAAGGCCCTCAGATCAGCTGAAACACTCAGTTTATTTAAATCCAGGTGAAAGCCTGTTCTCAGCTGCATTTCAGTCGTTTTTATTCAGGTTTTTTGAGTTTATTTAAAGTCCAAATCTGCAGGTTTCATCAGTTCATGTTAATTCTTTTTCCTTGCTTTCTACATTATGCTTCTTATTTAACGTTTTATTGCCTCTGTAAAGCACTTTAAATCACCCTGTTGTTGGAACAGAAATAAACCTGCCTGGCTGCAGTTCCGTCTGTGGTTAGCTGTCTTTATTTCTAGTTTGGGATGTTTTGTATGTTAAGTTGGCCTCTGTTCTCCCAGAAGCTTCGGTGTGTTTTTACTCCATCATGTCAGCCATGTTACTGAAAGGTCAGGCTGAGACCATGTCCTTGTCTTCTTTCTGGGATTGTGACTAGATCTGCCGCCGACGTAACGTCACAGAGAGCTAGAATGTTTCTTACATTTATCTGAACTACAGAAGCTGGAAGTTGGACAAAATGATTCAGTAAAAACTGCTGTTAGCTGTATGGAACCTGGGGTTCCTGTTCGTCCTGAAGCAGCTCTACAAGCTGGGAGGGACGACCTGCTGAGAACGGAGCTAGCTGCTGCACAGTCAGGAGAAACGTGCTGCAAGTGGAGTGTAGGAGCCATATTATAAGACATGAATGTCTGCGAATATGCTGATGTGTGCAGGCTTGATTGGCACTTGGGTGGAGAGTGTGTCACTTTGGGTGTGAATGCACACATTACAAATAGTTGCACTGACCTGAGCGCATCGTTTTGGCTGTAAGGATGCAGAAGTGGGGTGAGCTCGGGAGTAAACTTTTTGTTGACCACAATTAGATGTTTTTGCTCTGCGTATTGTTTGTTCTTTGTAATTTATTTAAAGTAACTATAAAAATAAACAAACGCAATAAGGAGAACATACATCTTGGTGCGCGTCATCAATATGTCCCGTGTTTAGCCTGCAGCGGCTAAGTAGATAATGGCGTTGGACAGTCAGCCGCAACATGGAGTTTATGTGGAATTACTTCACAAACGACGGAAAACACAAGAAAGCTGAGGTTGGAAAGTGTTGAAGGTTTGTTCCATGTATGAGGAGGAACCTGCGGCCGACATGAGGAAACTGATTTGGATCCAGCTGGGACACACCTGAACGGGAAGATGGAGCTGACATGTGTGGTCCACCACGCCAACGAGGCTTCCTTCAGGTGGAGGAGAGGAACAGCGGGGTTGGACGGCGTCCCCTCCGTCAGGACAGCAGATCTGGAGGCTGGAGATCCGGCTTAAAGTCCAGACAGCTGAGCCGAAGTGGAGGAGAACCTGGGCCTGGCTTGGTGAACACACCACCCACACTGAAAGGCAGGAGAGGGACATCTTCTCATGTTTCTGTCAGCTTTTCTTCATCAAGCCAGGCTGTGATCAGGTGACTTACTGGCAGGTTTCTCTTTGGTGAGACCACACTGGGCCCTGAGAGAGCGGGCTACCCGAACCACCTCCTGGACCAGAAGGAAATCCTTTTCCTCCTCTGGGAAGCGCCAGTGTTCCTGTCAGGATGGGGAGGTCAAACACGAACAACAGAACTTAGCAGAGGAAGACCTGATCAGTCAGGAAACAGAACCTTCTAGAAAAAACATTTCCCATTCGCTTCGATCTCTTTTCAGATTGTTTTACACTTCATGTGTTTCCTCCACATTAAAAAAGCTTTCTTCATCCTGAGAATGCTTCAGGATCAGGTCCAGACCATCAGAGTCCACCTGAACCTCTCCCTCATCTCCTGGTCTTTGATTCATCCCGACCATCCAACCACAACAAGCAGCTTTTCTTCCCGTTCGCCTTTCAGTTCCTGCGTTTCACACTTATTTCTGCCTCATCTCGTGTCGGTAGAAGTCCGTTCTAACCTCCCCGTGTTGTTAGTTAGACCTGGCTTTCTGGGAACAACAGCTTAATTACTTCCCTGAAAGAGTTTTATGACCCTAAACACCTGGATGGACCAGGTTTCCTGTTAACCTCCTCTTCTTCTGTTAAACCAAGTTAAACAATCTTTTATTCATCCAAACAGTCTCTCTGAACTTGTTTTCAGGGAAATAAACTTGACCAGAGCAGAAAGTGGAAGTTTGTTAATTGTCTTATTTATTTTTAGTTATTAAAACCTAAACTTGTTTATTTTACACACATCATCTTAAATACTCACTGAGACTTTGTTTCAGATCATTTTGTACATTTCCCACCAGTTTAGCTGATCAACCATAACCCTCTTCTGTCTGATCATTTTAATAACTTTTGAGTTTACGTTACTTGACTACACAACGGCTGAGAAGAGAATTCATCATAGTCGATGTTTGTCAGATCGTATTAACAAATTTAAGAAGTAAATTTATCATCATTCCCTCCAATACCACGAGTTAATATAACAGGAAACACCCATCCGAGCTTTACCCCGACACAGGTCGAATGTGTTGCTAGAATGACAGCTTTAATGCGTATAACACTAGATAACGTTGCTCCTCTAAAGAAGAAGAGAACCAGTCAGAAGAAGCGGCCCGGTGGTTTAATTCCCAGCTTCAAGCTTTAAAACAGACATCAAGACGTTTGGAAAGAAAATGGCGTTCATCTGGCTTAGAAGAGTGTCGCATAGTCTGGAAAGAAAGTTTAATAGTGTATAAAAAGCCTTGCATGTGGCTAGAACAGCTTATTATTCATCATTGATAGAGGAGAAGAAGAACAACCCCAGGTTTCTCTTCAGCACTGGAACCAGACTGACTAAGAGCCATAGTGCCGTTGAGCCATCTATTCCTTTCAACCTCAGCTGTGACGACTTTATGAGTTTCTTTGGAAACAAAATAGTTTCTATCAGGAAGGAAACCAGTAATAACCTGAACACTACTAATGCTATTTCTTCTGCAGCAGCCTTAGAGACGTCTTTAGAAGCTGATTGTCATTTGGACCGTTTCTTGCCTGTACAGCTCTCCGAGTTAACCAACATAATAGCTTCATCTAAACCTTCAACCTGTGTTTTAGACCCCATCCCAACCAGATTATTCAAGGAAATATGTTTCCTAATCAATACATCTGTACTGGACCTGATCAATTCATCTATATTAATAGGATATGTACCTCAATATTTTAGGACAGCTGTAATCAAACCTCATCTTAAAAAAGCGACTCGATCCAGGAGTTTTAGCTAAATATAGACCAATATCTAATCTCCCCTTCTTGTCTAAAATTCTGGAGAAAACAGTTTCAACCCAACTATGTTCCTATCTGAGCAGAAACAATCTGTTTGAAGAGTTTCAGTCAGGATTTAGAGCTCATCATAGCACAGAGACAGCACTGGTGAAAGTCACGAATGGATAAGATCAAATTCTGGGAAGTGGAGGTCAAACGACAGAATAAACAGCGAGTAAAACCAACCATGCAAACTTAGCATCACTCAGGATGAGGAGGAACCACAGGAAGTCCACCACCTTCACTTCTCGGGTTCGTGTGTCAGGACATCATGAAAACGTCACTTAATCCTCGGCAGGAGTTAAAATGAACTGAATCCAGCCTCAGATCAACAACAGAAATGATCACACCAAGAAAAACTACCAAACACAATCAGTGTGACAAACTGGGACCACCCCATCATCCCCATGTCCTAGTATGTAAACCTGCTAAAGGCCTCTCTGAGGGTTGGGTCTGGGTCTAGTCTCACCAGTTTGGAGGACTGGGGGTACGGCTGTACACACAGGCTGGTTTGAGCTACAGGTCCAGGTCTGAAGGGTTCCAGTCTCTGCCAAAGCTCCTCTGTGATGAAAGGCATGAAGGGGGACAGCAGAGCTAGGGACAGAGACACACAGTGGTAGAGGACAGCTGGGATCGCCTGCCGCTGGGAGTTGGTGAGCTCTGAGTCAGACCAGACTACCGCCTCTTCGTTCTGCTTAACGATGACGGGCTTCACACACTCCTGTAGAAAACACACACACACACACACACACACACACACACACACACACACACACACACACACACACACACACACACACACACACACACACAGGTGTTATCTCATTCTAGTCCAGGTTGTACATTTAATCTAATGTTCAATGAACCGACCCATAAAATAACAGCATAACATCCTGTGTTTTAAATGAAGAGAAGCACATTATCCAGGAATGTATTGTCCATAGACTGTATAAAGAGATGGGCGGAGCCTCCGTGACATCACCTGTAGGTTTCTGAAGAGCTGAATTGAAGCTCGGTGGGCGGTTGCTACCATCACCATCTTGGCAGGGGCATGATGTATTTTATTTTCCGTCTCAACCAGAAAATACAAATATGGGCAAAGAGGTGGAGCTGAGAGGGGGGCTGTGAGCGTATTGGTGGATGATTGACATCGAGCAAACTCCAAGCTTTCTGTAGCTAAGAGCTAACCGAGCTAACCAGGAGATAACAGGAGCTAACCAGCTAACGGAGGTAAGCGGGCTAAAGCTAAGTCACGTTGTTAAACAGCTAAAAACCGCAGTTGTTCTACGTTCTTCTGACTTGAAGCGGGAAATCGGGTACCTGTCAATCAAAAGGACACGCCCCTAAATATGCCAAGATTCAAGATTAAATTACTTTTAAACGGTCGAGTTAGAAAAAAATTCACTCCCCCCACAGTTGTCATGAAGGTAAACCTGACGTATTAAACCAAAAATGGATTTTTGAACCAGGCTGTAAACATGTTTATTCCTGCTGTAAACATGTTTATTCCTGTCGTAAACATGTTTATTTCTGCTGTAAACATGTTTATTTCTGCTGTGAAGTTGGTCTTTTTAACATGGGAGTCTATGGGGATTTGCTCTGTTTTGCAGCCCCTAGTGGATGAAGGGGGAACTGCAGTTTTATGCACTTCTGCATAGGCTTCACTTTTAACCGCTGGAGGCTCCGTCCATCTTTCATATATGATCTATGGTATTGTCACTTGTGTACATTTTATCTGTGTGCATTCATTTCGTTCCTCTGGGGAAGTTTTTAGACTTTTGGCCTTTGTTTGACTTTTTGTGCTGACCTTTTTGTTGTTTAACCTTATTTGGGGCACATGTTTAGTACCTCCTATCTAATAAAAACAATGTTTAAAGGCCAAGATGGATTTCCAACAGAAGACTCAGACATGGTCGCTGACTGCAGAGACCCGTTTCCATGGTGACAGCTTGCAGATCATTTCTCACAAGTGAAGGTTCGTGTTCTTACCAGGTAGACGTCACAGAGGCTGTGGACCCAGAAGGAGTGCAGTACAGATGTGACGTTGTGTAGTTCGTAAGCCTCAAAGGCGCGTTCACACTGAGCCACGGTGCTGTAGAGTCTGGAGCAGATCCACCGCTCCATGCTGCTCGCTGGATTGGTCTGAAACACCAACAGCAGGTCTACAGCTTGACTCCTCCCACTGCTTCACTGTTCGGTTCTGACACTTCACAAACCTCCAGCTACACTTCTGATCTCAGCTACATGTCATGGTGTCGTTCAGTTTATCCTGTTAATGAAACGCAGCAGAACCAGCAGCAGAACCACGCACCTCTTCCAGTGTTCCCAGTGGGGCTGTGTTTTCTCCCAGAACTCCCAGAGTGAACCTCAGTGTCTGCCACATCTTGTTACAGAAGTGTCTGCAGCTCAGGACCTGATTAATGGACAGACTGATGTCTTCTCCTGAGGAAGAGAGGTCACACAGAGGTCATCACCAAGACAGAGGAAGAAACGTGGACCAGGACCAGGCTGGCTCCTCAGTCCACCCTGATCCCTCAGTCCACCATGATCCCTCAGTCCACCCTGGTCCCTCAGTTCACCCTGGTCCCTCAGTCCACCCTGATCCCTCAGTCCACCATGATCCCTCAGTCCACCCTGATCCCTCAGTCCACCATGATCCCTCAGTCCACCCTGATCCCTCAGTCCACCCTGGTCCCTCAGTTCACCCTGGTCCCTCAGTCCACCCTGGTCCCTCAGTCCACCCTGGTCCCTCAGTTCACCCTGATCCCTCAGTCCACCCTGATCCCTCAGTCCACCCTGGTCCCTCAGTCCAACCTGATCCCTCAGTCCACCCTGATCCCTCAGTCCACCCTGATCCCTCAGTCCACCATGATCCCTCAGTCCACCCTGATCCCTCAGTTCACCCTGATCCCTCAGTCCAACCTGATCCCTCAGTCCACCCTGATCCCTCAGTCCACCCTGATCCCTCAGTCCACCATGATCCCTCAGTCCACCCTGATCCCTCAGTCCACCCTGGTCCCTCAGTTCACCCTGATCCCTCAGTCCACCCTGGTCCCTCAGTCCACCCTGATCCCTCAGTCCACCATGATCCCTCAGTCCACCCTGATCCCTCAGTCCACCCTGGTCCCTCAGTTCACCCTGGTCCCTCAGTCCACCATGATCCCTCAGTCCACCCTGGTCCCTCAGTCCACCCTGATCCCTCAGTCCACCATGATCCCTCAGTCCACCCTGATCCCTCAGTCCACCCTGATCCCTCAGTCCAACCTGATCCCTCAGTCCACCCTGATCCCTCAGTCCACCCTGATCCCTCAGTCCACCCTGGTCCCTCAGTCCACCATGATCCCTCAGTCCAACCTGATCCCTCAGTCCAACCTGATCCCTCAGTCCACCCTGATCCCTCAGTCCACCCTGGTCCCTCAGTTCACCCTGGTCCCTCAGTCCACCATGATCCCTCAGTCCACCATGATCCCTCAGTCCACCCTGGTTCCTCAGTCCACCATGATCCCTCAGTCCACCATGATCCCTCAGTCCACCCTGATCCCTCAGTCCACCCTGATCCCTCAGTCCACCCTGGTCCCTCAGTCCACCCTGATCCCTCAGTCCACCCTGATCCCTCAGTCCACCATGATCCCTCAGTCCACCCTGATCCCTCAGTCCAACCTGATCCCTCAGTCCACCCTGGTCCCTCAGTTCACCCTGATCCCTCAGTCCACCGTGATCCCTCAGTCCACCGTGATCCCTCAGTCCACCCTGATCCCTCAGTCCACCATGATCCCTCAGTCCACCCTGATCCCTCAGTCCACCCTGATCCCTCAGTCCACCATGATCCCTCAGTCCACCCTGATCCCTCAGTCCAACCTGATCCCTCAGTCCACCCTGATCCCTCAGTCCACCATGATCCCTCAGTCCACCCTGATCCCTCAGTCCACCATGATCCCTCAGTCCACCCTGGTCCCTCAGTCCACCATGATCCCTCAGTCCACCCTGATCCCTCAGTCCACCCTGGTTCCTCAGTCCACCATGATCCCTCAGTCCACCCTGGTTCCTCAGTCCAACCTGGTCCCTCAGTCCACCATGATCCCTCAGTCCACCCTGATCCCTCAGTCCACCCTGGTTCCTCAGTCCACCATGATCCCTCAGTCCACCCTGGTTCCTCAGTCCAACCTGGTCCCTCAGTCCACCATGATCCCTCAGTCCACCCTGATCCCTCAGTCCAACCTGGTCCCTCAGTCCACCATGATCCCTCAGTCCAACCTGGTCCCTCAGTCCACCATGATCCCTCAGTCCACCCTGATCCCTCAGTCCACCCTGATCCCTCAGTCCACCCTGGTCCCTCAGTCCACCCTGATCCCTCAGTCCACCCTGGTTCCTCAGTCCACCCTGGTCCCTCAGTCCACCATGATCCCTCAGTCCACCCTGATCCCTCAGTCCACCCTGGTCCCTCAGTCCACCATGATCCCTCAGTCCAACCTGATCCCTCAGTCCACCCTGATCCCTCAGTCCACCCTGATCCCTCAGTCCACCCTGATCCCTCAGTCCACCCTGGTCCCTCAGTCCACCATGATCCCTCAGTCCACTCTGGTCCCTCAGTCCACCCTGATCCCTCAGTCCACCCTGGTTCCTCAGTCCACCCTGGTCCCTCAGTCCACTCTGGTCCCTCAGTCCACCCTGATCCCTCAGTCCACCCTGATCCCTCAGTCCACCCTGATCCCTCAGTCCACCCTGGTTCCTCAGTCCACCATGATCCCTCAGTCCACCCTGATCCCTCAGTCCACCCTGGTTCCTCAGTCCACCCTGATCCCTCAGTCCACCATGATCCCTCAGTCCACCCTGATCCCTCAGTCCACCATGATCCCTCAGTCCACCCTGATCCCTCAGTTCACCCTGATCCCTCAGTCCACCCTGATCCCTCAGTCCACCATGATCCCTCAGTCCACCCTGATCCCTCAGTCCACCCTGGTTCCTCAGTCCACCCTGATTCCTCAGTCCACCCTGATCCCTCAGTCCACCATGATCCCTCAGTCCACCCTGATCCCTCAGTCCACCATGATCCCTCAGTCCACCCTGATCCCTCAGTCCACCCTGGTTCCTCAGTCCACCATGATCCCTCAGTCCACCCTGATCCCTCAGTCCACCCTGATCCCTCAGTTCACCCTGATCCCTCAGTCCACCCTGATCCCTCAGTCCACCATGATCCCTCAGTCCACCCTGATCCCTCAGTCCACCCTGGTTCCTCAGTCCACCATGATCCCTCAGTCCACCCTGGTCCCTCAGTCCACTCTGGTCCCTCAGTCCACCCTGATCCCTCAGTCCACCCTGATCCCTCAGTTCACCCTGATCCCTCAGTCCACCCTGATCCCTCAGTCCACCCTGATCCCTCAGTCCACCATGATCCCTCAGTCCACCCTGGTCCCTCAGTCCACCCTGATCCCTCAGTCCACCCTGATCCCTCAGTCCACCATGATCCCTCAGTCCACCCTGATCCCTCAGTCCACCATGATCCCTCAGTCCACCCTGGTCCCTCAGTCCACCCTGGTCCCTCAGTCCACCCTGATCCCTCAGTCCACCCTGATCCCTCAGTCCACCCTGATCCCTCAGTCCACCATGATCCCTCAGTCCAACCTGATCCCTCAGTCCACCCTGGTCCCTCAGTCCACCCTGATCCCTCAGTCCACCGTGATCCCTCAGTCCACCCTGATCCCTCAGTCCACCCTGATCCCTCAGTCCACCATGATCCCTCAGTCCACCCTGGTCCCTCAGTCCACCCTGATCCCTCAGTCCACCCTGGTTCCTCAGTCCACCCTGGTCCCTCAGTCCACCATGATCCCTCAGTCCACCATGATCCCTCAGTCCACCATGATCCCTCAGTCCACCCTGGTCCCTCAGTCCACCATGATCCCTCAGTCTACCCTGATCCCTCAGTCCACCCTGGTCCCTCAGGACCACCCTGATCCCTCAGTCCACCCTGATCCCTCAGTCCACCCTGATCCCTCAGTCCACCCTGATCCCTCAGTCCACCATGATCCCTCAGTCCACCCTGATCCCTCAGTCCACCCTGGTCCCTCAGGACCACCCTGATCCCTCAGTCCACCCTGGTCCCTCACGACCACCCTGAACCTTCAGTTCACCACTAACCCAGGTCTTCATCATGTCCCTGTTGTCCATAGTGTGTCTTAGTTTCCATGGTAACTCCAGGGATGTTTCTGGGATACGTTTGGACCTTCTCCTGACAGATGGAGCTCTGTTTTCCTCTACCAGGTGATTTCCAGGTAAAATGACCATGAATGTGGTTAAAGGTGGAAATGAAGCATTTTAACCGGAGCCTTTATAAACTGCTTCATTCACTGTGACATGATTCTTTGACCTCAGAACAGCTGATCTGCGCTGATAAAACAGAGCAAGCGACTCACCCTGCGTCCTGTGGGAGCACAAGGCAAATCTCAGCGCGTCGGTCCCACACTGAGGGATTCCTCTGGGGAAGTCCTTCCTCTGTGGGAAAGCAGATGAAGCCGTCCGATAAGAAGTCATGAATGCTTTCAGCTGGTTGAGCCAAGTGAAAAGGATAGGACCTGTGCTTCCATGGCAACCAGCTGCTCCCTGGGGTCCAGGTTTCCCTCTTTCACTTTCTCCTGAAGCCTCTGTGTACAAAAACACATATTCTGGATGTCAGACAGCTCTTTCACAGAGAACATAACTTTTGTGTGTCCCTGTGTGCACATGATACCTTCAAATACCATAGTAATTGTCAAGTTAATGTCTGCGTCCAAAAACTCAACCTGGCTCAGTCTCACTCAAGTCAGATTACAAAGCTAAGAATAAATTTCATCACTAAACTGAAGACAGTCACTCAATTTGTATTCTTTCATTATAATACAACTAAGATTCCAATGAAGCTGGGACGATGTGTACAACGTAAAAAAAACCCAGAAAACAAAGATTTGCAAATCCTTTTTATCTTACATTCGATTGAGTACACTACAAGGACAAGATGTCTAAAGTTTAAACTGATAAATATTTCCTCATTTTAAATTTAATGCCTGCAGCGTGTTCCAGCTGAGGAATGCCAGAAAACCCCTGCTGGAGCATTCCAGGTCCACTGAAACAGGCGAGTGTCATGATTGGGTATAAAAGGAGAATCCCAAAAGGCTCAGTCACAAGCAATGATGGGGAGAGGTTTCACACCAGCTGCATGAGCAAACAGTCCAACACTTTCAGAACGATGTGTCTCAATGTACAGTTGCAAGAAATGTAGGGATCTCATCGTCTACGTTCCATAATATGCAAAGATTCAGAGAATCTGGAGGAATATCGGCACGAAGGCCAATGAATGCCACAATCTTCACTTCCCGCAGACAGCCCCGCATTGAAAACCAGCATCATTGTGTAAAGGATAAATCCACGTGGGCCGAGGAGCACATCAGAAAACCACCGTCGGTAACCACAGTTCATCTACGAGTGCAAGTTAAAACTGCCTGCAAAGGCGAAGCCAGACATCAGCAACACCCAGAAGCACCGCCGGCTTCTCTGGATGCCAGCTCACCTGACTGACATGGTGGAAAGGTCTGCTGAGGTCTCACAAGTCAACGTTTCAGATTGTCTTTAGAAATCATGAGTTTCATGTCCTCTGGGTCAGAGAACAAAAGAAATGTCTGAATAGTTATCAGAGCAAAGTTGAAAAGCCATCATCTGTGGTGATATGGGGGTGAGTGAGTAACTATGGCAACCGGCACATCTGTCAGGGCACTATTAATGCTGACAGGTACACACAGCGACGTATGCTGCATCCAAGAGATGCTGTTTTCAGGGAGGTCTCTGCTTATTTCAGCAAGACAACGCTGAGCCACATTCTGCAGGTGTTCCAGCAGCCTGGCTTGGTAATGGCGGAGCGCGGTACTGGACTGGCCTGCCTGCAGTCCAGACTCGTCTCACTGAGGGTATGCGTGGTGACAACAGAGCCCGGCTTATGGAGGTTTACGTGGGTTTAGATCAGGTTAGGACTAGAAAAGCCCGGCTTATGGAGGTGAGGAGGTTTACGTGGGTTTAGATCAGGTTAGGACTAGAAAAGCTGGCCTTATGGAGGTGAGGAGGTTTACGTGGGTTTAGATCAGGTTAGGACTAGAAAAGCCCGGCTTATGGAGGTGAGGAGGTTTACGTGGGTTTAGATCAGGTTAGGACTAGAAAAGCTGGCCTTATGGAGGTGAGGAGGTTTACGTGGGTTTAGATCATGTTAGGACTAGAAAAGCCCGGCTTATGGAGGTGAGGAGGTTTACGTGGGTTTAGATCAGGTTAGGACTAGAAAAGCCCGGCTTATGGAGGTGAGGAGGTTTACGTGGGTTTAGAGCAGGTTAGGACTAGAAAAGCTGGCCTTATGGAGGTGAGGAGGTTTACGTAGGTTTAGATCAGGTTAGGACTAGAAAAGCCCGGCTTATGGAGGTGAGGAGGTTTACGTGGGTTTAGATCAGGTTAGGACTAGAAAAGCCCGGCTTATGGAGGTGAGGAGGTTTACGTGGGTTTCGATCAGGTTAGGACTAGAAAAGCCCGGCTTATGGAGGTGAGGAGGTTTACGTGGGTTTCGATCAGGTTAGGACTAGAAAAGCCCAGCTTATGGAGGTGAGGAGGTTTACGTGGGTTTAGATCAGGTTAGGACTAGAAAAGCCCGGCTTATGGAGGTTTACGTGGGTTTAGATCATGTTAGGACTAGAAAAGCTGGGCTTATGGAGGTTTACGTGGGTTTAGATCAGGTTAGGACTAGAAAAGCTGGGCTTATGGAGGTGAGGAGGTTTACGTAGGTTTAGATCAGGTTAGGACTAGAAAAGCTGGGCTTATGGAGGTGAGGAGGTTTACGTGGGTTTAGATCAGGTTAGGACTAGAAAAGCTGGCCTTATGGAGGTGAGGAGGTTTACGTGGGTTTAGATCATGTTAGGACTAGAAAAGCTGGCCTTATGGAGGTGAGGAGGTTTACGTGGGTTTAGATCAGGTTAGGACTAGAAAAGCCCGGCTTATGGAGGTGAGGAGGTTTATGTGGGTTTAGATCATGTTAGGACTAGAAAAGCCCGGCTTATGGAGGTGAGGAGGTTTACGTGGGTTTAGAGCAGGTTAGGACTAGAAAAGCCCGGCTTATGGAGGTGAGGAGGTTTACGTGGGTTTAGATCAGGTTAGGACTAGAAAAGCCCGGCTTATGGAGGTGAGGAGGTTTACGTGGGTTTAGAGCAGGTTAGGACTAGAAAAGCCCGGCTTATGGAGGTGAGGAGGTTTACGTGGGTTTAGAGCAGGTTAGGACTAGAAAAGCCCGGCTTATAGAGGTGAGGAGGTTTACGTGGGTTTAGATCAGGTTAGGACTAGAAAAGCCCGGCTTATGGAGGTGAGGAGGTTTACGTGGGTTTAGATCAGGTTAGGACTAGAAAAGCCCGGCTTATGGAGGTGAGGAGGTTTACGTGGGTTTAGATCATGTTAGGACTAGAAAAGCCCGGCTTATGGAGGTGAGGAGGTTTACGTGGGTTTAGATCATGTTAGGACTAGAAAAGCCCGGCTTATGGAGGTGAGGAGGTTTACGTGGGTTTAGAGCAGGTTAGGACTAGAAAAGCCCGGCTTATGGAGGTGAGGAGGTTTACGTGGGTTTAGATCAGGTTAGGACTAGAAAAGCCCGGCTTATGGAGGTGAGGAGGTTTACGTGGGTTTAGATCATGTTAGGACTAGAAAAGCTGGCCTTATGGAGGTGAGGAGGTTTACGTGGGTTTAGATCAGGTTAGGACTAGAAAAGCTGGCCTTATGGAGGTGAGGAGGTTTACGTGGGTTTAGATCAGGTTAGGACTAGAAAAGCCCGGCTTATGGAGGTGAGGAGGTTTACATGGGTTTAGATCAGGTTAGGACTAGAAAAGCTGGCCTTATGGAGGTGAGGAGGTTTACGTGGGTTTAGAGCAGGTTAGGACTAGAAAAGCCCGGCTTATGGAGGTGAGGAGGTTTACGTGGGTTTAGATCAGGTTAGGACTAGAAAAGCCCGGCTTATGGAGGTGAGGAGGTTTACGTGGGTTTAGATCAGGTTAGGACTAGAAAAGCCCGGCTTATGGAGGTGAGGAGGTTTACGTGGGTTTAGATCAGGTTAGGACTAGAAAAGCTGGCCTTATGGAGGTGAGGAGGTTTACGTGGGTTTAGATCAGGTTAGGACTAGAAAAGCTGGCCTTATGGAGGTGAGGAGGTTTACGTGGGTTTAGATCAGGTTAGGACTAGAAAAGCCCGGCTTATGGAGGTGAGGAGGTTTACGTGGGTTTAGATCAGGTTAGGACTAGAAAAGCACTCGGAGAGCGGAAACCTCCGCCAGACACACTGTTAAAGAATCCTTTAAAAACTTCCTGGATCCATACGGTGATCCGGATCACCACCAAGATTTAGTCACTTCCTCCTTTTCACATTTCCAAGTCCTAAAAATTCCATGAAAATCAGTCCAGAACTTTTTGACTTATCTCGAATGACCTCCTATTGGGGGAGGTAATTAGTAGATCTACTTCGCATGATTGTCTAAATCTTCATGTTCCTACAAGTGAAGCAGGAGGTGTGGCAGCTATCTTTCAATCAGAGATACTGATAAGTCCTTGACCAAAGACTAGTTACCGGTACCGGACTGACCAGTTGCCAGTTAACCTAGTTAGTTGTAACATGTTCCTCCAGCTGTTTCTACTTTTTACAGATGTGTTGCTGCCATTAGAGCTGTTGACATGTCTCAGCTTAAACACAGATATATTTATGTTCTACTGGTAATACGATTTGGGTTGATCAGATTTGGAAATGATTGAATTTTTGGTTTTTATTTACATTTTACACAGAGACCAAACAGTGTATGAACCCGGGCTGTGACGATACGCTTTTGTCCCGATGCGATTCCGATTTTTAAGGTGGCAATTCGATTCAAATTGCGATTCTCACGATATTTTTATTGCTGGTTTTTGTAGTCTTAAAAAAAATGTAGAAAATTTTTTTTTGCCCGTCATTTTTCTTGATTTCAGTTGGGAAATGACCACACATTCTACTGCTATAATGCCCAAGTAGACAAGTAAAAAGATCAATAAAAACAGTAAAAAATTATTCCAAAAAAAATCATTATGGATTATTCTTATTTATTTGAAAAAAAAAAAAGATTTTTAGACAATAAAAAATCCATTTTAAAATTGTGAAGCAAAGAAAATCCAGATTTTCGATTTTTTTATTCAATTTTCCCACCCCTAGTATAACCTGATGTCCTGAGTGTCGACGGAGGAGAGATGAACTGTTTTTAATGCTCCTGGTCTGCTTTACTCACCTGCAGGGACACTCCATGGATAACGTCTAAGGGGTCGATTACGTTTCCCAGAGATTTACTCATTTTCCTGCCATATTTATCTCTTACTAGAGAGTGAAACAGAACCTGAGAGAAACAAGAGGAAGAATTCATCAGATCGACCCTGAAGTTCATCATAAGAAGCTTTGATTCTGGTTCTGGTGATGGTTTTGGTTTGGGTCGATCATTACTGTAGAAACAAACAACCTGTTTAAAAGGCAGCTGTCCGGTAAGCTCGGTCCCCAGCATCACCATCCGAGCAACCCAGAAGAAAATTAGGTCGCTGCCCGTCTCCAGGATGGAGTTTGGGTAGAAGCGCTTCAGATCAGAGGTCTAGAGGAAGTCGGACACAGGTGAGAGACAGGCATCTGACAAATGAGACACAAGTGAGACAGGTGTGTTTGGTAAATCCTGTTGGTTTCTGCTCCAGAACCTGTTCTGGCCAGCCGAGCATGGCGAACGGAAACAGTCCTGATGAGAACCACGTGTCCAAAACATCGGGGTCTGAAACACAAACAGCGGAGGATGAGGTCAGACTTCTGCTCCATTAGTTCATGTTTCTGCTGCTGACACAGAGAGAGCAGGAGGAAGACATGGTGGAGTTCTCTGAGGGGTCACTGGTCTGAGCTGGAAAACTCATCTGGTCCAGGGATCAACTGGACCATCTCCAGGAACAGTTCTATGCCGTTCTCGGCTTGACTAAGGATAGAAAACAGACCAGAAAAGAATGAAAAAAAAGAAAACTGACTGACTGGGCCAAAAGGAAAAAAACTGGACTAGATGAGAACAGAATCCCTCTGAAACAGACGACAGTCTATCAGAAGAAATCTTCCATCTCCCTCGCAGTTGCTGCCCTTCCCGTCTGGTTTGGCCCTCCTGGGCCCCGGTAGCATCACGATGGAGCCACAACGAGATTGGGCTCATGTTGCTATGGTGATGAAATAACAGTGACTCTTTATTATGAAAGAAGTTTAAAGGGGTGCTATGATGGTATTTGGAGTTTTCTGAGCTTTCTACAGTGTTGAATCCTCATCAGACATGTGAACAGACATGTTTTTTCATCACCTAAACGCATGTTTGAGTTTGAGTTTGAGTTCCAGCATGCTCGCCGTTCGGTTTCCATGGCGACAAAAAACGTGTCGTTTCAGAGAGTTTTTTCTACTTGGAAATCCTTGTGACGTCCCGGGGGATAAGGTTCGGTGATTGGTTACCTTCTACTGGTTAACAAGGGCATGTACAAATACATCAGGCGGGTGGAAAACGTGGGATAAAGTTATTTCCAACGATGGCTGGTGAGTTTACCAAAGAGAGACATCCTGCTGCATTCGTTGCTGTGGGTTGCTGTTTTCCACTTCGTTTTCAGGCTCTGATTCAGGTTCCAACATGTAGGGCTGGATGCTATGTGTTGACATTGTAGTTTGTTTTTTTATTGAGTTCATATGAGCCTAATCCTTCTGTTTATGAGACGTTACAATGACGGTGAAAGCAGGTGCGGTGCGCGCTCCCGATGTAGTGCAGTGGCGGGAGGCGGGGCTTAATGCGGAAGAGTCTCAATCCACTCGTTTTGCCCGCAGGCTGATCTGACAGCCTACGGAGAGGGTCGGTCTGAAGTAAATAAAGCCATTTGTGACAATAACTCCATCAATCCCAGCCCTTCTGGGCTCAGAAATAAAAATAAATTCCACTTTAATCTGAAGTTGGATTTTGTGTCTGCAGAGACCGCCACGCCTGCAGTTCTGATGAAGGCTTCTAGACTAACTCCAGATCTGCATCTGAGCTGCTGTCCTCCAGCTGATGCTTCACACATGAGTTTAAACATGAGTGAGTCTACATGAAACCAGACCCAGCCTCGCTGTGAGACAGCAGCAGAAGTGATGACCTGCTGCCAGCAGAAGAAGGTGGTTGAAGCTCAGAGATTACCCCGTATCAACCTGATGTCCTCCAGCTTCACGCCGTACTTCACAGCAGCTCTCTGCCGGGCCTCGTCCTCACTCTGTCCCCAAACCCACTGCTCCTGATACACAAACAAGACTTATCAGATGTGCAGTTTAGTACAAACTAGGTTACCCAATAATCCATCAATAAACTGGCTTTAGATGTGTGGAGGTCCCTGAATAAGCCCGACCATCAAACATAGGGTTAACACACACAGGGACACACTGACCTCTGGTTGGTCTGCAGAATGAGGCAGCTGTACTTGGTAAGCAGGGATCTGATGACCCCACCAGAGCTGCCTGGATATGCACCAATCACTGTGAAGCAATGAGCAAACAGAGACACTCTGTTTGAACAACAGCTCATTTATCATCGGGGAATGACACCCCCGACCTCTCCTGCTGACACCACATCACGACCCGCGGCTCTTTCCTCTACCTGATGTTGGACAGCCAGTTCGTCCACGTCTTGGTGTAGTGGTGAGGAATGATCTCTAGCTGTCCGTCCTCCACGGCCTGACAAAGATCACACACGTGTTTAAAAGAAGATTTTAGAGGAGATGAAGGTGTACACCTCCAAGGTGAAGCTCCGCCTCCAACATACCCGTACGGCTCGTTTGGCCATCCCATCGCAGCGGACAAACCACTGCTTCTTCAGAAGAGGTTCGATGACGTCACCTGAGCGGCTGAGGACAAAAGAACAAAGACACAACACATGAGGACACGTCACACTGGTGACATCATGCTTCAGAGACACAGGCCTCATGCTGCCCTGAAGGTCACCTGACCATCAGAGGTCAACAGGACGGATCAGGGACTGATGATCAGAACTGTGATTTATCAGTCTCTCCAAGCACCACCTTTATGACAGATATTTAACTCCAGCAGAACAGACTTGGACTTTTACACCAGACTTCAGCAGGTTAGTTCCAGATAAAATACTAATTATTGGACAGGGATGGATTGATAGATGGACATGCTTGACATGGTTGTAGGGTGGCGGTGGCTCAGTGGTAACAGACATCGGTCCCATCAGACATGAACCATCCTGGGCCGTGAGCAACGACATTCATCTCCTGTATGCTGGTACTGGCTTACAGGAACTCTGGAATTAATCTTACAGTAAAAACATAAAGTTGTCCTCATCACTAAACCCTTAAAAATGTTCACATCCACATCCACATGTTCACATCCACATGCTCCAAGAGGATCTGAGATCACCATAAACCTGATAATGTTTAATGTTTTCACTCAAACCTCTTCAACTTCAACATACTGGGCTCAAAACTTTTCATTTTCACTTCAGTAGAATGACAAAGGTGATGTGACACAGTGAGAAACATCCATTACGGTTTTATACAAGGATAAATATCTTTATTTTACCAGATTCAAACCATCATATATTCTGGTTTTCTATGGTCCATAAACATCTGACAAAAAACCGGAGTGTCACATGATCTGATCACAGACCCCTGAGGCATAACGTCTCTGCCTTTTCACATATAAACTGTGTGGGCTGCGGTTAAACTCAGTTATTAACCCCAGCAGCTCGTTCGTTAAAGGTCCAGTGTGTGGAATACTGACATCTAGTGGCAACAACTGGCCTAGCACAGATCTGAATGGCTGGTGGCCATCGGTGGTAAATTCTGTCCAGACATTAAAGTGTTGATGTCAGAGTGGATCTGGTGCTACAGGTGCAGCAATGACTGACTACAGGTAACTACTTCAACATTGTATTGTCATCTTCTGTGCTCCTTTTATGGAGTAGTACGTCTGAAATGGTGTTCTAGCGCTGGTACCACACCAGCGAGACTATTTATTTATGTTTATGTAGATACACACACATATTTGTCCCAGCAGACAAGCTGGGAGGACAGCGGCATCGTGTCCAATAAACACAAATGGATTTAATTGCAGTCGTCCTCAGATGTCTTCGTCCCCTTTCATTAAAGAAAAGGCTGAATTTATTACAGTCACTCAGATAACAGAAGACTGGAATAAGGAATGATAATTAAACATGTGATAAATTATAATCCAGTGATATAAGACACTGTTTTGTCATTTAATAGAGTTAAAGAAAAAAACAAACAAACAAATGTGTCCTGGACAAATGAGAGACTTTTCTGTTGAACAGTGGGACAAAATACCTGTCAACAGGTGCAGAAGTCTGACTGAGAGGAACAGAAAACACCTGACTGGAGCGGAAACATTAAAGGACTCTTCTACTAAATATTACTTTATGACTAATATAATAAAAAATAATAAAAAAAATCTTTCTGTTGAACTTGAATTAGAAAATAATGTCATGATTTTCATAAAACTTGTATTTATTATTACTATTGTCAGTTTCATCTTATTTCCCAGACAGCTGTTTTCTCCTTCTTTAATGGGAGGGTATGAATACATATGAGGACGACTGTATATGTGTCTAACAAGGATTATTTTCCACTGAAGTTAACGTCAGCTTGACAGGATGAGCTGTCAGCCAGAGGAGAGCTCGTCTAAAGCGCCTCATGTTGCTCATTTACACACAAAGGAAAAGGAAAAGAAATCAAAGTTTAATTACTGGCACCATTTTCTGTCATTTTAAAAATATTTTTGTGTTTTTGTGGGAGAATGGGATCAGTAATTAGATAAACTTGCCATATATAGTTGTCAGACAACGGAGAACTGGAGCACTATGGGTAATTCTCGTCCACTAGAGAGGCCGTCTCATTTTACTGGCAGAAAACAGACGACGTAGAAGACTTCGTTGTCTACGCAGCCTTCATACTTCCCCTGAATCAATACACAGCGTAAGATAACATAAACATAAGTTATTTTAGAATATTAATTTGCATTTTAGTCCCTGACCTTTGATTAAGTTACAAATTGCACCTTTAAATGCTGAAGCTGACCAGCTAGTTAGTGAGTCGTTTAACTGTTACCAATGATCCGGATGAGATGATGATACCTGATCAATACATCCATCTGTATTTTATTTCCAAGACAACAAGCGAAGAGTGTTTTTTCTAAGCGTCTTTTAATTCACAGATTCTGCAGGGCGTGAAAAGAGATGTGATCGTGGAATGAATCAGAGTGATCACATGATGCCTTTACATCCCTGTAACATAAAACCAGGAGCTGCTGCGGTGAAAAGTTCACATCTGAAACTCCCAGTCTGTTTATCCACCATGAAAACCAGACATCATAGTGGAGTTCTGTCATACATGGGCTGCATCTTAATAAGTTAATGTTGGTTTTGATCCTTTATTTGTTTTGTTTTTTTAGCTTTATTGTTATTTAAATGATATTTATCTTGTATATTTATGGTATTTTCACCATGTTTTTATCTGTACGGTGACCTTCAGTGTCTAGAAAGGCGCCTGTGACTAAAATGTAGGATTATTTTTTATAATATTCTGCAGAGCGTACACATAGACCTGTAATTTGGTTGATGTTGGAAGGTAATTCAGGTAATAATACCGCCAGAGGAAGAGGACCACCAGTGTACTGCAGTAGCAGAACTATGGGACTAGATGACATGTAACGTGGAACATGGGTTCAGAAAGTTGGTGGGCCGGTTTGCAGCTTCAGGAAATGAAAACCTCTCAGTGTGACCATCATCAGATCAGATTTTCATGCTCAGAAGGAGAAACATCCCTCCCCCACAGGAGCTCCTGTTACTGGATGATACTGTGGAAACCTCAGAGAAATCCACCTCTCTGTTCTCACATTGACACAAACTGATGCTCGGTGTGTTCCTTTCGCTACCTGCAGATGGGCAACGTCATGGCGTGGCTCTTCGTTTCTCTGAACAGCTTCTTCTCCACCAGAGCGTCCACAACAAGCTGTCTGGCATCAAACCGCTTCACACCCTGTCGGCAGAAAAGAAGCCAGAATATCAACATCAGACCAGGTTATTCTGAAGCTCAGTGTCGACCAGCGATGGGTCACCTGTGGAGCTGGAAAGGTGAAAATCTCGGTGCTGAAGAGCCTGTAAAGCAGAGGTTCTGCAGTAAAAAGGTGAAACTGTAGTTTGACCCTTTATGCAGCTGTGAAGCGTATCTATGGAGATAATTTTAGCTGTAATTGTTCCCTAGCGATGAAATCTGGTGAGGAATTGTTTTTTATCCTTGAGTTGGATCCATATCTACTGCATTCTGTCTTTGTGACAAGGCAAGGCAGGTTTATTTATACAGCACCTTTCATGTACAAGACAATTCAAAGTGCTTTTCATGAAACATTAAAAGCATTACAGAAAAAAGTATAAAAGAAAATACAAATGACAAAATCATAATAAAATCATAAATTATATTAAAATAGTTACAAGCAGAATGAAGTAAAAGTTACTGTGCAGATGTCATGCATAGGCACATGAGAAAAGAAATGTTTTGAACCTGGATTTAAAAGTTTCTACATTTGGTGTAAAATTCATCTCCACTGGCAGCTAAATGCTGCTTCTCCATGTTAAGTCTGGTCTCTGGTCTGGTCTCTGGTCTGGACTCTGGTCTGGACTCTGGTCTGGTCTCTGGTCTGGTCTCTGGTCTGGTCTCTGGTCTGCTCTCTGGTCTGGACTCTGGTCTGGACTCTGGTCTGGACTCTGGTCTGGACTCTGGTCTGCTCTCTGGTCTGGTCTCTGGTCTGGACTTTGGTCTGGTCCTTGGTCTGGTCTCTGGTCTGGTCTCTGGTCTGGACTCTGGTCTGGACTCTGGTCTGCTCTCTGGTCTGGTCTCTGGTCTGGACTTTGGTCTGGTCCTTGGTCTGGTCTCTGGTCTGGTCTCTGGTCTGGTCTCTGGTCTGGACTCTGGTCTGGTCTCTGGTCTGGTCTCTGGTCTGGACTCTGGTCTGGTCTCTGGTCTGGTCTCTGGTCTGGTCTCTGGTCTGGACTCTGGTCTGGACTCTGGTCTGGTCTCTGGTCTGGACTCTGGTCTGGTCTGGTCTCTGGTCTGGACTCTGGTCTGGACTCTGGTCTGGTCTCTGGTCTGGTCTCTGGTCTGGACTCTGGTCTGGTCTCTGGTCTGGTCTCTGGTCTGGACTCTGGTCTGGTCTCTGGTCTGGTCTCTGGTCTGGACTCTGGTCTGGACTCTGGTCTGGTCTCTGGTCTGGACTCTGGTCTGGACTCTGGTCTGGTCTCTGGTCTGGTCTCTGGTCTGGACTCTGGTCTGGTCTCTGGTCTGGACTCTGGTCTGGACTCTGGTCTGGATTCTGGTCTGGACTCTGGTCTGGACTCTGGTCTGGTCTCTGGTCTGGACTCTGGTCTGGACTCTGGTCTGGACTCTGGTCTGGTCTCTGGTCTGGTCTCTGGTCTGGTCTCTGGTCTGGACTCTGGTCTGGACTCTGGTCTGGTCTCTGGTCTGGACTCTGGTCTGGTCTCTGGTCTGGTCTCTGGTCTGGACTCTGGTTTGGACTCTGGTCTGGTCTCTGGTCTGGTCTCTGGTCTGGACTCTGGTCTGGTCTCTGGTCTGGTCTCTGGTCTGGACTCTGGTCTGGTCTCTGGTCTGGACTCTGGTCTGGACTCTGGTCTGGTCTCTGGTCTGGTCTCTGGTCTGGACTCTGGTCTGGACTCTGGTCTGGACTCTTGTCTGGACTCTGGTCTGGTCTCTTGTCTGGACTCTGGTCTGGACTCTGGTCTGGTCTCTGGTCTGGTCTCTGGTCTGGTCTCTGGTCTGGACTCTGGTCTGGTCTCTGGTCTGGACTCTGGTCTGGACTCTGGTCTGGTCTCTGGTCTGGACTCTGGTCTGGACTCTGGTCTGGACTCTGGTCTGGTCTCTGGTCTGGTCTCTGGTCTGGACTCTGGTCTGGACTCTGGTCTGGTCTCTGGTCTGGACTCTGGTCTGGACTCTGGTCTGGACTCTGGTCTGGTCTCTGGTCTGGACTCTGGTCTGGACTCTGGTCTGGTCTCTGGTCTGGTCTCTGGTCTGGACTCTGGTCTGGACTCTGGTCTGGACTCTGGTCTGGTCTCTGGTCTGGACTCTGGTCTGGACTCTGGTCTGGTCTCTGGTCTGGTCTCTGGTCTGGACTCTGGTCTGGACTCTCGTCTGGTCTCTGGTCTGGACTCTGGTCTGGACTCTGGTCTGGACTCTCGTCTGGACTCTCGTCTGGACTATGGTCTGGACTATGGTCTGGTCTCTGGTCTGGACTCTGGTCTGGTCTCTTGTCTGGACTCTGGTCTGGTCTCTGGTCTGGTCTCTGGTCTGGACTCTGGTCTGGACTCTGGTCTGGACTCTGGTCTGGTCTCTGGTCTGGACTCTGGTCTGGACTCTGGTCTGGTCTCTGGTCTGGTCTCTGGTCTGGACTCTGGTCTGGTCTCTGGTCTGGACTCTGGTCTGGACTCTGGTCTGGACTCTGGTCTGGTCTCTCGTCTGGACTCTGGTCTGGACTCTTGTCTGGACTCTGGTCTGGTCTCTGGTCTGGTCTCTGGTCTGGACTCTGGTCTGGACTCTGGTCTGGACTATGGTCTGGACTATGGTCTGGTCTCTGGTCTGGACTCTGGTCTGGTCTCTCGTCTGGTCTCTGGTCTGGACTCTGGTCTGGACTCTGGTCTGGACTCTGGTCTGGACTCCGGTCTGGTCTCTGGTCTGGTCTCTGGTCTGGTCTCTGGTCTGGACTCTGGTCTGGTCTCTTGTCTGGACTCTGGTCTGGACTCTGGTCTGGTCTCTGGTCTGGACTCTTGTCTGGACTCTTGTCTGGACTCTGGTCTGGACTCTGGTCTGGTCTCTCGTCTGGACTCTGGTCTGGTCTCTCGTCTGGACTCTGGTGTGGTCTCTGGTCTGGTCTCTCGTCTGGTCTCTGGTCTGGACTCTGGTCTGGTCTCTCGTCTGGTCTCTGGTCTGGACTCTGGTCTGGACTCTGGTCTGGTCTCTCGTCTGGTCTCTGGTCTGGACTCTGGTCTGGTCTCTCGTCTGGACTCCGGTCTGGTCTCTGGTCTGGTCTCTTGTCAGGACTCTGGTCTGGTCTCTGGTCTGGACTCTGGTCTGGTCTCTCGTCTGGTCTCTCGTCTGGACTCTGGTCTGGACTCTGGTCTGGACTCTCGTCTGGTCTCTCGTCTGGTCTCTGGTCTGGACTCTGGTCTGGTCTCTGGTCTGGTCTCTGGTCTGGACTCTGGTCTGGTCTCTGGTCCTGACTCTGGTCTGGTGTCTAATCTGGTCTCTGGACTGGTCTCTGGTCTGGACTTTGGTCTGGTCCTTGGTCTGGTCTCTGGTCTTCACTCTGGTCAGGACTGTGGTCTGGCCTCTGGTCTGGTCTCTGGTCTGAACTTTGGTCTGGTCCTTGGTCTGGTCTCTGCTCTGGTCTCTGGTCTGGACTCTGGTCTGGTCTCTGGTCTGGTCTCTGGTCTGGTCTCTGGTCTGGTCTCTGGTCTGGACTCTGGTCTGGTCTCTGGTCTGGTCTCTGGTCTGGACTCTGGTCTGGTCTCTGGTCTGGACTCTGGTCTGGTCTCTGGTCTGGACTCTGGTCTGGTCTCTGGTCTGGACTCTGGTCTGGACTCTGGTCTGGTCTCTGGTCTGGACTCTGGTCTGGACTCTGGTCTGGACTCTGGTCTGGTCTCTGGTCTGGTCTCTGGTCTGGACTCTGGTCTGGTCTCTGGTCAGGACTGTGGTCTGGCCTCTGGTCTGGTCTCTGGTCTGGACTTTGGTCTGGTCCTTGGTCTGGTCTCTGCTCTGGTCTCTGCTCTGGTCTCTGGTCTGGTCTCTGGTCTGGACTCTGGTCTGGTCTCTGGTCTGGTCTCTGGTCTGGACTCTGGTCTGGACTCTGGTCTGGTCTCTGGTCTGGACTCTGGTCTGGACTCTGGTCTGGACTCTGGTCTGGTCTCTGGTCTGGACTCTGGTCTGGACTCTGGTCTGGACTCTCGTCTGGACTCTCTGGTCTGGACTCTGGTCTGGTCTCTGGTCTGGTCTCTGGTCTGGTCTCTGGTCTGGACTCTGGTCTGGTCTCTGGTCTGGTCTCTGGTCTGGACTCTGGTCTGGTCTCTGGTCTGGACTCTGGTCTGGACTCTGGTCTGGTCTCTGGTCTGGACTCTGGTCTGGACTCTGGTCTGGACTCTCGTCTGGACTCTCGTCTGGTCTCTGGACTGGTCTCTGGTCTGGACTTTGGTCTGGTCCTTGGTCTGGTCTCTGGTCTTCACTCTGGTCAGGACTGTGGTCTGGCCTCTGGTCTGGTCTCTGGTCTGGACTTTGGTCTGGTCCTTGGTCTGGTCTCTGCTCTGGTCTCTGGTCAGGACTGTGGTCTGAACTCTGGTCTGGTGTCTAATCTGGTTTCTCGTCTGGCCTCTGGTCTCTGGTCTGGACTTTGCTCCAGTCCTTGGTCTTGTGTCTAATCTGGTCTCTGGTCTTGACTCTGGTCTGGACTATGGTCTGGTCTCTAATCTGGACTATGGTCTGGTCTCTAATCTGGACTCTGGTCTGGTCTCTAATCTGGACTCTGGTCTGGACTATGGTCTGGTCTCTAATCTGGACTATGGTCTGGTCTCTAATCTGGACTCTGGTCTGGACTCTGGTCTGGACTAGTTGACCCGAGTCTTCGGATCGAAGAGCTCTGCTTGGTTTATATTCTCTGAACACATCACAGATGTATTCTGGTCCAGAAACATTCTGGGATTTGTAAACAATCAGCAGGGTTTTGAAATCCATCCTGTGACTAACTGGAAACCAGTATAAACTGGAAACCAGTGTAAAGATGTTAAAACTGGTGTGATGTGTTCAGACCTCTTAGATCTAGTTGAAGCTCTAGCAGCAGCATCTGGATGAGCTGCAGATGTTTAATGCTGTTTTTAGGAAGTCGTTCCAGTGATCCAGTCTGCTGGAGATGAATGATGGAGGAGTTTCTCCTGATCTTTCTGGGAGACTAAACTTTTAATTCTGTTGATGTTTCTCAGTTGGTAAAAAGCTTCTTAGTGAAGCTTTTATGTGGCTGCTGAAAGTCAGATCGGAGTCTATCAACACTCCAAGGTTACAGACTTGATTGGTGGTTCTAAGAGCTGGAGTCTCCAGGTGTTTACCAACGCTGACCCTCTTCTCTTTGCTACCAAACAGAATAATCTCAGTTTTGTCTTCATTTAATTGAAGGAAATTCTCTCTCATCCAGGTGTTTATTTGCTCCAAACACTGGCACAGTAAGTCTATTGGACTGTGGTCATCTGGTGACAAAGACACATAAAGCTGCGTGTCATCTGCATAACTGTGATAATTGATGTTAAAGTTGTGTATTATTTGACCCAAAGGGAGCATATACAAGTTGAACAGAAGAGGTCCAAGGACTGACCCCTGAGGTACTCCACAAGTCACGGCCACTCGCTCAGATTCATAGCTATCAATTGTAACAAAATAAGTTTTTAATAGTTTGGGATGATTAACTGTAAGATTTTTACCACTGCCATCCAATTTGTCCACATTTGTGTTTGTGTGTATGAATGCACGCCATAGTCTGGATGAAGATGGGCGGAGCCTCTGTGACGTCGCCTGTAGATTTCTGACAAGCTATTTGGAAGCTTATTGGGCGGTTTCCCACCATCGCCATCTTGGCAGTGTCACATGTGTCATCACTCCCAAGAAATGCAAAAATGGGACAAGAGGTGGTGCTGAGAGGCGGGCTGTGAGCATGGATGGATGACACCCATCAAACTCCAAGCAGTCTGTAGCTAAGAGCTAACTGAGCTAATTCAGAGCTAATATGAGCTAACCAGCTAACAGATGTAGACGAGCTGAAGCTAAATCACGCTGTCAGTAGCTGAAAACCACGGTTGTTTGACACTCTGCCTTCTTGCAGCTAGATATTGGTTACCTGTCAATCAAAAGGACACACCCACAATTACGCTGAATTTTGAGATTAAATCACTTCTAAAGGGAGAAGTTACGAAAAAAAAATCACTTCCTGAACAGTTGTAATAAAGTTGACCTATTTAATGTTCTTTTTTTTTTTTGTTAGCAGGCTGTAAACGTGTTTATTTCTGCTGTAAACATGTTTGTTCCGCTGTAAACATGTTTATTCTGCTGTAAACATGTTTATTTCTGCTGTAAAAGTGTTTATTTCCACTGTAAACATGTTTATTCTGCTGTAAACATGTTTATATTTGCTGTAAACATGTTTATTCTGCTGTAAACGTGTTTATTTCTGCTGTAAACATGTTTATATTTGCTGTAAACATGTTTATTTAGGCTGTAAACATGTTTATTTCTGCTGTAAACATGTTTATTCTGCCGTAAATATGTTTATTTCTGCTGTAAACATGTTTATATTTGCTGTAAACATGTTTATTTATGCTGTAAACATGTTTATATTTGCTGTAAACATGTTTATTTAGGCAGTAAACATGTTTATTTCTGCTGTAAACATGTTTATTCTGCAGTAAACATGTTTATTTCTGCTGTAAACATGTTTATTCTGCAGTAAACATGTTTATTTCTGCTGTAAACATGTTTATTTCCGCTGTAAACATGTTTATTATGCTGTAAACATGTTTATTCTGCTGTAAACATGTTTATTTCCGCTGTAAACATGTTTATTATGCTGTAAACATGTTTATTTATGCTGCAAACATGTTTATTCTGCTGTAAACATGTTTATTTCCGCTGTAAACATGTTTATTATGCTGTAAACATGTTTATTTATGCTGCAAACATGTTTATTCTGCTGTAAACATGTTTATTCTGCTGTAAACATGTTTATTTCCGCTGTAAACATGTTTATATTTGCTGTAAACATGTTTATTCTGCTGTAAACATGTTTATTCTGCTGTAAACATGTTTATATTTGCTGTAAACATGTTTATTCTGCTGTAAACTACAGTACTACGTACAGAACTACGGTACTACAGGCTTCACTTTTAACTGCTGCAGGTTGCCACTTGGTGCCAACACATACAGTTGTCCTGAAATATATTTTCAACCTTCCATTAAAGAAAAGGTTAAATTCCCAGTTATCACTCAGATAACTGGAGACTAATAACAACAAAGCCACTCCAACGTCTGTTTATGACTGAATCTGCATGTTTGTTCAGTCAGTCATCAGAGACAGATCATGTTTAATCCATTCATCTTCATCGATATCGACATGATCTCAGTGAACGGAAACAGTTTTATTGCAGCAGCTGTGTGAAACTGTAAACAAGGCGGAGAAGCCGGGACACACCCAGCACCAGGAGAAAGGAAGGAAACTCCTGCATCCAGGGGGACATCTATCTTATCATTACTGGATCCTGTCTGCTGGGCCTTGTTTGGCTGGAAAACTCTTGTTTCATATTCGTTCCAACCAGTAAAGAATTTAGTTTGCCTTTATTTTTAGACCTGTTCACAGTTCATGTTCATATTTTCCCATCTTTCCTCAAAGTGAATGAATCCATCGGCCTTTAAATTCTGCATCCACTTTGTCCTGAAACAGGACAATCTTACACTTTTTGCTTTTCTTACAGCGCTTTCATAAGTACAAATAAAAAAGGACAAAATAAAAGTTTTTTGTATTTTATAAAGACTTTTTACTCTTTTTAGAGGCCCTAACGTGTCCCTCAGCACTACAGAGGACTTCACACTTCAGGTGTCATCTCATTGTTTTCTTGTTCTTTCTTACTTTTTAGTTTACATCCTTTTCTCCTTTCATGGTTTCCGGTTCCGCTGACAACATGCTTGTTGCTATGGTAACAGTGTTCATGTACCTGTAGCCACTGTCCACAGGACGGCGTCATGGTTCCATCTCCTCCAATCACAGTGAGGCGTGGCAGAGCGTGTCTCTGGGACAGCAGGAAGTCGGTGTGATCATGAGCGGGAGTCACCTTCACTGCTCCTACAGAAGACCAGGAGGACAGCGCTGAAGACCGGGTTGCCCAAAGACTGTCCAGACCGAGGAGGAGCTGGTACTTACCGGTTCCCAGCTGCATGTCCACCAGGGTGTCGGTGATGATGGGGAGGAGTCTGCTGCTGAAAGGATGCCGACAATGCTTCCCATGAAAGGCCTGGAACAAAGAGGTTGAAGAAAACATCATTTCTGCTCATCAGAGGACGTTTTCCTCTGGCTGGGTGGATCCCTAACCCCTAACCCTCGTACCGCAAAAAATGTCAACAAATTCCACAGATAAATGAATAAAACTACTTTTACAACACATTCAGTTGCTTCTGATCTTATTCAGTCCATTAATAAGTACAAAGCCAGAGTTACAGTCTCCGCTGAAGGCTCGGACAAGGCGAGCCACAACGGGCCAACCAGAGTCCAGTCGGGTCCACAGGAAGGATTAAACAGAAGATAATAACTGTAATGTTTAATAAAAGTAACTTTAAATCAGAATTTGTGCATGTAAGGGTTCATGTCTTTATGTTTAATGTAAAACAAGTCAGAAACTTGTTCTATCTTTTTAGCTTTCCTGCACAACAGATGTGACGTCAGTTTCTATGATGAGGTAAGTCTACACACATGCAGACATAGACATATATGTACAGCAAATAGAACCTGTAGATCTAGAAAAGTTATTCTGGTATGAAAATAAATGTATTTTTCTGTTTCTGACACCAAAGATGAAATGCTTGGTGATTTTTTAGATGCATTGTGATGTGGATGTTGTAATAAATATGTTGTTACATTCTGTTACATCCGGCTCTATGGTGGTACTCTACGAGGGCTTCTCGACTAGAGAAGAACCGGTTCTGGTGCTAGAACCAGTGCTTAGATAGTTAGCAAGCAAAGAACTGGTTTTGGTTTCGACCGAAAGAGTCGGGTCGGTGCTGCGTCGTCGCCGGCCGGTCGGCAAGAACAGAAATCAGGATCTGGAAATGTTGGGTTCTTTTGGAGGGGGGGGGGTTAACAATATTTTATATTAATAATATTTTGGTTAAGATTTATTTAGTTTTTGTTTTTTGTTGTTATTTGATATATTGTATGTCACTATTTTGTGGTACATTATAGAACAATAAAGGAAAAAAATTATTTACATAAATCAAAATTTTTAAAAAAATTGATAAGTATATAATAAATAAAAATATGTATTATTGAAATTTCAAACACACTCAAATATTTTTAGAAAACCTAAAATTATCCTCACATAAGTTTATAAATTAAATCGAATAAAATAAATACAAGTTTTTTTTTTTTTATAAATATG
Source organism: Telmatherina bonti (assembly GCF_933228915.1). Lineage (NCBI taxonomy): Eukaryota > Metazoa > Chordata > Actinopteri > Atheriniformes > Telmatherinidae > Telmatherina > Telmatherina bonti. The sequence goes on from NC_136617.1 coordinate 33,994,244, forward strand.
AACGGGTATTAAGAAATTATTACCTGAATAAATCATGTAAATAAATTAAAACATAAATGTGTAACTGAGGCAAAATATTGTGGACATGTCACTCATTTTTCTTCAGAAACTTAGTTATTTATGAGATGAAAGACAGTTTTCTGAATGTAAACATCTCCAATTTGTACTTTTACTTTTAGTACGAAACCAGAGGGAAAACGTGGAGTTTTTATTACTTATCATGCCATTAAAAATGGTCCAACGCAGAGAAAACCAGACTATTCTGACCTGAATATCAACTAAAATGAGTTTGACACCCTGATTTTAATGCTGGAATCTAGATGAATGATTTAGAAAGAAAAACATGTCTGCATGCAGATAAAGTCATCGGCGTGAAGCTCGTCAGTGAAGTCCGAGTCAGAAGGAAGTCTGATCTGAAGTGGTTTTCTACATCCGTCCTGATTCAGTGTTTTCCAGACCGACCTTCTTCCGTAAACTCACCTGATAGCGCGGATCATCCGGGTGGACAGCCACAGCCACATCTCCCAGCATCGTCTCAGGACGGGTGGTGCTCACCGCCACCTCGCCGCCTGCAACACAGGAAGGAAAATCACTAAACGAGCTGAAATAAAACTGTTCCAGCATGAGAAACGTTTCTGAACTAAACCTACCCTGGCCGTCGACAGGATATGCAAAGGTGAGCATCGTCCCGAACTCCACCTTCCTCTCATAACCTGGAACAGACAGCATGGTCTGCCCACCCAGCTCCTTCCAGTCAACCTAATCACACATTCACAGCTTTTACATCATGGACCAGAAGGTCGTCCACACAGCCGGCACAACAACCTGTCCTTCTCTCAGACACCTAAAAGTAAGGATCCCAACGTCTGCTGTTGGGGAAAACTTTACGTTCTGACTTAGATTCTCATATATTTCTGTTGTGGTTCCTGCTCTGACCTGCGCTGCAGTGGGTGTGCCTGTTTCCCTGGCAATCAAGTCCACACCAGGTTCTCATCGGGTAATCAGCAGCAGCAAGATAAAAGGCCAGCTCAGTTCACCAGTCATCGCCTGATTGTTGTTTCATCTGTGGTAACAGCTCTCGGCCATTGCAGCATTTCTGCTTAAGGATTTAAACTGCTTGTTTCACAACTGTCTGTTCTGTCACCAGTGCATGATTCTTGCCTGCCTGCCCGTCAACCTGCCTGCCTGCCCGCCAACCTGCCTGCCTGCCCGCCCGTCAACCTGCCTGCCTGCCCGTCAACCTGCCTGCCTGCCCGCCCGTCAGCCAGCCTGCCTGCCCGTCAACCTGCCTGCCTGCCCGCCCGTCAGCCAGCCTGCCTGCCCGTCAACCTGCCTGCCTGCCCGCCCGTCAGCCTGCCTGCCTGCCCGCCCGTCAGCCTGCCTGCCTGCCCGCCCGTCAGCCTGCCTGCCTGCCCGCCCGTCAGCCTGCCTGCCTGCCCGCCCGTCAGCCTGCCTGCCTGCCCGCCCGTCAGCCTGCCTGCCTGCCCGCCCGTCAGCCAGCCTGCCTGCCCGCCCGTCAGCCAGCCTGCCTGCCCGCCCGTCAGCCAGCCTGCCTGCCCGCCCGTCAGCCAGCCTGCCTGCCCGCCCGTCAGCCAGCCTGCCTGCCCGCCCGTCAGCCAGCCTGCCTGCCCGCCCGTCAGCCAGCCTGCCTGCCCGCCCGTCAGCCAGCCTGCCTGCCCGCCCGTCAGCCAGCCTGCCTGCCCGCCCGTCAGCCAGCCTGCCTGCCCGCCCGTCAGCCAGCCTGCCTGTCAGCCTGCCTGCCTGCCCGTCAACCTGCCTGCCTGCCCGCCCGTCAGCCTGCCTGCCTGCCCGTCAACCTGCCTGCCTGCCCGCCCGTCAGCCTGCCTGCCTGCCCGTCAACCTGCCTGCCTGCCCGCCAGCCTGCCTGCCTGCCCGTCAACCTGCCTGCCCGCCCGTCAACCTGCCTGCCCGCCCGTCAACCTGCCTGCCCGCCCGTCAACCTGCCTGCCCGCCCGTCAACCTGCCTGCCTGCCCGTCAACCTGCCTGCCTGCCCGTCAACCTGCCTGCCTGCCCGCCCGTCAGCCAGCCTGCCTGCCCGTCAACCTGCCTGCCCGCCCGTCAACCTGCCTGCCCGCCCGTCAACCTGCCTGCCCGCCCGTCAGCCTGCCTGCCCGCCCGTCAGCCTGCCTGCCCGCCCGTCAGCCAGCCTGCCCGCCCGTCAGCCAGCCTGCCCGCCCGTCAGCCAGCCTGCCCGCCCGTCAGCCAGCCTGCCCGCCCGTCAGCCAGCCTGCCCGCCCGTCAGCCAGCCTGCCCGCCCGTCAGCCAGCCTGCCCGCCCGTCAGCCAGCCTGCCCGCCCGTCAGCCAGCCTGCCCGCCTGCCCGCCCGCCCGCCCGCCTACCTGCCCGCCCACCTGCCTGCCCGCCCGCCCGCCGACCTGCCTGCCCGCCCGCCCGCCGACCTGCCTGCCCGCCCGCCCGCCGACCTGCCTGCCCGCCCGCCCGCCGACCTGCCTGCCCGCCCGCCCGCCGACCTGCCTGCCCGCCCGCCCGCCGACCTGCCTGCCCGCCCGCCGACCTGCCTGCCCGCCCGCCGACCTGCCTGCCCGCCCGCCAACCTGCCTGCCCGCCCGCCAACCTGCCTGCCCGCCAACCTGCCTGCCTGGCCACCTACCATTCTGCCCAGGAGAACAATAAACCTGTCCTAGTATCCACATCCAATCTGCACTTGGGTCCTTGTTTGTCCTACACTACAACAATTTCACAATAATTCTTAGGGTGTGTTTATTTCTGATCATGGCTTTGTGGGCTTTCTGGATGAAGGTAACCCTCCTGTTGTCCTTCAGGTCATAATGACCCATCTATGTGGTGGACACAGCAGGAGGGTTAGGAAGCTACGTTCCACAGTGTCTGCTGTACAGACACAGCTGTGTGTAGAGGTCTGACATGTCTGCATTCAGACATCTGATTAACTAGAAAACTCTCTTCCTTCATGAGGGTTACAGCTGATAACAGACTGCTCTTCAGGGCAGACAACTGACGTGGTAAACATGCCAGGTAAAAGGCTGAAGACTTTCCGGCCCGTCGGACATCTGGACCGTCTCTCCAAACTGCAGATTGTATTACTCTGTTCTTTAGTTTCTGTTAAATAAACTTTGTCATCTTTTTCCCTTCAGAACCAGACTCCTCGTCATCGACAGACTTTTTCCACAACATCTGGAATCCAGTTGGATCCTGCAGAATGATCTCTATTGCAGCCTTCCTCTGTCTAAAGAAGACGCTGCAGACGAGCTGAGAAACGTCATCTAGAATAATACCGCGGCGTTTTTATCTGATTCATTCTGAGCTTCTGGTTCATGAGCAGGTGAACGCAGAACATTTACATGACATGTACGTTACTGCTGGACACGAAGAGAGCAGAGGTGTTAGATGTGTGGCTACTTCTTCTGTCAGACACCCGACTAACAGCTGGACACCGCTGTCTGTCTTTCACTTCTCCTGCAAACACCAAGCTGCTCATATGAACCGCAGTCACGTCTGAACAGAGAGCTCAGGTTTGGCCCTGGAAGTAGGTCATCGATCAAACAACAAGCCTTGGCTTATTTTAATCAGCATCTTCTTCCAGGATAAAGAAAAGCTCACGCTGAACATCCCGCGTGTAACTCTGTCCTAACACGCCACCGTTCAGGTCTTAGTTTCTTCTCCATTCACCGTCTCACCTCGATGTCAGAGATGGCCGACTGAAGAGCACAGCTCCAGTTGATCAAACCTTCTGATCGATAAATCAAACCAGAGTCGCACAACCTGACAAAAGCTGCCGTCACGGCTCTGCAGAAAGCCTGAAACAGAGGAAGACTTAGTGAGGTCTGGGAACAGCTGCTGTTTAACTGCAGCAAATATTACTCATCTTTTTACATTCATTGTATTGTTGATTTATTCCAACGTTGTTGCAACATCTTTTCTGGTCGGAACTAAAGTGACGTTCCTTGTTGCACAGCGACCTTTTAGTTACGTCCACCTGCTGTGGAAGGACGAGACAGAAGCGTTTTCTCTGCATGAAGACGATGAACGACTACAGTTGTGTCCATATGTCTTCGTCCCCTTTCATTACAGAAAAGCTGAATTTACAACAGTCACTCAAATAACTGGAGACTTAAAAAAGGAACAAGAACTAAAAATGTGCAAAAATATAATCTAGTAATATAAGACAGTTTTTTCATTTCATTGAGTTGAAGAAAGAAAAAACAAACAAATGTGTCCTGGACAAATGAGAGACTTTTCTGTTAAACAGTGGGACAAAATACCTGTCAACAGGTGCAGAAGTCTGACTGAGAGGAACAGAAAACACCTGACTGGAGCGGAAACATTAAAGGATTCTTCTACTAAATATTACTTTATGACTGATGGAATATGTAATAAATTATCTTATTTGTTTGCTTTTTAAAAAAAAATATTTCTATTGAACCAGAATTAGAAAATAATGTAATGATTTTCATAAATTTTTTTTATTTATTATTACTTTAGTCAATTTCAGCTGATTTTACAGGCAGCTGTTTTTTTTTCCTTATTTAATGAAAGGGGATGAATAAATATGAATAAATATGAATAAATATGAGCACAACTGTACATGCTGATCTGCAGCTATATTACTAAATGATATTTTTGCAATTTTTTAGTTATTGTTCCATTTTTAAGTCTCCAGTTATTTGAGTGACTGTTGTAAATTCAGCTTTTCTTTAATGAAAGGGGATGAAGACATATGAGCACAACTGAAGGTAGCGACGCTGTGTTTAAATCCATCTACTTACAGTGAGATGGATCAACTCCCAGTTAAGACAGAAGAGAAGCTGCTGGGATTTTCCAGTTACAGGACAGAAAGTCTGATTTCAGCAGGTTAATAATGAATGTTTTTGTCCCCTCTGAAGAAACGTCCCACCTCGTCTTTGGTTCTAGATGAGAAGATTCAACCTGGAAGCCACGGTTTAAACGAGGGGTTTCCAGAGTGGGCCATCAAGCCAAGTCCTGCAGCTTTTCAATGTATCCCTGCTCCAACACAGCTGATTCAAGTTAATATGATCCAACAGCCTATGAAATTCTACACAATAACTCACAAAGTCAGGTGTGTTGCAGCAGGAAAACACTGAGAAGCTGCAGGATTGTGGCCTTTAGGCAGCGGAGCTGGAGTACCTCCATACACCCCACTGGAGAAGGACCGTTGGAGCGCTAAACACAGGTTCCACCTCCACCTCCGATCTATAAAAGTCACCTTCAGCGTGGACGTGAAGCGAAAACATCTTCCTGATGTCTGAGTTTACCGTTATCACCGTTAAAAAGACTTTTCATTGTTTCCCTTCAAAGGAGGAAACTTTCTCTCCGTTCATCACCGAACCGGCTGGAGGCTTACTGGGTCCATGGTGAAACAGGCTCTGCTCCAGTCCAGAGACGCTCCCAGTCCCCTCAGCTGCTGGTAGATCGCCTCCCCCTTCCTGGCACACAGGCAGGAGGTCAGAGGAGCAGGCAGGAGGTCAGAGGAGCAGGCAGGAGGTCAGAGGAGCAGACAGGAGGTCAGAGGAGCAGGCAGGAGGTCAGAGGAGCAGGCAGGAGGTCAGAGGAGTAGGCAGGAGGTCAGAGAAGTAGGCAGGAGGTCAGAGGAGCAGGCAGGAGGTCAGAGGAGCAGGCAGGAGGTCAGAGGAGCAGACAGGAGGTCAGAGGAGCAGGCAGGAGGTCAGAGGAGCATGCAGGAGGTCAGAGGAGCAGGCAGGAGGTCAGAGGAGCATGCAGGAGGTCAGAGGAGCATGCAGGAGGTCAGAGGAGCATGCAGGAGGTCAGAGGAGCAGGCAGGAGGTCAGAGGAGCAGACAGGAGGTCAGAGGAGCAGGCAGGAGGTCAGAGGAGCATGCAGGAGGTCAGAGGAGCAGGCAGGAGGTCAGAGGAGCAGGCAGGAGGTCAGAGGAGCATGCAGGAGGTCAGAGGAGTAGGCAGGAGGTCAGAGGAGCAGGCAGGAAGTCAGAGGAGCAGGCAGGAGGTCAGAGGAGCAGGCAGGAGGTCAGAGGAGCAGACAGGAGGTCAGAGGAGCAGACAGGAGGTCAGAGGAGTAGGCAGGAGGTCAGAGGAGTAGGCAGGAGGTCAGAGGAGCAGGCAGGAGGTCAGAGGAGCAGGCAGGAGGTCAGAGGAGTAGGCAGGAGGTCAGAGGAGCAGGCAGGAGGTCAGAGGAGCAGGCAGGAGGTCAGAGGAGTAGACAGGAGGTCAGAGGAGTAGGCAGGAGGTCAGAGGAGCAGGCAGGAGGTCAGAGGAGTAGGCAGGAGGTCAGAGGAGCAGGCAGGAGGTCAGAGGAGTAGGCAGGAGGTCAGAGGAGTAGGCAGGAGGTCAGAGGAGCAGGCAGGAGGTCAGAGGAGCAGGCAGGAGGTCAGAGGAGTAGGCAGGAGGTCAGAGGAGCAGGCAGGAGGTCAGAGGAGTAGGCAGGAGGTCAGAGGAGCAGACAGGAGGTCAGAGGAGCAGACAGGAAGTCAGAGGAGCAGGCAGGAGGTCAGAGGAGCAGGCAGGAGGTCAGAGGAGCAGACAGGAGGTCAGAGGAGCAGACAGGAGGTCAGAGGAGTAGGCAGGAGGTCAGAGGAGTAGGCAGGAGGTCAGAGGAGCAGGCAGGAGGTCAGAGGAGCAGGCAGGAGGTCAGAGGAGCAGGCAGGAGGTCAGAGGAGCAGGCAGGAGGTCAGAGGAGTAGGCAGGAGGTCAGAGGAGTAGGCAGGAGGTCAGAGGAGCAGGCAGGAGGTCAGAGGAGTAGGCAGGAGGTCAGAGGAGCAGACACAGCCGTCTCTGACGGAGTGAAAAACTTACTCCTCCTTCCATTTCCAGACCTCCTGTAGGAACTCCTCTCTGGAGAAGTCCTGCCGGAGTTTCCCGGTCCTCCTCAGCAGTCTCCTCTCCACCACAGCCTGAGACAGAGGAGACGCCGGCTCAGTGAGGAGCTGGAGGGTCAGGAGACGCCATCCGCTTTTACAGAGACGTTTCAGACCAGAAACATGAGAGCAGAGAAACAGGAAGGAAAGCGGTGATGATGCAGACCTGTGTCGCTATGCCGGCATGGTCGCATCCAGGAACCCAGAGAACTCTGCAGCCCTGCATCCGTCTCCTGGAGGAGGAAAACGTCTGTGAGTGAAGCAGCTTTCCTGGGACGCTCAGCAGACAGTGTCGGGGTTACCATCGAACCAGCGCGTCCTCCACGGCGACGGTCAGAGCGTGGCCCAGGTGCAGAGTCCCCGTCACGTTGGGAGGAGGGATGCAGAGAGAGAAGGTTCGCTCCACACCGTGAGACAACCGCTGTGGAGGAGGAGGAGGAGGACAAACGTCAAACAGCCGTCTGTTTCTCCTCTGCAGACAGCCACACTCCAGATCTGTTTTGCTCGGCTTTTGCTTTAATAAACTGGTTTATATGAACATAATTATAATTTTAGACTCATGTGGATCTTATATCAGATCCACATAAATCCATAAACTAATCCATATATTGGATCAGTTCTAATCTCTTTTACTTGGACGATGTCTGTCAAAGTGTCCGTAGATGACTTTGTTGTGGACTGGTGTAAATAAAGCTGGATTCAACTGAACTGAATTATGATCTATAATATTTATTGTATAAAATAATTTCATGTGGAATCAGAAAAAGTTTTTCTCACGTCTTGATCAGGACTGAAGAATCCCTCTTTTTCCCACCACTGATACCAGCAGGACTCCACGTACTCTGGACTATAAGAAGAAGGAAAATCTGTTTTTGTGTCTGCAGAAAAAGAGAAGAAGAAAAATAAAAGAGTTTGTGTGTGCAGGAAGAAACCGCAGGTGGACCTGCAGGGTTGGAAACAGCATTCAGTCACCTTTCTTTGCTCCAGGAGGAGCTGGGGAGGTGTAAACGATCTTCTCCTTCTCGCTCCAGTTAACTATGTTATTCTCAGAGCTCTGAAAACACAAATATTAGAATTTAAATAAAACTGGATCACCTCTGCAGAGGTTTCAGGACAAGAGTCCGAGCTGAGGTTTATCCTCCGATCGACTACAGGAACTCTGAGAGGGACATGAAGAGGTTGAGATTTGGACTCCACCGTTCAGCGGGACAAATGGGAGACAGGAGGATGTTGAGAGAGACGAAAGCAGTCATCCTCTGGTAACGAGCCGAGAGAAACACATCACAGGTCCGTCATGCAAACCAGCATTTTCTGTTTTATTTACCTGTTAAAGACTGATTCCATCAGGATGAATTATTTCCCCTCGGGGATAAATAAAGATCAAGAGTGATCAAAGATCAAATCTTTGATTTGATTTGAACATTAAATCTGACATTTCAGGATTATACTCCACTTGTAAAAAAACATTAGAAAAAAATCATTAGATTATTTATATTTTATGATGAAGGCTGTTGTTAATTATCTATTCAATAATTCAGTCCAATTCAATTCAACTTTATTTATATAGGGTCAAATAATAATAATAATACCTCAACGATAATCTTTTTCAGGTTATTGTTTTGTGGCACAAAGAAGGACTTTGCTTAAGATTTAATGTTTTATGAAGTAAAGATGCTAACTCTGTTTCAACCATGAGAACACATCAGAAACAAACCAAACCATCAACATTTAATTCAACATGGTGCCGACTTCACATCTTCTGTTTAGACTTCAGCAAACATCTCCAGTGATGTCCAGGTATTTACTGCCTGTCTGAAGGCAGAGTGTTGAGCTGCTGTCATGCATTCATGGCTGTGTTGTCTGGTTCTAAAACTCCAAAAAGATTGTTAGATCAGCAGAGAAAGGTGGAGGATGATGACATACAAAAGCTGTTCTATGATTTTTTAAAGATTTAATTGTTAGGTTTGAACATTTTTGGCTCCTAACAGAGGAAATTTCTCTCCACAGTAGTAATGAGGCTTGAGAACCCTGAATATTGTCATTTCCCCTCACACCACTGCCTCGTTCTCTCGTCTCTCTGTGTTTCCACTCACAGGCTGTTGACCTGACAGAATGGCCTTCTCCCGCTGTCGTTTGCGTCGCTGTTTCTCAGCTTGAGGCCGAGGAGAGGAGTCCAGCTGAGATGAGACAGAGGGAGGACATTTTGGTGGGTTGTTGGACCACAACCGGGCAGCACTCCTTTCTGCCAGCCTCCGACTCAGAGTATGGCCTGCCCGCCACATCATGAGTTATGTTGTCACGCTGGAAACAAACAGAATCACAATCTGGTCACTTCCCATAACTCCTTTTATTTAAGTCAGCAAAAAGAAAGCAAATGAGTGTTTAGTGGACTTTATCTCTGTTGTAAAAATACCTGTTAGAAATACATCCTTTACTGTTTAAAAGCCTGTTTATTTTTCTTTTAAATGGATCCACATTTGTAATGAACATGTATGTGGGATGAGCAGCAGAGAGTGTGTGGGATGAGCAGCAGAGTGTGTGGGATGAGCAGCAGAGTATGTGTGGGCTGTGCCCATTAAAACTTCCAAATCTTCTCTGATTCTGCTAAAAAAAAAAGAAAAAAAAGAAAAAAAAAAAGCATTTTCATCATGAATGGGGCTCCATGCAAAAGGTAAATTAACAGACTTCACAACAGTATCAGTCTGCAGAGTAGAAACATTGTTTAAAAACATGACAATCCACTAAACCAGTCATAAATAGACTTTTTCTTCTTGTTGTATTTCATAAGTTAAGTCTACTTACTGGTTTGAACACACTGAGAGCATTGGGACATGTCAGCCACGACCTTTAATCAGACCAGCTCTGCATCTACAGTTCCCCTTTCCTAAAATACAACGACGTCTTTGTCGCCATTAAAGGAATTTATAAATCTTTTTTATTTTGTTTAAAATGCCGCGTCATTTGATGTTATTCCATGTTTGATATTAGCATGAGCCAGTTTGTTGACGGGAAGCTAAAACGTGACGGACATGAGGAAACAAACGTGGTCCGACTGGAAATATCTTCCCCCGATTTCTACCGTTGTAAAGCTCATAGATATCGTATATATGATGTCTATGGTAAAGCTGCATCGAAGCGGAACCAAACTTCCTGCGATTTTCAACAAAATAAATGAATCACAGAATTCTTTTATTATACTTGAGTGAGGAGGAGATTCTGGCAAGATATGCCAGATGGTTAAGAAGTAAAATTAGTGGAATTGAACAATTCACAATTGAAGATATTATTTTTTGCAACTCAAAACTTACAAAAGAGATTTCTCTTCTGACAAATATTACTATTATTATGGGTAAATACCATATTCACAAAAATAAATGAAAAAAACAGATGCCAAATATAAACTGCTTTAAAAATGAATTTAGAATACTCCTGTACTCCATAAAATATATTGATAATCCTAATCAAACTGTTGCTAATTTTTGTGATGCTGTAAAATGTATCACCCTGTAAGTTGTTTTTATGGTTCTGTTTGTCTGGTAATTTTACATAAGGTAAAATTTAAAAAAAAAAAAAAAAAAAAAAAAAAGATAAAATAAAATTAAATAAATAAAATAAAATAAATGAATAATGGAACTTATTATTCACAAACAGTAAACATTACCAACCCAAACATATATTTATTTCAACATTAAAAATAATAAAAACCAGTGTTTTGTCCGTTTATTTTTCCTATTTTTGTTCAAACTCGCTGATCGTGTTGCTATGGTTGCTATGATTAGAACGTGACACTTCCGGTTTGAGTCTAGCGGACATCCGGTTTGAGTCGACTTGTTTTTAACTTTACTCGTGTTGTCTTCATCTCAAATAGTGCAACACCTTCCTCATCAGGTCAACAGTATCTTATTTTTATTCAGTTTGTGGTTTTAATAACCGGGACAAGTCCTTGCAGCGCCACTAACGTGATACTGAACACATTAAACGTCCGACTCTAACAAGCAGCTAACGTTAGCGTTAGCAGGGATGGCGGAGGTTCCCGGGACTTCGAGCGAGACGATCACGGAGACCGTTCAGACCAGCACGCCGCCGCCGCCCCAGCAGGTAAAACCGTAGGACACTGTTAGGGAAACACTGTGTTAAATAAACTCATAGGGAGAAGAATGACACCTTTTTGATTTGTCATGAAGCCGTGATGTTCGTGGACGACTCCCGTGTTTTCAGTGTGAACGCCTCATGGAGCTTCAAGAGGCCTGTAGTTTTATCTACCTTAAGATGTAGTTAAATCTGCCTTAAGATGTAGTTAAATCTGCCATAAAATTTTTGTTTCATCTGCCATAAGATGTAGTTTCATCTGCCTGAAGATGTAGTGTCATCTGCCTGAAGATGTAGTTTCATCTGCCTGAAGATGTAGTTTCATCTGCCTGAAGATGTAGTGTCATCTGCCTGAAAATGTAGTGTCATCTGCCTTAAGATGTTGTTTCATCTGCCTGAAAATGTAGTGTCATCTGCCTGAAGATGTAGTTTCATCTGCCTGAAGATGTAGTTTCATCTGCCTGAAGATGTAGTGTCATCTGCCTGAAAATGTAGTGTCATCTGCCTTAAGATGTTGTTTCATCTGCCTGAAAATGTAGTGTCATCTGCCTGAAGATGTAGTTTCATCTGCCTGAAGATGTAGTGTCATCTGCCTGAAGATGTAGTTTCATCTGCCTGAAGATGTAGTTTCATCTGCCTGAAGATGTTGTTTCATCTGCCTGAAGATGTAGTTTCATCTGCCTGAAGATGTAGTTTCATCTGCCTGAAGATGTAGTTTCATCTGCCTGAAGATGTAGTTTCATCTGCCTGAAGATGTAGTGTCATCTGCCTGAAGATGTAGTTTCATCTGCCTGAAGATGTAGTTTCATCTGCCTGAAGATGTAGTTTCATCTGCCTGAAGATGTAGTTTCATCTGCCTGAAGATGTAGTTTCATCTGCCTGAAGATGTAGTTTCATTCATCTGCCTGAAGATGTAGTTTCATTCATCTGCCTGAAGATGTAGTTTCATCTGCCTGAAGATGTAGTTTCATCTGCCTGAAGATGTAGTTTCATCTGCCTGAAGATGTAGTTTCATTTGCCTGAAGATGTAGTTTCATCTGCCTGAAGATGTAGTGTCATCTGCCTGAAGATGTTGTTTCATCTGCCTGAAGATGTAGTTTCATCTGCCTGAAGATGTAGTGTCATCTGCCTGAAGATGTAGTGTCATCTGCCTGAAGATGTAGTGTCATCTGCCTGAAGATGTAGTGTCATCTGCCTTAAGATGTAGTGTCATCTGCCTTAAGATGTAGTGTCATCTGCCTTAAGATGTAGTTTCATCTGCCTGAAGATGTAGTTTCATCTGCCTTAAGATGTAGTGTCATCTGCCTTAAGATGTAGTGTCATCTGCCTGAAGATGTAGTTTCATCTGCCTGAAGATGTAGTTTCATCTGCCTGAAGATGTTGTTTCATCTGCCTGAAGATGTTGTTTCATCTGCGTTAAGCTGTTGTTTCATCTACCTTAAATTCATTTCAGTGGAAGGTTATTATCTGAAGGTCAGTGGTGAAACTGGACGTGTTAACATGTGATTTGTAGCTGTTTTTTCACACTTCTTCCTCTGGGTTCAGGTGTGCATCAGGACCTGAGCTGGTCTTTCTGATGAAATCTTCCTGCTGGAAAGCAGATAATCTCATCTTTCTGCTGGAAAGCAGATAATCTCATCATGTCGTGCTCCACAGAAACACAAAGAGCACGTTGACTACAACCAGAGCACACAGATTGATCAGCTTTATCTGAACACGAAGGTTGCTGATTAAATCGTGAAATCTCATTGGTTGCTGCCTTTTAATAATGTCACAAGCATGTGACCATCCGGTGTGGTTTGTGCAGAAGCCATGCACGCGTGCATGCACAAACACTTCTTTCAAGTGATTGAAAACACCAGATGAGCCAAAAATAACTGTTTTCAGAGGTGGAAGCTGCAGTGTGGAAATGAAGCAGATGCTTTAGGCCTATCAGTAAGGAAGAGGCGAGGCCTTCATCCCATCCAAGAGTCCTGTGGAACTGTGGAACTCCTTTCCCCACATTGCTTCATTAAACCCCCTCCTTCGGACACACACACGTGTTCAAACACATCCATCCCTACCCCCAAATTCTGTGTTATTATTTGACCTAACGTTTTTATTATGTCTAATCATATGGTGGACGTTCAGGATTTCATCTAGAAATATCTCTTGGGGAGGTTGGGAGGATTTCTTTTTTCTAAGTGTTTCTGTTGGCTTCTTGTCCTCCGCTGGGCTTCTGGAGGAGGCTTGATCTCCATCACTTCAGGAAACACAGATAGTGGAGATCACACATCACGCCAAATAGGAACCAATTCCACCATATTCAATGTTTTACAGCCGATCCCAGCTTCACCATCAAAGTCTGCCATTTTCTTTGTTTTCCTCAGCATGGAAATCGTGGGTTCTGACTAATCCCTGGATACTCTGCTCAGTCATAGAATACTTATTTGTAATGGCTTTTTTGTTTTATTTTTAACATGTTTGTGGTTTCAGTCTACATTTTTTTCCTCACAAATTAGGACAACAACAAAAGTATAAAAAATATTTCAGTTTTGAGCAGGAATTACAATTTTTCTGTAGATCTATCAAATAAAAGAACTAGAAAAGCACTCGGAGAGCGTACACCTCCACCTAGCATACTGATATTAACACCCAACATAACTTCAGAGTGATCCAGAATCCAGGATCTCTTCCGGATCTCCACCAAAATGTAATCCTTTGTTCTTTGTGAGACCCCCAACATATCCTGAAAATGTCATCAAAATCCATCCATACCTTTTTAGAGTAATGTTGCTAACAGACAACCAAACAAACTCTGTTTGTTTGCTAAGTATGCTTTGCCTTTGTATGCTAAGAATTGTCCATGTAGTCCAGTAGTTTTCTGCTCCCACACATCTCCAGCCTGCCGATCCTCCAGATAACATGTAGACACACCTGATGGTCCCGTATAACTGTCACCTCATCCACAGCATCATCCGGCAGGCCTTTCAGGCTCTAGCTAGGGTTTTCCTATTGGTTCAGGATCAACTGATCACATCAGACTCCAGAAACGTTCAGCCAATTGGATGGAAACGTTTTCAGCTGCATATTTTGTACATTTCAATGATATTCCTGTTACCTGGGTTGACTTACTCGGACATTCAGGGTCTGGATAAGTACGACAAAGCTGGTTATTAATTCGGTAATTTCATTTTATGGTTAATTTTAGGCTGTGTAATTGTTGTTATTGGGATTATTGGTTCAAACACAATCCCAGGGAAGCTAAATGCACTTTGTAATAAGTCAAGAACAAGTACTTCAAAAGGTGTCAGTGACAAAGCTTCATTACTTCATCAAATGCATTGCATGTGTCCTTAAAAACTGTTTCTCTCTTAAGTACTCCTCTCAACAGAACAGTCAGCCATTTTCCAAGAGAACTGATTGGACAGGACGCAGTGTTTTTACACTTTTTGATCTCTTATCCAGAACAAAACCTTCTCCGGGGCAGGTTAGCCATTCATCACTTCATGGTGATAAGAAGTGAACCTGCTTTGTAGGACAGAAAACCAAGGGTTAACGCTGAAGTTATCTGGGTAAGAGAAGATCCAGCTTCGTCAAACAGGCCTCTGCTGGAGGACTAGTTGTTGTTATGGTTGACTGGTTTAACAACAACTGTTGAGTGGCAGCTGGGTAAATAATTTGATCATCCAGGAGGTGAAGAGTCATAGATTGTGTGCATTTGGTCCTATCAGAGATATAACAGTTTATAATGTCATTGTTAAAAAAGGGGGAAAAATGGGATTCCTTACTTTTACCCACTCCTCTTCGGACTCTTTTTTTTTTTGTTTCTTTTGTTTTGTGTGTGTTTGTCTTAAATCGTGTTGGAAAAAATGAACAGAATTAAAAGAACATCATGATGACAGATTAAGACTTTAGCTGCTCTGTCTGAACCATGGCTTCCTGTCTGATGTGTTGCAGGAGGGACGAAGCCTAACAATCAAGCTGAGAAAGAGGAAGACGGAGAAGAAGGTGGAATGGTCTAGTGACACTGTGGACAACGAGCATTTGGGAAGAAGGTCCTCCAAATGTGAGTTCACACCCAGTTTGATAGTCTCCAAGTTCTCCTGGTGTCTTTCCATGGAGCTGGGAGGGTACAGAAGTTCTGTAACTTATGTCTCCGTTTGTGTAACTTTAATAAATCACATCCAGTAGTACAGACTCATTCTGCAAGTCGGTGTTTTTATAAGTCCAAAACATTTGTTCCCATTTTACACATCCACTCTAGAGCCCGTCAGATTCTCTAATCCATAACCAGTCACGATGAGAAGAGGGCTAAGATTCTTTGTGTCCTCAGCCAAACATTATGTCCAGTGGAAAAGTACTTATACCGCTGTCTGACCTGGGCCAGGTAACACAATTAGGTTAATGGAAACTCACAAGTTGTCTCAGAAAAGAGGTTAATCTCCTCAGTGATCAGATCATAAGTTTTTATTCACCCATAAACAGACTTCTCTTACTTCAACCCTCCTCTGTATGCTGCAGGTTAGGGCTTAAAGAAATCTGACCGGTTCTGGAGGATTGGTTGCTATGGGACAAATGTTTTGTATTTGTACATTTTACTTGTATTTTTTATTTGTATTTTCTGACTTACAGAAATAATCCTTACTTGTAGATCTTATCTGCATCTGTACTGTTATAGTCACACCTGTGAAGATAAAGGTTATAAACACATGGTCCAATCCTAATGCCATATGTTCTCATGTTGCTGTGCACGTTACCGATTCTGACAACGTCCTATGAAGCATCAGCTATACAACTGTCCATGTTCTGTTCAATTTTACAACTTTTCTACAGTACATCTAGATCTGGTAGTAGATAGGGCTCGGTTGTTGATTGTATCATTTGTTTGAACAGGTGAGCAAAAGTTTTGTAAGACATAATTAAAACAGATTAAAACTTATTATGTATTTTCAAGTCCATAGTAAAACAACTTGTAAGCATTTGTCTCTAGAGTCTTTATCTGTACACCAATAAACAGGTGTTTGGTTAGCTTAAAACTCTCTGTTCCTTTCCATCACTCTGAGGAGGAACACAATTATTTTCCAGGTGATTTGTAAACAAGTATGTTGTCACCATGACCCTCCCTAGCTAGTGAGGGCATTACTGGATGTAAATGACCAGGAATATTCAGGAACATGGAGTATTTATGGTGGCGTTATCATAGATCACTCTTTGTGGAGACGACAGATAAATGCCTGCAAAGCTTCCGTAAAGGGTAATTATAAACTATATATAAACTATATACCTTGATAAACTAAAGGGTAATTATTATCACAATTTACCCCACAGAGTTACACACTTGATTATGTAAATAATATCAGCTGGGGGTTCCAGAGATCTAGCCCAGTCTTTAGGGTTAAAATGCTCAAAAATGGCTGCAAACTACACCTGTTCTGTTTTTTAATTTAACTTTGTCAAATGTCATTAGAATTTCTAATGATTCGATTCTAAATGATTTGATAATGTGGTTCTGTATGTGGATGGTGTGTTTCCGTATGTGGATGATGTGGTTCTTTTAGTGGATGATGTGGTTCTTTTGGTGGATGATGTGGTTCCGTATGTGGATGATGTGGTTCTTTTAGTGGATGATGTGGTTCTTTTGGTGGATGATGTGGTTCCGTATGTGGATGATGTGGTTCATTTGGTGGATGATGTGGTTCATTTGGTGGATGATGTGGTTCCGTATGTGGATGATGTGGTTCTTTTGGTGGATGATGTGGTTCTGTCTCTGTTGTGTTCCAGGCTGCTGTATTTATGAGAAGCCCCGACAGTTTGGAGAGTCTTCCTCTGAAAGTGAAGGAGATGAGGATGAGGAAGGCTGTGGAAGTGCTCACTGCATCCTGGGCCACGGCAGGAGAGGCCATGGACAGAGGGGGGAGGGGGGGACCACTGCTCCTCCAAACTCTGGAGGGTCGCACTCCCACTAACAAGCAGTGCTGGATGAAGTGGGGGTTGTGAAGGGGTGTGTGTGTATGTGTGTGTGGGAAGGGGATCTCATTAAAAACCTGCACTCATTGTTTTAGTTTAGTCCCATCAGAGGTTCATATGTCAGGAAGTTCCAGCTGCTGAAGGACAGATGTGGAGATCAACATGACAAAGTTTAACATGTCATCGTGGTTCTGTATGGTCCAGCTAATTCATATCAAATCACACAGAGTTTCAATATTTTCTAAAACACATCAGAGAAGACCTCTGTGTCTGGGTGGAGGCTGGTCTCCGGGTGGAGGCTGGTCTGGTCTCCAGGTGGAGGCTGGGTTCTAGTCTGTTCTCTACTGACTGCCACTGACAATCTGTCATTCCATGGAGACATCTCCTGTTTTAAATAGTTTAAACTGGACAAATTTACTGTCTTATTTTTCAGAAGCAGTTTGGTTCTGCTGGTCTAAAGACGTGTCATTGATGGATCTTCTGTTCTTCAGCAGCACTGTGTCTCCATATTCATGTCGCTGACACGTCATGATTTGGTTCAGGAGTCACATGATTGATGGTGGACGTTACTGCTGCTAAATGTGCAGAAAACAGCAGTCGTCAATCAAATAGTGACCTTTAGATTGTGTGATAGTACTGAACGAGCTGAAAGACCCAGACCAGCAAAGAGACTTGTCCCAGCAGAGGTGACGGAACTTGTCTCAGCAGGCGTAAAGGAACTTGTCCCAGTTGGTGCGATGGGACTTGTCCCAGTTGGTGCGATGGGACTTGTCCCAGTAGGTGCGATGGGACTTGTCCCAGTAGGCGTAAAGGGACTTGTCCCAGTTGGTGCAATGGGACTTGTCCCAGCAGGTGTGGAGGGACTTGTCCCAGCAAGTGTAAAGGGACTTGTCCCAGCAGGTGTAAAGGGACTTGTCCCAGCAGGTGTAAAGGGACTTGTCCCAGCAGGCGTGAAGGGACTCGTCCTACCAGGCGTGACGGGACTCGTCCCAACAGGCGTGACGGGACTTGTCCCAGTAGGCGTGACGGGACTTGTCTCAGTTGGTGTGATGGGATTTGTCCCAGCAGGCGTAAAGGGACTTGTCCCAGTAGGTGTGAAGGGACTTGTCCCAGTAGGTGTGAAGGGACTTGTCCCAGTAGGTGTGAAGGGACTTGTCCCAGCAGGCGTAAAGGGACTTGTCCCAGTAGGTGCGATGGGACTTGTCCCAGTAGGCGTAAGGGGACTTTTCCCAGTAGGCGTAAGGGGACTTGTCCCAGTAGGTGTGAAGGGACTTGTCCCAGTAGGTGCGATGGGACTTGTCCCAGTAGGTGTGAAGGGACTTGTCCCAGTAGGTGTGAAGGGACTTGTCCCAGCAGGCGTAAAGGGACTTGTCCCAGTAGGTGCGATGGGACTTGTCCCAGTAGGCGTAAGGGGACTTTTCCCAGTAGGCGTAAGGGGACTTGTCCCAGTAGGTGTGAAGGGACTTGTCCCAGTAGGTGCGATGGGACTTGTCCCAGTAGGTGTGAAGGGACTTGTCCCAGTAGGTGTGAAGGGACTTGTCCCAGCAGGCGTAAAGGGACTTGTCCCAGTAGGTGCGATGGGACTTGTCCCAGTAGGCGTAAGGGGACTTGTCCCAGTAGGTGCGATGGGACTTGTCCCAGTAGGCGTAAGGGGACTTGTCCCAGTAGGTGCGATGGGACTTGACCCATCAGGACATGATGTTTTAAAAGCTGCATGGGGGGGGGGCCCATACATACTCAACACACTGTGGATGAGTTTTTTTGTATTTATTTATTTACTGCTCTTAGTTCTTGCTGATGTTGGATGTGTGGTGGACCACAGTCTGATGGGGGTTCAGGATGGACTGGACTTTGGATCAGGTTCTGATCTACAGGTGGGTTTTCCCGTGATGTTTTCCCTACATTTAACCTGTTTCGTTATCAGGGTGGGACTGAGTTATCGGCTCGGTTTAGTTAGATGTTTTACCAGGAGCTAGACAGGGTCTGAGACACTGGATCAGAACCTCTCCTTTCATCATGACCCTGGCTAGACATAAGGACAGACGTTCTGTAGAATCTAAAGATGAACTGTGTTCCTGGTAGAACTGTTAACCTCTGATGTGACTGAAGGCTTCACGCAGCTTTGACCTCATGTTAACCAGGATCACAGCCCCGGTCTTATCAGCCTGCAGCTACACGGACCACTGAGTCCGGTGCAGGCCCATTTCCAGCAGCGGCTCAGACTGGTTCCAGTCTGAGCTGCTGCCTGTTTTTAGTTTGTGTAAATAAGCCAGTTAATTCTACTTGCAGTAGCTACCTGTACATGTTAACCGTTGAAAATAAAGAAATCTGCTCGAGGTTCAGTCTGAGCTGCTGATAAACTGGCTGCACGTTCACTCAGCGTGATGTCAGCTTGATAATGCAGATCCTCACATATGGAGTCCTGAATCTTAACGCTGCACCGCATGAAGATTCAGGACCACACCAGAGAGGTGGGGCCCATCCTGTAGCTTCAGACTAGCATGGAGATCCTGGAGTCTCTGGACTGGACTGGGTCTGATGAAGACTCGTTACCACAATGATCTCAGGAGGATTTCTGACTGGTGATGGAGGCCGGTGATGTCCAGACAGCCGCTGTTTGTTGTGAGGAAAATACAAGAAAATGCTGTGACTGCAGAGGGTTTTCCTGGAAGGGGATCAGATGATGGGGCGTGGTGCAGAACTCTGATCCAGACTCTTCCACCATCATCATCATCATCAAGGCCTCCACGCTGTGGGTCCCTGCCTTTCGTCCCATCTCCTCACAGTGTTCCAGTTGTATATCATGCTCCTGCTGGTGGTGATGATGCACCTTTCTGTATATATTACTGGCAAAATGAAGCAGATTTAATAGGAATTAAAGTTTTGAACTGCAACCGCAAACAGACCACGGTGTCTTCATCTTTGGGATCTCCACTGTAACGTACCAAATAAAACCAGTATATAGAAAAATGATTTGAACTGGTCTTAGTGGGTTCATTTGAAAACAATCCCTTTTCCTTTTTACGAGACAAGAACATCAGGAGGAAGCAGTTCACATGATTTATGGTTCCTTGAGGAATTTGCATCATTATCTGGAAATAAAGATTTTGATACTGTTTTGATTTTTTTAATCAACCTTGAAGATGCAAATTCATTCATGGCAGCTGAAAATGCTCCTCCAGAGCTTTGTCACAATAAATACTAAAGATTTATTCAATAAAATAAAAGTTCCAAAACAAAATGTTACCAGATAATCTAAGCCAGTTCCAACAAGGACTTGTCATGACGGCTGATGAGGGAGATTCCTTCATTTAATCATACATGTACACCATCAGTATATACCAGGGCTGTGATATGATTTTGTCCCGATTCAATTTGATTCCGATTTCTTTGGGTGCTGATTAGATTTAAATTGCGATTTTCACAATTCCTTTATAGAAAAATTTTCCTTGCTCGTCATTTTTCTTGATTTCGATTGGGAAAAACATCACAGTAGCCAGATCATCATTCTGATGCTATAATGCCCAAGAAATAAAAATTACAAAATTTTTTAATTATTTTATTTGAAAACAAAAAATCTATTTTAAAATTGTGAAGCAAAAATATCCCGATTTTCCCACCCCTAGTATATACGTATGGAAACGTCACAAACATCAGTAATAACAGTAGCTGGAAGTAAATCAGTGTGAAACATTAGCATCAGGACCTTAAATGACAAAAATGTTTGCAATTATATAACAATTATTAAACCTTATATAAACTGTGCAAATAATAAAAAAATACACCAGCTAGTATTATGGTGACGTGTCAATAAAAATATGGATTTATTACTAGATTTTTATTGGAAGTCGATTCACAAATGCTAAACTTTTTCTTTTAAAAATGACTTCTGTTATTTTTTAGTATATTCTGATATAATTTAAAAAGGGGTCTTTGGTATTGTAATATTCCTGTAAAATACTAGCAGGTACCGCCGAAGGTAACCGGCTGTATCAGATCTGATTAAGAAGCTCCACAGAAAAGAAAGTAATGCATAAAATCTGAAAAAAAAAGCTCATTTTATTTGAACTTCAGGACCCGGTATAATCTATCGGACAGATTAAACCGGGTCGGTGTGGAAGTGCAGCTCCTCTAGTCCACAGACCCGGGTAAAACCGGAGCATGTGGTGGACGGAGGACGACTGATTCAGGGTGAAACTGGTAAAAACTATCAGCTTCAACACCTCTGTGTGAGTTGTATCAATTTTAAAGGCAACTATTAAACATTTCTCATTTATTGTAAATAAAGTTTCATGTTTACATTTCCTGGGAGTTTCTGCCTCTCAGAGCTGGGACGTCTCAGAAACAGAAGTCATGACCAGCAGGGCGACGGAGGAGGTACTGCAGCAACGTGAGCCGCAGACCTCCTCCATCCTCCGGATGTTTTCAGTTCATCCTGTTGGATTTGAGCGGTTCGCTGGTCAGAGGGCTTTAAACATGGCAGATGTCCTGCTTTACCGTCACGGCGGGGATGAGAAGTTCCTGCAGAGCTCAGATAGTCTGGATGGAGGACGACCAGAGGAAAGGGTAATAAACGGTGTGCTTTAATGCTGATGTGGGACATTTTACAGTAGCATCAACAAGTCACAGCAGAAGCCATCTTCCCTTACGGCAGAGTGGAAGTACGGATCAGTGAGCTGATCCAGCGTGCTGCTAATAAACTAAACATTGCTTTTCTTCCGAACAATCATCAGTGTTCATATGATATTGCTGCATTAAAGCTTCGTACAGCACGGTGAATGAAAGGCAACGTGGAGCTGCACACGCGCTCTGATTGGTGCAAATACAAATAAAACATTCACTTTGTGGATTCTAACAAACTAAATATAAAGATTTTATTTCCATTTCTGTGCACATATGGAAAAAGTGTCTATATGTCACCTTATTGTAAAACTGAACTTTCAAGGTTTCAGTTTTAACTTTATACATTAAAGAACAGATCCAGAAAGTTCTGGAGGTCCAGAGATGTGATTACTGAACATAAAAAAGACGAAACTCCGCATTTTCAGCTGATTAAAGTTCGTTTGTTCTGGAGAACAGTGGGAACTCTGAGGCGTGAACGTAGAAAACAAAGCGGAAGCACAGAAAGTGACGTAAGGCAGAAATAAATACATTAGTGTGTTGACAGACCCCCACCCACACACACACACCTCCATCAGGTCAGAGTTCAACATCAAACTGATTCAGACACAAAGTTTTAGTGTTTCATGGGAAAAAATGTGTAAATATGCAGATTTTTCTCACGGTGCAGTCAGGTACATGTCTGCAGAGGTCGCTAGTCTCCTCCCAGGTATTTTACCCTTCACCAAAAACTTAAAACCTAAAATTTAACCTGGACCACCAGGTAAACCCCTCTGGACCACCCTGTAAACCCCTCTGGACCACCAGGTAAACCCCTCTGGACCACCAGGTAAACCCCTCTGGACCACCAGGTAAACCCCTCTGAACGGTGGATGACGCGCCGCTGTCACACACAGAGAAGCTGGAGTGTTAAAGATGAGCAACATTGTTCAGCAGCTCATGGTGGGGTGGACTTCCCAGCTGGTGAGGGCTTTGGTATTTGGTCCTGGACCTGGAAGGGTCTCGGCAGTCCTGGACCCCGTCAGAACCTCACGGCGAGGAAATCCTTCCCACAAAACGAATAAAAGCAAATCGGCTGAAAGGCCACCATGTTTTCCCTGCAGACCCACAGATTCCTCTGTTTCTCATTATATTCCGGTGATCATGTTAAAACACACACAGACACACACACACACACACACTCATACGGTGGTGAAGTCCTGCTGTGTCGGCTCAGGAAGTCTCATGAAGATGGACTCCTGAACATCTTCTCAGCATCTGAGGAAAAACAGAAAACAACGATGAACAGCTGATCTGGAGCGACACACTCCTGTGTGTGTGTAGACAACAGCCTCCAGCTTATAAAGGGGTTTGGTCCTGCGTGGGGTTTTCATGTGTGGGTTCAGGACTCCATGCAGGAACTGGGATGGACTGGATGCCCCAGGCGCCACCGGAGGTGTTGCCGGGTTACTGGATGAGGAAACATCTGCAGACCTGCATGGATATCCGGTATCAGGCTGATGTTAGCGTAGCACCATGTAGCACCGCTGATCCAGTTACATGGTAGTAGATTAGTTTTGACATAATGTGGGAAAACCGTGTCGTATTTCGTTTTTCAGGACAAACATCAACTCAGTTCATCGAGATTTTCACACTGAAGCTGAAAAAGTTTAAAATGACCTCAGTGGCCTTGTTACTGCAGGCTCCAGTTCAATTTAAACAGGCTGTAGTTAGATGTAGCTAGAACGTAGGACCGGGCGATTAATCAGATTTTATTCTCAGTACGATCTGGGTTTCCAACGATGATAAAAATAAAAGGGTGTGATTATTTTTCTCTCTGCAGTTTCCTCTCCTGCTGTCTTCAGCTGCTAATCGAGCGTCTCTGGCGTTGCAGCGCTGTGCTGTAAACTCCTCCCACAGCCGCTTTGCTTTCATTCAGACACTGTTGCCAACTTGGAGACTTTCTCGCTAAATCTGGTGACTTTTTTTGTTAAAAGCGACAAATCTAGCAGCTTTTACTGGAGTTATTAGAGACTTTCCTGGTGTTGTGGCGACTGACTTGAAGGCACATATTGTTCTGCAGTTACTGTAAGGAAGGAGCAGCGGGAGCCTCTCCCGTCCTAAAGCACTCCCAGGCGGCCAGTCTCAGTCGGCTCCGGCTGCAGGTCAATGTAGAATAACTGCAGTAGGTTGTGGAAGTTCACCTAAACATAGTTTATACCATTGTCAGTGACAACTGGCTGCATTATTTTCCTATACATAGTTCGGCCAGTTAAACACTGTAATATCCCTCCGTTACGGGGCGTTACCATAGCAACGCGTTAACCAGCTGGTTCAGATCAGCCGTCTTTTAACAGGTGAATGAGAGAAACACGCTGCAGCCTGACAGCGGTTGTTTGGTATAAAATGTACATCCAGGCCAACGTAAAATAGTTCCTATACTTCAGAATATTCATCAAGTGTTGTAAAAAAGAAATACAGATTTGTTATGAAATGTTTCCTGTGTGGGACCATGGTATAAGCGGATTAAACAACTTTGAACGGGGCATTAGTCGGTTATAATGCACGACAAAGAGTCAGGAACACCACGACGCGCAGCGTTGTTTAATCCTTACTTTTATTTATCTATTCAGTTTACATCAGTATCTACACTTTGTCAAGACAAAGCTTCATGTTATTTGTTTGTTTTCTAAAATATGTGGAATCCTAAATACATTTTTTTAAAAGTCAGTTTAATGTAAAAGAAAAAAAAATCATGTTAAAGATAACGGATAATCGTGTTAAATAATCGAGATCTCAATTTCAGTCAAAATAATCGTGATGATCATTTTTGCCATAATCGTGCAGCTCTTGTAGAACATGAAAATATCCTCTGGAACCAGTCTGGTGGTGTTTAGGAAGATATTAGGATGAAAATAAAGGGAAATATTTTAGATTTTTTTCGTAGAGGAAGGATCAGGCAGAGACAGAAAACCTCATGTTCAGGTTCCTCCACTGCTCATGAAGTCGTGTGACGCTGCAGACAGACGGATGTCGGCTGCTACTGGCTGCTGTTGTTTTAAAAGCTTTCCAGAGATGGGGATCCTCTGAGGTTCAGAGTTTTAATTAGTTTAATAAAATGTCTTTAAAAAGTTTTTAAAGACATGAGAAAGACTTGACTTACCTTCAGCATGAAGACAAACTAGTCTTTATGTTCTCTGCCTTCATCCGCCTCCTTTTCCCCCTCCTCGTCTTTGTCCACACCGAGGAGGACGCTCTGCCTGACGCTGACAGAGATCACCAACGCCTGCACGATGCCGTAGATCAAAGCGAACTGAGGGAGATACTCCTGGATCAGCCACAGCAAGCCCGCCATCCCCACTGTGGACACGAAAAACATGGCCATCCCATGGAACCACAGCCTCAGAGCTCCCTGGACCCCCAGCACCTCCAGGATCAGCTTGGTGGGGGGGGACACCGTCCACAGGAAGGCAACCACAAACAGATCAAACAGGTGGCGCAGGAAGTTGAAGCAGATCTCGTAATGCTCTGGAAGGATCTCCACCGTCCAGCTGTGAGCGAAGAATCGGAACGGAGACGTCAGGCGAGAAGAAGGCGGAGGAGACGGAGGTGGCGTTTCAAAGTCTGAGTAGTCTCCGTCAACATCGTCTCCCTTCCTCCTCCTCCTCCTCAGGCCGGCCGGCTCGGCTTCTCTGGACCAGAAGGTTGAAGCTGGAAGATATCTACTCCACCACCTGGAGACTTGGACCATGTTATCCGTTTCCTGTTTCCCTGCTCCAACATCCTCGATCTCCACCGGCTGGAGCTTCTCCTGCGCCTCCCAGAACTCCTCCACCGCCCCGGCGTCACCCCGTCTTCTCCATCCTCCCCAGATCCAGGAGACCCATCCCATGCGGCCCCAGTCCGCCCTTCCCTGCTGCTTCTCTGCCATCCCCGGTGTGGTGTGTGATGGAGGACTGCCCCCCCAGGAGCGAACCCACCCCCACGCCCTGCCAGCCACAGAGACCATCTCTTCCTGGGTGTGTTTTAACTAGTCAGGTCTGTCTGCTGTCTGTGGAGCTGAAACGTCCGATGTTGGGACTCTGTCCAGTATTTAGGCCCCAGACGCACCAGTGGGTGTCAGAAACCAGTTCACCAGATCCAACTGGCCCACACACATTACTTTCTTTACCAGAACAGGAACCGTTCAGGAAGCAGTCCACCATCTGCAGGTCTGCAGACCCTCCGGATCATCCTGCGGAGCTCAGGAGGAACTTATCCCAGACAGGTGCTCAGAGTTCGGACAGTTTTCTGCTGGATGTTTAGGAGCTCCAGAACATCCTGAAGCGGCGTCCGCGGCGTGTCGGGTCTGTCCCACCTATAAACAACAGCAGAGGAGCTTGTATCCACTATATATCAAAGACCTCATTGTTCCTTATATACCAAGCAGAGTACTTCGTTCGCAGACTGCAGGCTTACTTGTGGTTCCTAGAGTCTCAAAGAGCCGAGCAGGAGGCAGAGCCTTTGGTTATCAGGCCCCTCTCTTATGGAATAAGCTCCCAGTTAGTGTTAGGGAAGCAGACACCCTCCCCACCTTTAAGACTAGGCTGAAGACTTATCTTTTTGATAAGTCCTATAGCTAGGGATGGTTAGCATCCCTTAGTTATGCTGCTATAGGTTTAGACTGCTGAGGGACATTTCCTGATACACTGAGCTTCTTTCTTTTTCTCTTTATCTCTCTCTTTTATCCGCCCCCCCATAACAGTGTTGCATCATTAACATGTATGTCTCCTGTCTCAGCAGGTCTCCCTGGCCGGGAGTAGCAGTTCCTGTTGTCTTTCTGTCCTCTTCCCCCCACACAGCAGAGGCAGATGGCTGCCTGTCCTGAGCCGGGTTCTGCCGGAGGTTTCCTTCCTGTTAAAAGGGAGGTTTTTCCTTCCCACTGTCGCCAGTGTGCTTGCTCAGGATGGGAGATTGAGTTGGACTCAACTCAATCTGTTGGTTTCTTTATATAGGCTATTGTGAATTGGCTTTCATTGTGGTTTTTTCCTGTCTGTAAAGCGTCTTGAGATGGGATTGCCGTGATTTGACGCTATATAAATAAAGTTGAATTGAATTAGATGAAGCCGCTTTCAGCTCCACGTCCTCCAGCTCAGCTAACACCGCCTACAGAGCAGCTGAACCCGGGACTTTACTCCCGAACCTCCTCCTTGCTGATGTGGTGAAAAGTAAAACGTGTTTTTTCTGGTTTTATTGCCCCTAAAGTTAAAGATGTAAAAAAAAAAAAAAAAAACCAACAACAACGTGTTAGCTGAAGCTAACTGCCCCAAAGGTAAAGAAACCCAAAGATGCGTTTGGCATCGAACCACCGAACAATCGCGACTGAGATCGGGACACACTTCTTATTTCACCATCTCCTGATTCTAGACTGTAAACTTGTCCCGTTTCAGTTTATTTAGAAATAAAATCTGGAGAAAAACCAAAGAAAAGCAGCTCACCTCTCAGGGAACAAAGGCTGAGGCTGGCGGAGTTCCGGTCCGCCTCCTAAATGGATCCGCAGGTCCGACCGGAACCATGTCGAAAGTTCCAACTTTACCAACTTCGTTCTGAAACGCTTGTTTCTGATGATCCGAACCTTCATGTGACCTGGTTCTGATGATCAGACTGGACCGGTTTTGTGGACAGATGTAGAACCAAGTGTCACCTCCATCAGACCCAGTAAAGGTTCGGAATATTTATAAACTCGATGGGCTTTTTCCATCTGGTTTGTCATCCTTTAATTATCCACCAAGCACCAACTATGTAGCAACAAACTGTCAGTCATTTATAATAAATCCATACCAGTGTCTACATAACTAAATCCAACAAATATCTAGTTTCCCAACCAACACCAGAATGTTTATTTCTGTGTTTATTAATGTTCATCTCCCTTCAAATCAGTGTCATCGCGACCAACTGGACCAGAACTCATCTCCAGTTTCAGTTCCATTTTCCATAAGAACAAACACACCAGATTCCACAAGTTTAATTCTTTATTCCACATACAAAAACATGTCTGACAATTTCAACACGTAATTACAAGCAAGGAAAGGAGACACGTCTCCAGTTCCACACCGCAGCTCCTCCCAGTTACCACGACCTGAAGCTCCAGTCTTCTGTAAAAAAAAACAAAACATGAAAAATCTCATGTTTACACTCCAGAACTTCCTGCCTTCAGGGTCCATGTGCTGCGAAGCAAACTGGAACATAACGGCTAATACTTCCATCATTTCAAATACTACTAAACAAATTTAATGATAAACATTTTAGACGAGGAAGCTGCACTAAATCTGCAAAAATTCAGTCATCTTTATGTTATTTTCATTTTTCCATGCGAGGTCCATATTTAGTTAGATATTTTATTTTCCTGTTAAATAGGCCAGATTTATTGCATAACTGGTTGTTACATGCTGCTTTTAACATGCATTCCCAGCAGAACCTGGTTCCACCACGCTGTAACGGCAGTGGACTGGAACCATTAAAACCACCCAGTTCGCGCGTGTCCCGCTTGTTCGATACTTCCAGCATCTGTTTAGGATCTGGTTCACCTCAGTGGTCTGACGGTCTCAGTGCGCTGCGAGTAAACTTCAGTTAACATCAGTCGAACCGAATAACTGCATCATCATCGACCAGTCAGACCAGCACTGGTTTCCATCCTGAAGCTGGGATTCAGAAAGAATCTGCACAGCAGCATCATGAGGTCCACTTTAGATAAATTTCACTTTCTCTCTGCTGCGTTTCAGCTTCAGGTCTGCTGCTTCAGGTCCCGAGCCACAGACACGTCACAACTAGTCTCAACAATTAATCCATATTAAACACCATGAGTTTAAACCGATGTGTTTAATATGCGATGAGCGTGTGGTGGTGTGTAGATTATAATGTGAGGAGGCACCACATCAGGAAGTTTAGTTTGATATGACCTTATGTTAAAAGTTAGGAGAAAAATGGGCTCTTATTGGAATTTTCATTATTTTATTTTGTGCTTTTGCCCTTGTCATGTGGGACTGAATTTAAAATAGAAAAATTAATGAACTACTTATTTTTCAAAATGTAAATGTGTCTTATTTATTTTCCTTTACTTTGTTTGCTGGCTATGATCCTTTTTTTAATTTGAAAATCTGGCCCACCTGAATATCTTATAGAGTAGCCCTGCTGTAAAGCCTTGGAGGATAAGCAGCAGCTTTGTGGCACAAAGTAAACTGGGTTAAATGGAACTAATGTTCACCTAACAGCACTGGGATTGATGTTGGTTTTTATCATTCTGTAGGACGTTTACTGAACACTAAAACATACAGCAATATGTTTATATGTAGAAGAAAGCAGATTTAATTGCAGGTGTTCTAGTTTATTTCCACAGTTCTAGTACGATTTAAGTATCAGTCACAGATATTCTGCCACAGGACAGCTGGAAGTCGCCGCTTGTCAGATGTTTCTAAATTCTCTGCACAGGTTGGAAAAAGTTTAAAACTATTTTATACAGTAGTCTCCAGAGAGAAGCCCTCCATGTAGAGACCCCATCACCATTTCCATCTGTTCTCTGATAGAAATCCAGATAAACCTGGGATTTTATCTAGTGTGCGAAGCAGAGGGCGTAAAGTTGATTACATAACATTTTATTTAGCTGGGATCTAAATACAGAAATAGAATTTCATGTGATTTTATTAGTTTTCAAAAATCAATCTGGGAAAAATAATCCTCATTTCTTTGAAAATAATTGTATCAATAACACAGAATCTTAACGTCCTTACTGACAAACCCATCTAATAACTGGTCCAGTTTTAGCTCCAGTTTGTTCTAACTTGCCCTGCATTACTGTTAGTTTCCACCACAGTGGGGGGTACTGGGATGCATACCGTATGAAGACGAGTGGCCAGCTTCCATCGGCGTCAGCGACCTAACGGAGGAGGTATGTAGCGTTATTACACATTATACTGGTTAAAAACACTTCTGTGATCGGACGGTCTGAATGTTTAGACCCATTTCCAACCCGTTTGAGACAACTAGTCTGGTTAAATCAGACGTATGGCAGGTAACGGACCAAACATAGCAGACCGCTGTGGTTCTGTGGTCAGTGCACTGTGAAAACAACTTCATGCTTTTTTCAGAGACTCTAGTCTGTGAATCATCATCCCACGTCAGACACAAGCAGCTGTCAGATGGCGCACTGACCTGGAGGAGCCGCCATCCCTCTGATGGACACCTGCTGATGAAAACCAGGGTTAGTTCCACATCCAACTGCACCGAGGAGGAGCACAATCATCCACCATGCATGTTCAGTGCACTGTGAAAGAGCTTCATTGTATAATCAGAGACTCTAGTCTAGTGAATCATCACAACAGCGTTCTGGTCATCACCGGGCATTATTCATCCAAACTCACCATCTTCAGGGTCATGTGATCAGCTCCAACACCAAGTCAGGAACCTGGCAGAAACAAAAGTGGGGAAATCTCATTTCTCTACAATTTGTTCTTTAAAATGTAAAGTAAAAGTGGGGAAAAGTGCTGCAAGTCGTTTGTTATCGGAGCCGTAGGAACAGAGGGGACCCTCCCAGGCGTCCTGCAGCCAGCTCCCAACACCAGCGTTTTATTTTTCAGCATGTAATTAATCATTTCATGGTCCACCATGATCTGATGTTACACATTAAACCTGGTGGGTCTGATGAGGCTAAGCATCAGTTTAATCACTCTGGTCTCAAGTTATCCCAAAGTTATTACATTCCTTCTGCTGGGCTATAAAGCTCTGAATGGTTTAGGAGTACATCAGACCTCCTGACTCATTATGACCCTCCCAGACCCCTCAGGTCATCTGGATCATCTGAGTTCCTAGAGTCAAAACGAGCCATGCACTCAGCTTCTATGCTTCACATGTCTGGAACAAACTCCCAGAAGGTCTCAGATCAGGTGAACTCTTATTCAGATCGAGGTTACAGACCCTCCTGTTCTCCGCTGCATTTCAGTCGTTTTTATTCAAACCTACTTTCAAGTCCGACTCTGCATGTTTCCTTATGCAGTCTTATTTTTTTTCCCCTTGCTTTGTTTTAATTCTAAATTATGCTTCTAATTTTCTATTGTGTCATTGTCTCTGTTGAATTGTGCCACAGAAATAAACGTGCCAGGCCTTGGTATACATCTAGGAGCTGCAGTTATTTAACTGAATCCTGTTAATTAGAAAATGTGATCTTCACAGTAAACATCTAAAACCCTCCGGAACAAGTTCTCATGAGACAGGATCGATTCTTTTTCCCCTTAGTCTGGAATCTGCTGGACTGTAATCTAATCTACACACTTCTGTCCATTTCCATAGTTTTGTCTAATTAACAGTAAATCTGTTTTTTTTTTTTTTTACCTGCTGTTGGTTGGAAATGTGACCATCTGGTCCACCTGGCTAACGACCATCATCAGGATCTTCCCTCAGATGTCCCCATCAGTGGAAACATGGTCCAGTCTGGCACGTGGTCGGCACGTGGTCCGAACCGAGCCGGTGGTCCCGGAGCTTTCCGGTCCGGTCCAACAAAACCGACCAGAGAACATTGGTCCACATCCGGCTCTGGATGTTTCAGACATAAAATAAGTAAATAAATAAAGAAAAGAAAAGTTCTGATATAAATTCAACACAAAATGTCCGGAGGTTCCGACATTTCTCCGCGCAAAGACCGAAGAGCACGC
Organism: Telmatherina bonti; assembly: GCF_933228915.1. NCBI lineage: Eukaryota > Metazoa > Chordata > Actinopteri > Atheriniformes > Telmatherinidae > Telmatherina > Telmatherina bonti. The sequence continues at coordinate 34,025,415 of NC_136617.1, forward strand.
TGTTCGCCGCTTATATATGGGGTCCTCCTTCTATTTACGTCTTAGATGTCCTGGATGTTGCCTGACTTCAATGTTTGTCAGTAGGTAATACCACAGCATGGTTATTTTAAACACGCTATAAATTAATAGAGAGAGAGAGAGAGAGAGATTAATATGTCCAGTCAGATTGTGTTGCTTTGCTCTCATGTGTTTGTGAGAAATCATGCAGACTTACTCCTCCAAACTAACAGATATTTTTAATTTTAAAAAACGACGAAGACAGATTTAAAAATTAAAGTATAAAAGAAAAAAAACTGATTTGGACTTTTACCTAATTTAGTCTTCAGATGCAAGTTGTTTTGGATGCCAAATGACTGTAGAATGGAATATTAAATGGTGGCATGTCGTAGGAGTCATTTCTGACTTTTAGACTCAATTGTTAGAGCCATTGTTGTCAATTAGACTCAATTTTTAGTTTAGTTATTTTAATTTTTGTTCTAAAATAGTTGGCAAATTGATTTATTTCATGGTGGAGAGAATAGCTGGGCTTATATATTTAGGAGGGTTTCTAAGTTTATCACAGCAAACTGAGTCTAAGAATTAATGTCGTTTTTATCAATGATTTCAGATAAATGTAGCTGTTTGGCCCTGCATAGTTTTAATATCTAGAATATTTTTTAAAGTTATTTCGTTTGACCTCTCAAATTCTTTCAGTCCTGCTGTTTCAAACCTTGTCAATCTTTTTACAGAGTCAAATAGCTTAGTATACATCGATGCTTGATCAATAATACATTCTTATTCTCATTAGTAGAGGAAGTAGAATCAAGTTTTAGGGGTGTAAAATTGTTTGCCTACTGCCACATGAGCAGCAGTTTTGGTGGCTTAAACTACAAGTCCCATCAACCATCGGGCTTGTGGTTGCCAGATTGTGTTGCGTTTGACAGGAAATCAGCTTTTCCGTCACGTAGAGTTACCTATCCTCATGCTGACTCTTGTTTTACTCAACTGGCAACCCACAGTGCTGACTCTTGTCTACTCAACTGGCAACCCACTGTGCTGACTCTTGTCTACTCAACTGGCAACCCACAGTGCTGACTCTTGTCTACTCAACTGGCAACCCACAGTGCTGACTCTTGTCGACTCAACTGGCAACCCACTGTGCTGACTCTTGTCTACTCAACTGGCAACCCACAGTGCTGACTCTTGTCTACTCAACTGGCAACCCACAGTGCTGACTCTTGTCTACTCAACTGGCAACCCACAGTGCTGACTCTTGTCTACTCAACTGGCAACCCACAGTGCTGACTCTTGTCAACTCAACTGGCAACCCAGAGACGTGTCACTGCTGACGTAACTGAGGTGAGCCAAACGGAAGGAAAATGGCGACCGTCTACGAGAGGTACAATCTGTAAGTATCCTTCATTTTTATCTCGGTTCCGTCTCCTTTCGTTCTGCTGTTTTTACAACTTTGTTGAGCGACGAAGACGGATGTTTGTAGACAGATGTGAGAGAGAAGCGCGAGCTCAGCCGTCATGTCGCTGACACAGCGGCTGAAGTTTGCAGACAGGCGCGGATGGAGGAGCAGGAAGCAGAGGAGCTGCAGCTCATTTATGATGAAGAGAAACCTAGAATCATGTGGAAATGATGGAAAACCTGGAATCATGTGGAAATGATGGAAAACCTGGAATCATGTGGAAATGATGGAAAACCTGGAATCATGTGGAAATGATGGAAAACCTGGAATCATGTGGAAATGATGAGATATAATTATAGATCTACTTACATGTAGAGCTATAAATTGATCTGTAGATTAATAGTTTTATTGCACAGAAATGACAAAAAACAGCAAGTTCTAAATCAAATCCACATTTGCCAAATTCAGAGTTCCAATTCAGAGGTGTGTTGCAGCGGGACACTTGGAAAACCTGCAGGACACCGGTCCTTGAGGACCAGGATTGGAGATCCCTGTTTTATAGAATATTTACATAATATAATTATGATTATATGTTGTTCTATAACTATTTTGTAAAGTACATTAAAATAAATAAGAAAAAAAATACTAAATATCACTAATTAACAAAAAAAAGTATCATTGCATATTGCACATATCCCTATAAAATACAGCTGTATCATTTTCTTTTCCTATTTATCGCAAAGGCAAAGTTGCTTAATAACATTATGTTTAATTGTATCACAAATTTATTCTCCATTGAATGGAAGTGTATTGGATGACACACTAACATCCACTGAAGTGGTTTATTTACAAAAATACCCTCCTCATTCATGAATATGCAAGACAAAAGCTTGTAAATAGGTGTCAACTACAGGGCCACCATGCATGAAAGGGTTAAAAACATAAAAAGTTCTACATTTAGACTTATTTAGCTTATTACCAGACTCATTTAACAATGTATTGCTATTACACTTTTCCTCTGTGAAATATGTTCTCCCTGCATTAGGCCTGATCTTATCTTTAATCTAGAAATCTTCAAAAACTCAAACTACTGACCAGCCGTACACTTAGTCTGCAGCATCTGACCTTCACTGTCTGGCTTAGTAAATGACTGTTAGTAGTACTACTGTAGTAAATGACTGTTAGTAGTACTACTGTAGTAAATGACTGTTAAGTAGTACTACTGTAGTAAATGACTGTTAGTAGTACTACTGTAGTAAATGACTGTTAGTAGTACTACTGTAGTAAATGACTGTTAGTAGTACTACTGTAGTAAATGACTGTTAGTAGTACTACTGTAGTAAATGACTGTTAGTAGTACTACTGTAGTAAATGACTGTTAAGTAGTACTACTGTAGTAAATGACTGTTAAGTAGTACTACTGTAGTAAATGACTGTTAGTAGTACTACTGTAGTAAATGACTGTTAGTAGTACTACTGTAGTAAATGACTGTTAGTAGTACTACTGTAGTAAATGACTGTTAAGTAGTACTACTGTAGTAAATGACTGTTAGTAGTACTACTGTAGTAAATGACTGTTAGTAGTACTACTGTAGTAAATGACTGTTAGTAGTACTACTGTAGTAAATGACTGTTAGTAGTACTACTGTAGTAAATGACTGTTAAGTAGTACTACTGTAGTAAATTACTGTTAGTAGTACTACTGTAGTAAATGACTGTTAAGTAGTATTACTGTAGTAAATGACTGTTAAGTAGTACTACTGTAGTAAATGACTGTTAGTAGTACTACTGCAGTAAATGACTGTTAGTAGTACTACTGTAGTAAATGACTGTTAAGTAGTATTACTGTAGTAAATGACTGTTAGTAGTACTACTGTAGTAAATGACTGTTAGTAGTACTACTGTAGTAAATGACTGTTAAGTAGTATTACTGTAGTAAATGACTGTTAGTAGTACTACTGTAGTAAATGACTGTTAGTAGTACTACTGTAGTAAATGACTGTTAGTAGTACTACTGTAGTAAATGACTGTTAAGTAGTATTACTGTAGTAAATGACTGTTAAGTAGTACTACTGTAGTAAATGACTGTTAGTAGTACTACTGTAGTAAATGACTGTTAGTAGTACTACTGTAGTAAATGACTGTTAGTAGTACTACTGTAGTGAATTACTGTTAGTAGTACTACTGTAGTAAATGACTGTTAGTAGTACTACTGTAGTGAATTACTGTTAGTAGTACTACTGCAGTAAATGACTGTTAGTAGTACTACTGTAGTAAATGACTGTTAAGTAGTATTACTGTAGTAAATGACTGTTAGTAGTACTACTGTAGTAAATTACTGTTAGTAGTACTACTGTAGTAAATGACTGTTAAGTAGTATTACTGTAGTAAATGACTGTTAAGTAGTACTACTGTAGTAAATGACTGTTAAGTAGTACTACTGTAGTAAATGACTGTTAGTAGTACTACTGTAGTAAATGACTGTTAGTAGTACTACTGTAGTAAATGACTGTTAAGTAGTATTACTGTAGTAAATGACTGTTAAGTAGTACTACTGTAGTAAATGACTGTTAAGTAGTACTACTGTAGTAAATGACTGTTAGTAGTACTACTGTAGTAAATGACTGTTAGTAGTACTACTGTAGTAAATGACTGTTAAGTAGTACTACTGTAGTAAATGACTGTTAAGTAGTACTACTGTAGTAAATGACTGTTAGTAGTACTACTGTAGTAAATGACTGTTAAGTAGTACTACTGTAGTAAATGACTGTTAAGTAGTACTACTGTAGTAAATGACTGTTAGTAGTACTACTGTAGTAAATGACTGTTAGTAGTACTACTGTAGTAAATGACTGTTAGTAGTACTACTGTAGTAAATGACTGTTAGTAGTACTACTGTAGTAAATGACTGTTAAGTAGTACTACTGTAGTAAATGACTGTTAAGTAGTACTACTGTAGTAAATGACTGTTAGTAGTACTACTGTAGTAAATGACTGTTAGTAGTACTACTGTAGTAAATGACTGTTAAGTAGTACTACTGTAGTAAATGACTGTTAAGTAGTACTACTGTAGTAAATGACTGTTAGTAGTACTACTGTAGTAAATGACTGTTAAGTAGTATTACTGTAGTAAATGACTGTTAAGTAGTATTACTGTAGTAAATGACTGTTAGTAGTACTACTGTAGTAAATTACTGTTAGTAGTACTACTGTAGTAAATGACTGTTAAGTAGTATTACTGTAGTAAATGACTGTTAGTAGTACTACTGTAGTAAATGACTGTTAGTAGTACTACTGTAGTAAATGACTGTTAAGTAGTATTACTGTAGTAAATGACTGTTAAGTAGTACTACTGTAGTAAATGACTGTTAGTAGTACTACTGTAGTAAATGACTGTTAGTAGTACTACTGTAGTAAATGACTGTTAAGTAGTACTACTGTAGTAAATGACTGTTAAGTAGTACTACTGTAGTAAATGACTGTTAAGTAGTACTACTGTAGTAAATGACTGTTAAGTAGTACTACTGTAGTAAATGACTGTTAGTAGTACTACTGTAGTAAATGACTGTTAAGTAGTACTACTGTAGTAAATGACTGTTAGTAGTACTACTGTAGTAAATGACTGTTAAGTAGTACTACTGTCGTCACTCAGCTCTGCTCCAGATCGTAACATTACAGCCGCCATAGGTTTTTTTTCTCCACCTTTCCTTTCTTTCAAACGTCCACTTCAATGTAAACACAGAAGCGAGTGAACAACATGACGTGCGGCGTGACGTCGCTACAGCAAGCGTTGTGCGTCTAAACCGCCCTTAACAATACGTTTCTTTTGAGGCGACTTTTTTTAATTTATTTTATTAAAATCAACAACTATAAGCTATAATATGTAGTGAAGTCGTAGGAGGATATACTGATAGCTGGGGAAAGCCGGTAAAAGTTCCGGTATGCACCATACACTGTAAAAATAGTCCCGGTGTGCAAAGGGATAGAATTTAAAACTGCGTACTGCTGCATACCGGCCCTCCTAAAGCACTGCTGGTATCATATGGACATTATGGAGCAGCCTGAAGGCTCAGAGCAAACAGGAGGGAACGCTATTTAATCTACATGTTGACTTTTCTGTGGTTTGGGAATGATGTCAACACATTTATGACAAACACAAGGTTTTTAACCAGCTGTTTGTTGACTGGGTCAAAATTCATTAGTTTCCAGTTAACTTTGGGCTCAGACACACCCCACGTGCGCTGCACCTTTCTACAATGTGAGCCACCCAGTCTGACTCATCTTGCTCCTGTCCGACCAGTCCTCCTCCAGTCTGACTAGTCTTCCTCCAGTTTGACTAGTCCTGCTGGGAACCTGGGTGGAAGATTAACATGAAAACAAAAATAAATCTGTTTCCCAGGTGTGGTAGACGTTAAAACGAGCTGAAACACTGCATGTTGTGTTGATGCAGAGTGGGCATGTTCAGGCTGGTTTAAATTATATAGACCAACAATGGAGAGGCTGTTTCAGACCACGTCACTGCGGATAAACATGGACTCGTTTAAAGCTGCTTTATGCAAACTACCTCATTTAATGTTTTTAATCACGTGGTTTTAGAACAAGACGGGAAAAATTAAAGTCTTAAAGACAAAGTAGAATATTGATTAAAAAGAAGCCATCTTTCTCACCTGCTAAATGCTGGAATAGGCTTCATTTTCCCTGAAGCGGACTAAGTGGTAAAAGGAACAAGACCGGCTCCAGGAATGCATACATGATGGTCAGACAGACATACGAAGGGGCCAACATGCGATCGCATCAGCCTGGGTGTCCCACCTAAAACCGAAGGTCCTAAGAGCTGTCCAGCCTGGGAGTCCCACCTGAAACCAAAGGTCCTAAGAGCTGTCCAGCCTGGGAGTCCCACCTAAAACCGAAGACCCTAAGAGCTGTCCAGCCTGGGGGTCCCACCTGAAACCAAAGGTCCTAAGAGCTGTCCAGCCTGGGGGTCCCACCTGAAACCAAAGGTCCTAAGAGCTGTCCAGCCTGGGGGTCCCACCTGAAACCAAAGGTCCTAAGAGCTGTCCAGCCTGGGGGTCCCACCTGAAACCAAAGGTCCTAAGAGCTGTCCAGCCTGGGGGTCCCACCTGAAACCAAAGGTCCTAAGAGCTGTCCAGCCTGGGGGTCCCACCTGAAACCAAAGGTCCTAAGAGCTGTCCAGCCTGGGGGTCCCACCTGAAACCAAAGGTCCTAAGAGCTGTCCAGCCTGGGGGTCCCACCTGAAACCAAAGGTCCTAAGAGCTGTCCAGCCTGGGGGTCCCACCTGAAACCAAAGGTCCTAAGAGCTGTCCAGCCTGGGGGTCCCACCTGAAACCAAAGGTCCTAAGAGCTGTCCAGCCTGGGAGTCCCACCTGAAACCGAAGACCCTAAGAGCTGTCCAGCCTGGGGGTCCCACCTGAAACCAAAGACCCTAAGAGCTGTACAGCCTGGGGGTCCCACCTGAAACCAAAGACCCTAAGAGCTGTCCAGCCTGGGAGTCCCACCTGAAACCAAAGACCCTAAGAGCTGTCCAGCCTGGGGGTCCCACCTGAAACCAAAGACCCTAAGAGCTGTCCAGCCTGGGGGTCCCACCTGAAACCAAAGGTCCTAAGAGCTGTCCAGCCTGGGAGTCCCACCTGAAACCAAAGGTCCTAAGAGCTGTCCAGCCTGGGAGTCCCACCTGAAACCAAAGGTCCTAAGAGCTGTCCAGCCTGGGGGTCCCACCTGAAACCAAAGGTCCTAAGAGCTGTCCAGCCTGGGAGTCCCACCTGAAACCAAAGGTCCTAAGAGCTGTCCAGCCTGGGAGTCCCACCTGAAACCAAAGGTCCTAAGAGCTGTCCAGCCTGGGGGTCCCACCTGAAACCAAAGGTCCTAAGAGCTGTCCAGCCTGGGAGTCCCACCTGAAACCAAAGGTCCTAAGAGCTGTCCAGCCTGGGAGTCCCACCTGAAACCAAAGGTCCTAAGAGCTGTCCAGCCTGGGGGTCCCACCTGAAACCAAAGGTCCTAAGAGCTGTCCAGCCTGGGAGTCGCACCTGAAACCAAAGGTCCTAAGAGCTGTCCAGCGTGGGGGTCCCACCTGAAACCAAAGGTCCTAAGAGCTGTCCAGCCTGGGGGTCCCACCTGAAACCAAAGGTCCTAAGAGCTGTCCAGCGTGGGGGTCCCACCTGAAAGCAAAGGTCCTGCTGGTGTAGCTCTGTGGGAGTAGCTAGATACAATGTTTTTGACCAACTGAATGGCGGGTCACAGTTACCTCTTTGCAGATAAAACTGAATTTTTTCCCACTATTTCATTGTATTTTTACATTTCTGCATCATATTATATAATATATAAATATATTCCCATATTAGCTGTGAAGCATGTTGTTTGTACTCTGTGTGTTCAGTACAAGAGTTTTCTTTTCTTTTTCTTTTTTTTTTTACATTGTTTTGGTTTTAACACGGTGTGGGTTCTACTGTCCTTTATTGTTCAGCAGTAGAGGACAAAGTGTGTCAGGGAGAAGTGGGAATTGAACCTTACACCTGGCTGTGTGTAAGCAGCCGCTGCTTTACCAGGTGAACTAAACACCTGCACGAGCATTCAGCTCCAATAAAACCAGTTGTTTTCCTTGTCTTTCCATCTGGTCTCTCTGGTCCTAAAGATGGTTTAGTAACCGTGCTGCTCTGGTGTGTTGCCTCCTCTGTCTGAAGGCTCTGACAGAAACCTCTGCCTCCACAGCAGCTCTGAAGGCTGAGAAGAGGAGGAGCTCCAGTTAGCTTCCCCTGAAAACTCCCTTCTCTTCACCTAACAGTGAAGCAGACACATGACTCTGCTGCAACTGGAGGAGCTGCGTGGTGTTTATTACTGTAAACAGCACCGTGCCGTGCATTGGCAAATTACTTCTGGAATAAGTTTCTATCAGTCACGTCTGAAGCCCGTCTCGTCGTTGGTGGGTCCGCGGAGTGCCAGTTGCTGACCCCTGCAGTACACCCTGTACAGCCAGCATGCAGCTTGCTGTGGAGGAAAGGGTGTTTGGGAAGCTTGTGTCTTTTTCTGTGGATTTTATTTGAGGGGGCGAGGTGTTTGAGGGGTGTTGCCCCCTCTTGTCTCTGCCCAAAGTCGGCCTTAATAGGGAAACAGAGGTAGTTATGGCTCCCCTGAGCTCCAGATGTGATCCCATTTATATGAATATTCACTTTAACTACTGTCTCCTCCATCCACACACACACACACACACACACACACACACACACACACAGCAGAACAAGCAACAGATGAGTTTTAATTTAGTGTTTCTTTCATTTGCCTTTTGTTTGTACTCTTGTCACTTCAGTTTGCTTTTTCCATGAAAACCTTTCCCTGTAGTTTGTTCTCATTTTTAATATAAAATAGATTAAAAGGAATAATTCCATTCTAAAACAAAATCAGGACATGTAAAACATAATTTAAAGTAGAATAATGATTTCAAAATCTCATCAAACCCATATTTTATTTACAATAGAACATAAACAGCAAATGAAATGATGAAACTGAGGCATTTTATCATTTCATAGAAAATATTAAGTTTTTAAACCACTGACGACAGCAACACATCTCACATTTCACATTTTCACTCTGAGGAACATTTTCTGAAATGTTGCACTCAGTTTATCTCATTAGAAAAGCTCTGTCCACCCTTACATCTGAGACTCTATCCCAGTGAAATGCTCCTTTTATATCCAGTCATGTTACCGACTTGTTTCCAGATCACCTAACCATCGTGTCAGATTCCCCACCAGTTGTTTTCTTATTTGAACAAATGCCTTTTCCAGCCTTTTGTTGCCCTTCTTCCAACTGTCTCTGAATTCAGTTGTAAACTAATGTCTCCAGCTGGAATTACAGAAGAAAATGAACCTTGGGTCGGGTATTAGAGCACCAAACCAGGGGCCAAAACTGCCACAAGGAATGAGATGACCATTTCCTTCTGTAGCAAATTAAATTCCTGCTGAAGTATGACGGCTGAATATTTCAGTTTCCCATCTGAGTAAACCTTTCAATGTTCCTCGTTGCGGTTTCTTTCAGTCACACGACTCCGGAGAAGTTCTTCATCGAGGCCTGTGATGAGGGGGCTGATGCTGTGCTGGCCATCGACAGAGTCTCCAATGAGATGACCCTCACAGGTGAGATGTCAAATAAATACAGCAGATTATCACTGCACTGAAAAAGCTGAACTCTGGAACTTTGTACCTCTGCCAAGGTAGAGATCACGTTTTCGGTCGTGTCTGTATACACGCAACATGATTAAAATGTTATGGATGGATCCTTTGGAGACCTTGGGTGATGTGGAGAGGAGGGTCTGATGATGGGAGGGAGCTGGGGGCTGTCTCTCTGCTGTGTCCTACAAGACACTGGTGGTGTTGTGTCTACCATCCACCAGGTGTTTCCTGCTGGTAAAATGTTAACGGTTCTGATTGTCACATGCTTGTTGAAAACAGATCTGGAATCTCAAAGTGATCTAAAGAAAGCTGGAGGTGACTTTGCTGCTTTTACAGGTAAAAAGGACATTCCTCCGTCAGCAGTCACCCGGCCCATCTGTGGCATCATGGGAACTATTCGCCTCGTTGCAGGTACCTGCAGTGTTTTGTGCTTTTCTACGTTTATCTTTTAAACCTGTGAAACCGTCATGGCTGATAACTTCCACTGCTGTCATCCACCAGGGATGTACCTGATCGTCATAACGAGGAAGAGAAACGTCGGAAGCCTCCTGGGCCACGCCGTTTGGAAGGCTGTCGATTTTGATGTCATCTCTTATAAGAAGACGGTGCTCCATCTGTCAGAGATCCAGGTTAGAAGGTTATTTACTCTGCAGCTCAGTAATGTCTGTTTGTGGACACGACTTGTGGATCTTTACTGATAAATGTGAGTTGTGACTGATCTTGTTGCCAAAAACACTCCAGATTGCACTGCCATCCTGAATCCTGGAAATGGTGATTTGTAAACTGTTTTTTTTCTGTTTAATATCCTGAATCCATATTTAGTTAATGCTATTCTCCTTTAACATCACTAGTTCAAATACTGCTCAAGTTTGTGTTTTAAATGATAAAAAACTCAAAGGACTTTATTTTCATACAAAGTCGGCTTCATAAAATCAGTGGGGAGTTCTGTTGTATGTGGATCTATTCCCATTGGCGCAGTAACGTCGTTTCTATGTTCCACAGCATTGATTCCTTAGCAAAGTATGTTTTTCTCAATAGAGATTGTTCTATCGGATAACGGAGTCCATCTCGTCATTATTGTGAAGTTGTCACAGACACAACAAGTTCCTCGATAAAAATCAGAAAAAAATATTTAATCCCTGGAGAGATATTGACGTTCAGGTACAATCTGTCCAAGATTTTTTACAGACGAACAGACATAGAACATTATTACACAGAACATAGGTCTATGGCAGACTGAACTCCCGCAGCCAGGTTTGTCCGGCGCCGCCTTTCGGCAGAGAGGAAAGAAACAACATGAGGTAAACATGAGGAGAATAAAGGTACTGCCCTTACAGGGCAGTCTAGAGATTCAACAAAACAACCTCAAAACCAGTAAAAGGACATATTCAGACAATCACAACATGAGGAAAACACCCAGGAGGGCCTGGTTGGGGTGGGATCTCCCAGCACAGCCAGTCAGTTCACAGCCGAAAACGGCATTGAACCAAGTTGCTGTTTGTGAGTGAAGGGAGGGACAAGGACCAGAGAAGACGGTGAAAGATAAGACAGTGTGTGTAACAGTGACCGTGACGTGTGTGTGTGTGTGTGTGTTCATCTCTGCCATCGGGAGTTGAGTTCAGTTTAGTGCCACAGGCCTGAGAGGAGAGTTTGGCTTGGGTGAAACTGAGCGTCAGTCAGGGAGCCAGATCCAGATAACAGCTTTGTTTTGGGTCAGGCTGAGCGTTGTTTGGCTCTTCCTTAAGTCCTCAGTGGTCTCAGTCGGACTCCAAAACAGCCGAATCAGGGGTCAGTTTCCACCAAACCGAGCATCAGCTTCTCCATGATGTTTTCCACCCCACGGATGAGCTCCAGAACCGCAACCAGCCGGCCAGTTCGGGCCAGAGTGGCATCCAGTTTACTGTCCAGCTCAATCACCGCATGAGTTCGAGTGCTAGTTGCTCGCCATAGTCCAGCACTGATCTACGCATCAGGAAACCGCACACACCATGAAACCGCACACACCAGGAAACCGCACACACCAGGAAACCGCACACACCAGGAAACTGCACACACCAGGAAACTGCACACACCAGGAAACTGCACACACCAGGAAACCGCACACACCAGGAAACTGCACACACCAGGACACCAGGAAACTGCACACACCAGGACACCAGGAAACTACACACACCAGGACACCAGGAAACTGCACACACCAGGAAACCGCACACGCCAGGAAACCACACACACCAGGAAACCGCACACGCCAGGAAACCACACACACCAGGAAACTGCACACACCAGGAAACCGCACACACCAGGAAACCGCACACACCAGGAAACCACACACACCAGGAAACCGCACACACCAGGAAACCACACACACCAGGAAACCACACACACCAGGAAACTACACACACCATGAAACCGCACACACCAGGAAACTACACACACCAGGAAACTACACACACCATGAAACCGCACACGCCATGAAACCGCACACGCCATGAAACCGCACACGCCATGAAACCACACACACCAGGAAACCACACACACCAGGAAACCACACACGCCAGGAAACCACACACGCCAGGAAACTACACACACCAGGAAACTACACACACCATGAAACCGCACACGCCATGAAACCGCACACGCCATGAAACCGCACACGCCATGAAACCGCACACGCCATGAAACCGCACACGCCATGAAACCGCACACACCATGAAACCGCACACGCCATGAAACCGCACACACCAGGAAACCACACACACCAGGAAACCGCACACGCCATGAAACCGCACACGCCATGAAACCGCACACGCCATGAAACCGCACACGCCATGAAACCGCACACACCAGGAAACCACACACACCAGGAAACCGCACACGCCATGAAACCGCACACGCCATGAAACCGCACACGCCATGAAACCGCACACGCCATGAAACCGCACACACCAGGAAACCACACACACCAGGAAACCACACACACCAGGAAACCACACACACCAGGAAACCACACACACCAGGAAACCGCACACGCCAGGAAACCGCACACGCCAGGAAACCGCACACACCAGGAAACCACACACACCAGGAAACCACACACACCAGGAAACCACACACGCCAGGAAACCGCACACGCCAGGAAACCGCACACGCCAGGAAACCGCACACGCCAGGAAACCGCACACGCCAGGAAACTACACACACCAGGAAACTACACACACCAGGAAACCACACACACCAGGAAACCGCACACGCCAGGAAACCGCACACGCCAGGAAACTACACACACCAGGAAACCGCACACACCAGGAAACCACACACACCAGGAAACCGCACACACCAGGAAACTACACACACCAGGACACCAGGAAACTACACACACCAGGACACCAGGAAACCGCACACACCAGGAAACTACACACACCAGGAAACCACACACACCAGGAAACTACACACACCAGGACACCAGGAAACCGCACACACCAGGAAACCGCACACACCAGGAAACCGCACACACCAGGAAACCGCACACAAAACCGCACACGCCATGAAACCGCACACGCCATGAAACCGCACACACCATGAAACCGCACACACCAGGAAACCACACACACCAGGAAACCGCACACACCAGGAAACCACACACACCAGGAAACCGCACACACCAGGAAACCGCACACGCCAGGAAACCGCACACGCCAGGAAACCGCACACGCCAGGAAACCACACACACCAGGAAACCACACACACCAGGAAACCACACACACCAGGAAACCGCACACGCCAGGAAACCGCACACGCCAGGAAACCGCACACGCCAGGAAACTACACACACCAGGAAACCGCACACGCCAGGAAACCGCACACGCCAGGAAACTACACACACCAGGAAACCGCACACACCAGGAAACCGCACACACCAGGAAACCACACACACCAGGAAACCACACACACCAGGAAACCACACACACCAGGAAACTACACACACCAGGAAACTACACACACCAGGACACCAGGAAACCGCACACACCAGGAAACTACACACACCAGGACACCAGGAAACCGCACACACCAGGAAACCGCACACACCAGGAAACCACACACGCCAGGAAACCACACACACCAGGAAACCACACACGCCAGGAAACCACACACGCCAGGAAACCACACACGCCAGGAAACTACACACACCAGGAAACTACACACACCAGGAAACCGCACACACCAGGAAACCACACACACCAGGAAACTACACACGCCAGGAAACCACACACGCCAGGAAACCACACACGCCAGGAAACTACACACACCAGGAAACTACACACACCAGGAAACCGCACACACCAGGAAACCACACACGCCAGGAAACCACACACACCAGGAAACCACACACGCCAGGAAACCACACACGCCAGGAAACCACACACGCCAGGAAACTACACACACCAGGAAACTACACACACCAGGAAACCACACACGCCAGGAAACCACACACACCAGGAAACTACACACACCAGGAAACTACACACACCAGGAAACCGCACACACCAGGAAACTACACACACCAGGAAACTACACACACCAGGAAACCGCACACACCAGGAAACTACACACACCAGGAAACCGCACACACCAGGAAACCGCACACGCCAGGAAACCGCACACGCCAAACAGCAGAAACCAGTTATCATAAATCCAGTTGTGTAGAAACCCTCCACAGAAAGAAGCGACAGATACACGACCTTCATCACGTATCCAGCAGCATGCACTCTGTCAGGACCTGCAGGCTCTCCTTCGCCCGTTCTTCAGGAAAAAAGATTTGACCCATTTCATTGAGAGACCAGCTGACCAGATCCATGATTTAGATTCGGAAGGAAATGAATAAAGAGGCTCAGACAGATAGATCGACACAACAGAGAAGCAGCAGGTCAGAGTGGGAACAGGAGGGAGAGAACGAGCGTCCGTCCTGTCAGAGAGCAGTTATATATATGACTACCAGCAGTCTTGCCAGCTTTTTGTCCCTTACTTCCTCCTCTAGTCTGAGGAGCTTCATCCCAACGTCGGACTCTGCCTTTCTGATTAGTTTGTCCAGTCGGTGTCCATCCTCTGCTTCAGTGCCCGGTCCCCAGCACACCACAGCAAAGACAGCGATACTGATGATGGTATGATGCTGGGTAATGTGGGTTGGTACCCATGAGGGGGGTCTGTTTGACCTCTGCAGGCTCAGAGGAGCAGGAGATGCAGATCAGCCTTGAGATGACTCATTTTCCCCTGCTGCTGTGTAAACCCGGCGCCTTGTGGATGTCTGACGGACACGGTGAGCCCTCGTGTTTCAGGATTAGTGCTGCAGTCTGGAGTCTAGTGCATTATTAATCTGCCGCTGCTCCTGTTGCTGGTGTCCTGTCTGGGAACTGTGATGAAAACATCCAGTAAATACCAATTCAATCCCAAATCACAGCAATGGCACGCGGTGGGCTTAAAAAGGAAGAATGATAGTTGATCCGGTCAGTGTGGTAGAGGTGTAACAGCAGCCTTTTCCCTTTCGGTTAACAAGCTTAGCGGCTAGATCTTATTAAGCCGGGGCTCACATATCCTGCTGCAGCGCCGTCTTCATCAGACGGAAGCTCATTCCTGAACGACATGTTAAAACCGTTTCACTCTGGTGAATCATAACATGGCTGTAAGCAGAGCTTAAAGATGCAGCAAGAGACGGGCATGTATGACACAAATAAAGAGTAGAAAAACTGCATTTAAACTCCAACATTAAACAGCATTAAACATCCCCTTAAGTAGGTCTAAGTCTGTCCTGTAATCTGTCTTTCATAATTTTTTCTTTTAACATTCACCCTATCAGTTGCATCAATTGAATTTCCCTTTGGGGATTCATAAAATACTTTTCATTTCATTTCATTCATTTCATCATGATGGTAAAAACCAAACATTATTTAAACGGATATTCACCGTGAGAACCACCTGAAGTAATGAAATCCTTACGTTACAGCTAACAACCACATAGTGCCCATGTAAACTGGCTAATTGCCCCCCAGCAAGGCAGTGAACAGCTGCTTACACTAAATCACACACACACTGTATGCACACGAAATGCTGATGAAAATAGAGAAGTCTGAATCTGTACATTGACTTACTACTTACAGGTCAGGTGTAAATGCACAGTCAGTTCAGGCAGCATGACTCAGCAGTCTGCTGCGCTGAGACTGAGGAGGATGCATGCAGATCACATTCCCACCAGAAGGTGTCCTGCCAGGCTCGCCAGCAGCCATGAACATGGCAGGATGGTTGATCTGCACCATAGCTGGAGAAACCAAAACAAAAGTCCAACTTCTGTTTCACTTACATGCACTACTCTCTCTCTCTTTTGGATTGAGACTTAAAAACCTGCAATCCTTACCTAATTTATGACATATTTTATGTACTTCTTATGTATTTACATTACTTAGGTTTAATATTGTTGTATTAATTAATCAAATCAAAGAGACTTTATTAATCCGAGAGGGGAAATTCATGGTTCAAGCCAGCTTGTCCAAGGTTTCACATACAGACATGTAACATTTAGGACACATCTACAGAACCGAACTGAAGCTTCGGCCACGCAGCCAGTTTTACCGGTGCCGCCTTATAACAGATGAGAACAGAGATACATTAGGATCATAGGGGTGGGGGGGTCAAGGAAAAAAAAACCACGTAACTCCAGACCGCACCACCAGGTGACGCAGTCTGGAGATTTAGTTGTTTTATCTTGTGTGTCTTTTAACACTTTAACTCTTTAGCTCCAGTGTTTCTTCTTCCTCATGGGGATCCTCCGTGTCGGGGGCTGCGCCTGTTTTACCGACGGGGTCGTCCTGGCGGGGGTGTTGGCAGGGGTCCTGCACTGCAGCCATATGGCTGTGTTGTGGACCCGAGCCTGGGCGTTCCCTGTGGCGGCGTCTCTGTTGGTCATTCCTGATGCGTCTCCTGTCATGGACGTATTCCCCACATGCCGTTTCCTCGCAGCGGTGTCGGTCAAGCCACACACAGATAGAATCCTGAAAATTAGTGGTTTTTATTTCGGCTTAAATGTTCAGGGGAAGGGTTGAGGTGTGTGTGTGTGTGTTTTTAAGTTTAAAACTGTGTTTTTTTTAATGTTGTCAAGCACTTTGATATGCTTCTGTATGAAAAGTATACAAATAAAGTTTGATTTGATGATGTTCCTCCTAGATTTCTGATTTTAAAATTCCCGCTGCGGGGCTTTGCTGATGTTCCACATGAGAAGGCACGAGTGTGTGTGTGTGTGTGTGTGTGTGTGTGTGTGTGTGTGTGTGTGTGTGTGTGTGTGTGTGTGTGTGTGTGTGTGTGTGTGTGAGTGAGTGTGTATGTGTATGTGTGTGTGTGTGTGTGTGTGTGTCGCGCTCCCATTTGGCCGTTCATGTAGCAGGTCTAAACGCCCAAATTGCGACTTTTCTTTTTCCTCCTGGTTGCATCGCGCTCATGTCCACCACAACGCAAAGCCCGAGACTTTCTGGGATAAAAGAAGATGAGATGAAATAAATGGAGATTTTACCTGCCTGACATTTCTAGATCTGATTTTACAGATAAGTAAAATCAGAAGGCCTTTTGTCACTGCAGTCTGAACGCTGGCAGTGCCGTCATATTCTGCTATAGAGACGTAACGACGCAGATATTGTTCAAGATTATATGTTATTACACAATAATTCCTTCAGAGCTCGCCGTCCCCTCTCACTGGGCTGAGACCGTCTGTCAGGCTGGTAATTCCAGTGTTAAAGAACTTTAAAAAATTAAGATTGTCTATTGATATATTAGATATGGCAGCTCTTTGCTACCTGTTGTGTGGGAAACACTGGAAGAGGTTAAACTTCGTCTAAATTTCATCCCACGCTTCACTATATCAGGTTTGATTTGTTTTAACAACAGAAAACATGACGAGGGCACATTTTCCTCCTTTTAGACTTGTTTTTTGTGCATTTAAAGGTGCAGACATGGTTTTCTTTGTGTATGCATCGCTTGTGGTTTCCTAGAGGTCCTAAAAAGCTGAGGACCTGGACAAAAAGCAGCTTATCTTGGGTTTGGTGTTGGTGTCAGTGGTTCTGTTAATCTCTGCAAAGTTCCATATCCCAGTTTTCCTGTCTGTTGTCCTGTTGTAGTCTCAGGAGAATAAGACCTTCCTGTCCATGATCAACAATGTGCTGACCACAGATGGCTTCTACTTCTGCACGGACTTTGACCTGACGCACACGCTTCAGCGACTAGCCAACACCAGCCCCGACTTCCAGGAGATGAGCCTACTGGAGAGGGTGAAGCATCCCATAAACTCACTGCACTCAGTTCCTTCACAGCAGACAGTGAATGTTTGTCCTGACTGGTTGTTTCCTCGAGATTCTTTCACACATTGTTCATTCAGTTTAACACCATTTCCTTAAAACTCTGCTAGAGCTGAGGAGCCCCCAGGCACACTTAGTTTCTCAGGAACCGGAACTCTGTGGGGGGAATTATGACGGAAATCTTATCCTTTAGGGCACAGGTGTCGAACTCCAGTCCTCAAGGGCCGGTATCCTGAAGGTTTTTGTTGTCTCCATGCTCCAACACACCTGACCAAAACTTAAAAAAGGTTAACAAGAAGCTGCTGGATGCATTTGATTTTAATCAGCTGGGTTGGTGGAGGGAAACACCAAAAACCTGCCTGATACCGGCCCTCGAGGACTGGAGTTTGACACCCCTGCTTTAGGAGAGCTACAGAGGTTTTCTAGACATTCATGTCCCATTCACGAGGTTTAGATGCTAACGCTAACCCTAACGACGTCTCTGACCACCAAACATTCACCGGTCTATTGATAAAACAACTGAGGGAGCAGGATTCAAACCACCCTTCACTAGACCGTATACTCCCGAGCCACTGCCTCTGCAGGGGTGGGGTCTGTGAAGGAAACTAGTCAACAAGAGTCTGGATGAGCAGAGATCAGACCGTTTTATTCTGGAACTTGTAATCCCACCGGCTCTTACAGAGTCTGAGGCAGAGCTTACATGTCAACAAGAAACACCGGTTGTGAGTGGGAGGTTACAAAGCCGAGGAGGTGGCTCGGGCATCTGGTGAGGATGCCTCCTGGACCTCCCTGGTGAGATGTTCCAGACGCTCTCCTGCAGTAGGAGACCGCGGGAAAACCCAGGATATGCTGGAGGGATTATGTCTCTTGGCTGGTCTGGGAATGCCTCAGGATCCCCCCGATAAGCTGACAGATGTGGTTGGGAAGAGGGAAGTCTGGGTTTCCCTGCTCAGGCTGCTGCCCCCGCGATCCGACCCCTGATAAATGGTAGAAAATGGATGGATCAATACGGATATTAGTTTCCTCTGTTGTGGAATTAAACTACGGAATCAGTCTTTGTCATGTTGGCCTGTTTGCAAATGCAGATGGAAATCAATAAAAGCTGAAGCATTGATGTAATATTCACTCCTTGTGCAAAATAAGAGAAATATTTCAGCCTGCATTATCTACAACAGGGATCCCCAATCCAGGTCCTAGAGGACCGGTGTCCTGCAGGTTTTCCGAGTGTCCCTGCTGCAACACACCTGATTCAAATCATTATGTATTTAGCAGACATGTGCAGAGCTTGTCTGAGTCCAGCAGGAACACTTGGAAAACTTGCAGGACACCGGTCCTCGAGGACCAGGGTTGGGGATCCCTGATCTACAACACGCCAAATTAAATAATACTTTTAATTAAATTACCTTTTGTTTTGATCAGATATCAGCTAAAGCTTTTTGACTCTGATCTTTATTTTTTATTTTACTATCACTTCAAATCTGTAGTGATGAATATATCTTTGAGCTTAATCTTTATTCTGTGTATTTTAGGTGCATTTATCACTAGAATGTCCCAGATGTAATTTTGACTGTTTTATAATTAGAATATTCTTTTACTTTATTAAATAAAATGATAAAGCTTCCTGGTGCCCAACTTTACCAAAAAAAACACATGAATTTAATTAAAACTAATTTAAATATTTAGTATATTTCATACATTTTAGCTTCCATCGCTCTGGGAACGCCAGTGTTGAAAGGAATTTTGTTGTCCCAGTGTCTCTTATTTTGTTGGTTAATTATATCACTGAAATGGCCGATATCAACATTAAATTTTGAGGTCTATATCGGCTGATACTGTGCTGATAATATCTGCAGCATTCAGTACGCTTCCACCGGTTGATTACACAAGCAGGAGAATGCACGATGCAGATTTACCCAAACTCTGTCTGCTCTGCAGAGTCCCTGTTTACTGAAGACTCAGCTCTTCAAGGAGACCTTCCACACTTAGTTTAGCTATATTTGTTGGAAAGTTGGAGAACTTAGCCCAGTTCTTTGCAACAAACATTATGGTATTTGTGGTGGAGACTATACACATAGCATGGTTTTAATGTGTTACTCCTTTCTTAACGATCTTTTATGCAGTAAAAAATATATACAGTATTCTGCATAGTTTAGAGTAGTTCAGAAAGCTTGCTTTAGTAGGGTCATGCATTAAACTGAATGTTCTGTTCAAGGCCTGTTTAAGCTTTGACTGTTATCTTCAAGCTGCCAGTTGTTTGGACTAGTTCTGCCAGGAACTAAAAACCACTGAAACACCCGGAGCGGGAGGCAGAGCTCTCCAGACCTCTCGCTGACAACAACTGTGCATTGTCAGTAAACTGGACGGACCACGGTGGATTTCTAGATTTGTTTTTCATCAGAGAAATTCCACGACAGTATCAATTCTTTGTACTTCAACATCGGTGATATTATGGGGTGGGAAGGGAGTAAACAACCAAAAAAACAGGAAAAAAAGCCTGTAGCTTCATGGAAAGACCTGCGTCCAACTGGACAGTCCTCCAGCACCTTCCTACCATGTCCTCTACTGTTTGGTTTCATGCTTGTGTTGTTCTCACTCAGATGGAAGTCGCTTTGGATAAAAGCGTCTGCTAAATGACTGTAGAATAGAATAGAATAGAATAGAAAATATTAGTCCTAAAACAAAGCAGAGATTAATCCTGTCAGGACAAAGTGAAGTTAGATGTTTACTTCTCTGGTCCTCCTGTCTAAAAATGGTGACTGTAAATGAGGTGTGTGTGTGTGTGTGTGTTTCCAGGCAGATCAGAGGTTTGTGTGGAATGGAAACCTCCTGAGAGAATTGGCTGGACAGCCAGAGGTAACTCGCCAACCTGCTGACCCCATTCTTCTTCTTCTCTTCATGAACTAACTGTCACTCTTCTTCTGCAGCTGCATAAGTTTGCTCTGCCGGTTGTTCATGGATGTATCCTTTATGTGTCTGACATTTCCTCCTGATCTGGCAGAGTTCAGCCAGACATGAGGTGATGAAATTAAATGAAAATGCTAAGAATTAACCCCAGAGTTAAGTTGTAAAGATACGATGATAAAGACTTGAATCTCTTCTTGGACCTCCTTCGCCGTTGATCACAGCAGCATTTTCTGTGGCGAAGCTTCAAAAAGCTTCTGCAGTGTCTCGTTTATCTCTGTCCGGAGCTGCATGGATTATTCCTGAAGATGTTGTTGTGATGGCATTGGGACCGTCAACACGTCCCAAGGATCCTGAACGGGGTTTGAATCTGGACTCTGGATCATTTTACTCTTAATTATCTGGAAAAACCGGCTCATCGTTACAGAAAGGTTTTACTGATCAGTGCCTCCACAGCTGTTTAGTCTCAGTCCTTCCACTTCCCAGCATTTTATTCATGTTAGTACTTTTACTGTTAAACTTACGGTAGCTGTGAGTTTTACTGGTTCTTTTGGAGATCATTTAAACGTTCCAAACAGCATTTTAGTAGTTTCAGCATCTCTTTAGATGTTTTCTGTCGTTAGAAGCCAGTAATTCGACCCTTCTGAAACAGATGAACGTGTTTTCCACGACCCCATGGTGTCTCTTCCCACGTGGTTTCAGAAACGTTTGAGTTAAATCCAAATGGTGACTTTTTATCTGGACAGATGTGTTTAATGATCAAGATGAGCTTTTCTTTGATGCTGCTGGTCCAGTCATTGTCATGAAGCCGTGTCGGATAAACGGGAAGATCTTTGAGTGGATATTGATCTCCAGGAGGAGCTGCTTCCGGGCCGGTGTCAGATATTACGTCAGAGGTAAGTGTGTGTGTGTGTGTTGTCATGGTGACATGGAACCAGGCGGTTGTCCTCCTCCCTGCCAGCTGTCCCGTTCTCCTTCCAGGCATCGACTCTGAAGGCCACGCCGCCAACTTTGTGGAGACGGAGCAGATCGTTCTGTATGAAGGAGCGAAGGCTTCGTTTGTTCAGGTCAGTGGCGATCCATCACATCAGCTGATTGGATCCTGGAGAACTGATCGGCTTCCTTTCGGTACTTAAACATCCACGGTTTGACATTTTGATGCCATCTAAAGACGTTTGTCCTGGTCAGACACGAGGCTCGATGCCGTTTTACTGGAGCCAGAGGCCCAACCTGAAGTACAAGCCTAAACCCATCATCAGCAAGACAATGAACCACGTAAGACCAGCCTTCTCTCTGACATGTTGAGTCATGTGACCCTGAAGCTAACCACCAGTCTTTGCACAGATGGATGGGTGCCAGCGGCATTTCGACTCTCAGGTCCTCATCTACGGGAAACAAACCATCCTGAACCTGGTGAGCCCCCCAGCTGCCCCCCCCCCCCCCCCCCCCCCCCACTTCTTACACACCTGTCACTGATGGGTTTTAGAGTTTAATTTGTTCCCTTTCAGGTGAACCAGAAGGGTTCGGAGAAGCCTCTGGAGCAGACCTTTGCCAGGATGGTGTCTGATACATACAACCAAATGCTGAGGTGAGAGATGTCTGAGGACAGCTTAGCAACAGCTGTCCTCAGTCGCTCCGTCACTCGTATCACCACCGACCGCCGTGCTCCGTCGCCCGTATCGCCACCGGCCGCCGTGCTCCGTCGCCCGTATCACCACCGGCCGCCGTGCTCCGTCGCCCGTATCGCCACCGGCCGCCGTGCTCCGTCGCCCGTATCACCACCGGCCGCCGTGCTCCGTCGCCCGTATCACCACCGGCCGCCGTGCTCCGTCGCCCGTATCGCCACCGGCCGCCGTGCTCCGTCGCCCGTATCACCACCGACCGCCGTGCTCCGTCGCCCGTATCGCCACCGGCCGCCGTGCTCCGTCGCCCGTATCACCACCGGCCGCCGTGCTCCGTCGCCCGTATCGCCACCGGCCGCCGTGCTCCGTCGCCCGTATCACCACCGGCCGCCGTGCTCCGTCGCCCGTATCGCCACCGGCCGCCGCGCTCCGTCGCCCGTATCACCACCGGCCGCAGTGCTCCGTCGCTCGTATCGCCACCGGCCGCCGTGCTCCGTCGCCCGTATCGCCACCGGCCGCCGCGCTCCGTCGCCCGTATCGCCGCAGTGCTCCGTCGCCCGTATCGCCGCAGTGCTCCGTCGCTCGTATCACCACCGGCCGCCGTGCTCCGTCGCTCGTATCGCCACCGGCCGCCGTGCTCCGTCGCCCGTATCGCCACCGGCCGCCGTGCTCCGTCGCCCGTATCGCCACCGGCCGCCGTGCTCCGTCGCTCATTCCGTCGCCCGTATCGCCACCGGCCGCCGCGCTCCGTCGCCCGTATCGCCACCGGCCGCCGCGCTCCGTCGCCCGTATCGCCACCGGCCGCCGCGCTCCGTCGCCCGTATCGCCACCGGCCGCCGCGCTCCGTCGCCCGTATCGCCACCGGCCGCCGCGCTCCGTCGCCCGTATCGCCACCGGCCGCCGCGCTCCGTCGCCCGTATCGCCACCGGCCGCCGCGCTCCGTCGCCCGTATCGCCACCGGCCGCCGCGCTCCGTCGCCCGTATCACCACCGGCCGCCGTGCTCCGTCGCCCGTATCACCACCGGCTTCTGGAACTCGTGGCGTAAATCGTGATGGATAGCTCATCCTTGACGACTCTGTTTGGTCCGACAAGCGTTCCAGTCCTGCAGGTTTTCAGGGTTTCCATGTGCCGACACACCTGAGGAGCATGAAATGGATCCAACAGCTTATAGGTTCGGCACAATAACTCATTGATTAGTAAAGCAACAACGAGAGATCCATGAGAACACCATTATTAATCACATTTTCATGATGTTTCTTTCTGCACGGTGGCACCAAAAACCAGCTGAGTTTACGGAGGACACACAGTAAATATCAGCATGAATAAACGTTTAACCCGAACACTCCAGGAAGAGGTGTTAATGTTTGTATCAGTGCTGATATTTTAGCTCCTGAAAGCTGAGACTTGAGAGTGCGACGAGCAGATGGTCTGATTTCTACAAAGTACTGTCAGTAATAAATCCTGTTTTGTGGTTTCAGTCGGTCTTTATGGGAGTACGTCTATTAATCCATAAGTTTGACATGATCTAGCTTCATAAACGAAGAACGTAAAACGTGTCTAGATGTTGATTAAAAGAGTTTCTTCATCTTTTTACGTAAATAAATGACTTGGAGTCTTAAGGATTGTTCTTCAGCTCACATCGTAGGTCACGGCTCCCTCAGTCTGATCAGGACTTGTCTTCGCTTACAGTTACATGGCCTTCGACTTCCACAAAGAGTGCAGCAACATGAGATGGGACCGTCTGCAGATCCTGGTGGATGCCCTGACAGAGACTCAGGAGGAATACGGGTAATTCACTCGCTCCATGCTTCCCTCTACCTTCACAGTGGAATGAGGTGCTGAGCCTCTCCTCTGTCTGTAGTTATTTCATGGTGACCACGGAGGGGAAGATCCTCACCCAGCAGAGTGGAGTCTTCCGCAGTAACTGCATGGACTGCCTGGACCGGACCAACGTCATCCAGAGCCTGCTGGCTCGCCGCTCTCTACAGTCTCAGCTTCAGGTAATTCTCCGCCCTCTGCTGCCGACCAGGTGTCAGGAGGTTTGGTTGTTCTGGACTTTATCTGCAGATGCTCTTTCTACCAGCTTCCTTAGAAACAGAACTTTGCTGAACTATGAAGAGTTTTTCACTCTTTGTGACATCGTCATGAATGAAAACAAAAAAAGTAACTTCTCATTTATGCTTTTTTTTTTTTTTTTTTTTAAAGTTACTTTTACAGTTTGATCTGAGGTTTATATCTTTAAAAGTTAAGTTGCACCCAAATAATACTGGTATTTCATTACTTATGTAGCTTTAAGCTAAAGAATTTACCTCTGGAAATCAATACTTCTGACTCTAATGAAGCTAAGTACTCTGTAAGTTTATTACCACAGTAATTCTACCAGTTTAAAGTAGAAGCTAAGTACTCTGTAAGTTTATTACCACAGTAATTCTACCAGTTTAAAGTAGAAGCTAAGTACTCTGTAAGTTTATTACCACAGTAATTCTACCAGTTTAAAGTAGAAGCTAAGTACTCTGTAAGTTTATTACCACAGTAATTCTACCAGTTTAAAGTAGAAGCTAAGTACTCTGTAAGTTTATTACTACAGTAATTCTACCAGTTTAAAGTAGAAGCTAAGTACTCTGTAAGTTTATTACTACAGTAATTCTACCAGTTTAAAGTAGAAGCTAAGTACTCTGTAAGTTTATTACCACAGTAATTCTACCAGTTTAAAGTAGAAGCTAAGTACTCTGTAAGTTTATTACTACAGTAATTCTACCAGTTTAAAGTAGAAGCTAAGTACTCTGTAAGTTTATTACCACAGTAATTCTACCAGTTTAAAGTAGAAGCTAAGTACTCTGTAAGTTTATTACTACAGTAATTCTACCAGTTTAAAGTAGAAGCTAAGTACTCTGTAAGTTTATTACCACAGTAATTCTACCAGTTTAAAGTAGAAGCTAAGTACTCTGTAAGTTTATTACTACAGTAATTCTACCAGTTTAAAGTAGAAGCTAAGTACTCTGTAAGTTTATTACCACAGTAATTCTACCAGTTTAAAGTAGAAGCTAAGTACTCTGTAAGTTTATTACTACAGTAATTCTACCAGTTTAAAGTAGAAGCTAAGTACTCTGTAAGTTTATTACCACAGTAATTCTACCAGTTTAAAGTAGAAGCTAAGTACTCTGTAAGTTTATTACTACAGTAATTCTACCAGTTTAAAGTAGAAGCTAAGTACTCTGTAAGTTTATTACTACAGTAATTCTACCAGTTTAAAGTAGAAGCTAAGTACTCTGTAAGTTTATTACTACAGTAATTCTACCAGTTTAAAGTAGAAGCTAAGTACTCTGTAAGTTTATTACCACAGTAATTGTACCAGTTTAAAGTAGAAGCTAAGTACTCTGTAAGTTTATTACCACAGTAATTCTACCAGTTTAAAGTAGAAGCTAAGTACTCTGTAAGTTTATTACCACAGTAATTCTACCAGTTTAAAGTAGAAGCTAAGTACTCTGTAAGTTTATTACCACAGTAATTCTACCAGTTTAAAGTAGAAGCTAAGTACTCTGTAAGTTTATTACTACAGTAATTCTACCAGTTTAAAGTAGAAGCTAAGTACTCTGTAAGTTTATTACTACAGTAATTCTACCAGTTTAAAGTAGAAGCTAAGTACTCTGTAAGTTTATTACCACAGTAATTCTACCAGTTTAAAGTAGAAGCTAAGTACTCTGTAAGTTTATTACCACAGTAATTCTACCAGTTTAAAGTAGAAGCTAAGTACTCTGTAAGTTTATTACCACAGTAATTCTACCAGTTTAAAGTAGAAGCTAAGTACTCTGTAAGTTTATTACCACAGTAATTCTACCAGTTTAAAGTAGAAGCTAAGTACTCTGTAAGTTTATTACCACAGTAATTCTACCAGTTTAAAGTAGAAGCTAAGTACTCTGTAAGTTTATTACTACAGTAATTCTACCAGTTTAAAGTAGAAGCTAAGTACTCTGTAAGTTTATTACCACAGTAATTCTACCAGTTTAAAGTAGAAGCTAAGTACTCTGTAAGTTTATTACTACAGTAATTCTACCAGTTTAAAGTAGAAGCTAAGTACTCTGTAAGTTTATTACCACAGTAATTCTACCAGTTTAAAGTAGAAGCTAAGTACGCTGTAAGTTTATTACTACAGTAATTCTACCAGTTTAAAGTAGAAGCTAAGTACTCTGTAAGTTTATTACCACAGTAATTCTACCAGTTTAAAGTAGAAGCTAAGTACTCTGTAAGTTTATTACCACAGTAATTCTACCAGTTTAAAGTAGAAGCTAAGTACTCTGTAAGTTTATTACCACAGTAATTCTACCAGTTTAAAGTAGAAGCTAAGTACTCTGTAAGTTTATTACCACAGTAATTCTACCAGTTTAAAGTAGAAGCTAAGTACTCTGTAAGTTTATTACCACAGTAATTCTACCAGTTTAAAGTAGAAGCTAAGTACTCTGTAAGTTTATTACCACAGTAATTCTACCAGTTTAAAGTAGAAGCTAAGTACTCTGTAAGTTTATTACCACAGTAATTCTACCAGTTTAAAGTAGAAGCTAAGTACTCTGTAAGTTTATTACTACAGTAATTCTACCAGTTTAAAGTAGAAGCTAAGTACTCTGTAAGTTTATTACTACAGTAATTCTACCAGTTTAAAGTAGAAGCTAAGTACTCTGTAAGTTTATTACTACAGTAATTCTACCAGTTTAAAGTAGAAGCTAAGTACTCTGTAAGTTTATTACCACAGTAATTCTACCAGTTTAAAGTAGAAGCTAAGTACTCTGTAAGTTTATTACTACAGTAATTCTACCAGTTTAAAGTAGAAGCTAAGTACTCTGTAAGTTTATTACCACAGTAATTCTACCAGTTTAAAGTAGAAGCTAAGTACTCTGTAAGTTTATTACTACAGTAATTCTACCAGTTTAAAGTAGAAGCTAAGTACTCTGTAAGTTTATTACCACAGTAATTCTACCAGTTTAAAGTAGAAGCTAAGTACTCTGTAAGTTTATTACCACAGTAATTCTACCAGTTTAAAGTAGAAGCTAAGTACTCTGTAAGTTTATTACCACAGTAATTCTACCAGTTTAAAGTAGAAGCTAAGTACTCTGTAAGTTTATTACCACAGTAATTCTACCAGTTTAAAGTAGAAGCTAAGTACTCTGTAAGTTTATTACTACAGTAATTCTACCAGTTTAAAGTAGAAGCTAAGTACTCTGTAAGTTTATTACCACAGTAATTCTACCAGTTAATAGTAGAAGCTAAGTACTCTGTAAGTTTATTACCACAGTAATTCTACCAGTTTAAAGTAGAAGCTAAGTACTCTGTAAGTTTATTACCACAGTAATTCTACCAGTTTAAAGTAGAAGCTAAGTACTCTGTAAGTTTATTACTACAGTAATTCTACCAGTTTAAAGTAGAAGCTAAGTACTCTGTAAGTTTATTACCACAGTAATTCTACCAGTTTAAAGTAGAAGCTAAGTACTCTGTAAGTTTATTACTACAGTAATTCTACCAGTTTAAAGTAGAAGCTAAGTACTCTGTAAGTTTATTACCACAGTAATTCTACCAGTTAATAGTAGAAGCTAAGTACTCTGTAAGTTTATTACCACAGTAATTCTACCAGTTTAAAGTAGAAGCTAAGTACTCTGTAAGTTTATTACCACAGTAATTCTACCAGTTTAAAGTAGAAGCTAAGTACTCTGTAAGTTTATTACTACAGTAATTCTACCAGTTTAAAGTAGAAGCTAAGTACTCTGTAAGTTTATTACCACAGTAATTCTACCAGTTTAAAGTAGAAGCTAAGTACTCTGTAAGTTTATTACCACAGTAATTCTACCAGTTTAAAGTAGAAGCTAAGTACTCTGTAAGTTTATTACTACAGTAATTCTACCAGTTTAAAGTAGAAGCTAAGTACTCTGTAAGTTTATTACCACAGTAATTCTACCAGTTTAAAGTAGAGTCGGGGTGATACAGATGTTTGCGTGGGAAGTACTCTCTGGCATCAGGGAGTATTTCTGTCATTATGAAAGCTCTTCTCTCCCCCCCCCCCTCCTCTCTCAGCCTGGTGGCGGTTCATCTCGAGCTTACTGGGATCCCCAACCCTGGTCCTCGAGGTGTCCTGCAGGTTTTACCAGGGGGTTTCTGCTGGAACACACCTGACTCAGACTTGTCTGCTACGTACACATTGGCTACGTTTACATGGGAGTTTTAATTCCTGATTAATTCTGAATAAAAGTTAATTCCGCTTTAAACTGATGAAAGACGACCATGTAAACACTTCATTCCTAATCCAGATTTCTATTTGGAATCAAACTTAAATCCGATGTAAGTGTCTGGTTTATTCACATTTTAATCCCGAACTATTTAATTCCTCTGTCATGTAAACCTTCATTCCGCTCTAAGTTAACTCCGGTCGTTCTGAGCATGCTCGTTACCTTGTCCTGTCCCGATGACGCGCGTTGTTTCGCCTCCCGTGTTCGGTGGTCTATCTTTCTTCTCCTTCTCAGTAGCTGCAGAAAGTGAAGTAGTATGCTGGTGTTGTCAGGACAGGCGGTGGGGATGTGGACCCAAATGCAGACATGAGGGAAACAGGGATGCAGATTCAGACTGATTTAATCCAACGGAGGAACTCAGGGGACTTATACAAACAAACAAAGCGCAACAAAATGATCCAGCAACCAAGAACTGAAACTGAGGGGTATAAATACACTGGAGAACCGAACAAGAAACAGGTGTACGGAATAAACTAAAACAAGACCAGGCGAACTCAATGAACAGGAAATCAATAAAGCTAAACAACAAACAAGAGAACCAAACAGGAAAAACTACAAAATAAAACAGGAAACCTGAAAGTAAGGCACAGCAACAACCACATCATGACATGTGTTGAGCTGCTACTTCACACTTATAATGAAAATAGCGGCGAAACTGGTTCTTATTATGTAGTTTTTACAAGTTACGACTGAAAAGACGAGAAGCAGGGAGCCAACGTTGTTTATTTCCGGTAGACGTCACGTGCACCCTCTGTCCAATCAGAACCCTTCCCAACCCGCCGCTCTAAAGAGGAATTAAGGACGTGTTTCCTGTAAACGTTTATTCAGAATTATTATTTTCATCCAAACTGGTCGGAGAACCCGTTAATTCTGATTTAATTCCGAGTTATTAATTCCGAATTAAAAAACATCATCTAACTGTAGCCAATGTCAGTCTTTTTAAACCTTTGTGGTTTTATTCACTGATGTAAATGAGAAACCAGCAGTCAACAAAACGTTTGTGTTTTCCTCTCTCAGCGTTGTCATGGAAACAAGGCCAAAAAGTGAGATGGTGTGAAATATTTAACTTTATACTCATCAGGGAGAAAAGAAAAGAATCAAACATGTTGCAGAGCTGAGAAAACAGACACTTTTCCTCATTATGTAAATATTACGCTCAGAAAGAACAGAAGCAGCTTTTACAGGTGTGTCCTCGCTGCGTCTGTCCCCACTGGACAGGTGTGTCCTCGCTGCGTCTGTCCCTACTGGACAGGTGTGTCCTCGCTGCGTCTGTCCCTACTGGACAGGTGTGTCCTCGCTGCGTCTGTCCCCACGGGACAGGTGTGTCCTCGCTGCGTCTGTCCCTACTGGACAGGTGTGTCCTCGCTGCGTCTGTCCCTACTGGACAGGTGTGTCCTCGCTGCGTCTGTCCCTACTGGACAGGTGTGTCCTCGCTGCGTCTGTCCCCACTGGACAGGTGTGTCCTCGCTGCGTCTGTCCCTACTGGACAGGTGTGTCCTCGCTGCGTCTGTCCCTACTGGACAGGTGTGTCCTCGCTGCGTCTGTCCCTACTGGACAGGTGTGTCCTCGCTGCGTCTGTCCCCACTGGACAGGTGTGTCCTCGCTGCGTCTGTCCCCACTGGACAGGTGTGTCCTCGCTGCGTCTGTCCCCACGGGACAGGTGTGTCCTCGCTGCGTCTGTCCCCACTGGACAGGTGTGTCCTCGCTGCGTCTGTCCCCACTGGACAGGTGTGTCCTCGCTGCGTCTGTCCCCACTGGACAGGTGTGTCCTCGCTGCGTCTGTCCCCACTGGACAGGTGTGTCCTCGCTGCGTCTGTCCCCACTGGACAGGTGTGTCCTCGCTGCGTCTGTCCCTACTGGACAGGTGTGTCCTCGCTGCGTCTGTCCCCACTGGACAGGTGTGTCCTCGCTGCGTCTGTCCCTACTGGACAGGTGTGTCCTCGCTGCGTCTGTCCCTACTGGACAGGTGTGTCCTCGCTGCGTCTGTCCCTACTGGACAGGTGTGTCCTCGCTGCGTCTGTCCCCACGGGACAGGTGTGTCCTCGCTGCGTCTGTCCCCACGGGACAGGTGTGTCCTCGCTGCGTCTGTCCCCACGGGACAGGTGTGTCCTCGCTGCGTCTGTCCCCACTGGACAGGTGTGTCCTCGCTGCGTCTGTCCCTACTGGACAGGTGTGTCCTCGCTGCGTCTGTCCCCACTGGACAGGTGTGTCCTCGCTGCGTCTGTCCCCACTGGACAGGTGTGTCCTCGCTGCGTCTGTCCCCACTGGACAGGTGTGTCCTCGCTGCGTCTGTCCCCACTGGACAGGTGTGTCCTCGCTGCGTCTGTCCCCACTGGACAGGTGTGTCCTCGCTGCGTCTGTCCCCACTGGACAAAGTGCATTACAGAAAATCTTACTTTGGGTTGAAGGAAAAATTAAAATCAAACTTTAAAAAAGTGGAAGAATTTGAAATGAAAATAAAGTCGATGAAATGAAAGTTCCAGTTGGAGGATTGAACAGTTGTTCTGATAGAAGATGGTAAATAAGAAGCCGCGGAGATTCTGCAGGTTTGGAGCATTAAATCTGAACTCTGCCTGCGAACAGTGAAGTCCGTTTTAACGTGATGATTATTCCTGATCAGAAGCATCAGTCCAGACCCGTAGACCTGCCGTGTGTTTGGATGATTGACATGCTGCTCACCGCTACTTGTTTTCTTCTTCTGTGTCCACAGAGGATGGGGATCCTGAATGTGGGTCAGCGCATCGAAGAGCAAGCTGAGTTTGAAAAGATCTATAAAAACGGTAACATCCTGCCTCTGCTGGACGGTGTGCATGTGTTGTGTGATGAGTAAGAAGTGTGTCCTCATGCTCTCTCTCTGTGTGTGTGTGCTCTCTAACCAGCATGGGCTGACAATGCCAATGCATGCGCTGTGCAGTATGCTGGAACCGGAGCCTTAAAAACGGACTTCACCAGGTAACGTAACATCTGCACCACATGACCAGCACCTGCCGTGACCTCCATCTAACCGCGGTCCTTTCCTCCATCAGGACGGGGAAGAGGACCAGATGGGGGCTGCTGATGGATGGCTGGAACTCCATGATCCGCTACTACAAAAACAACTTCTCTGACGGGTTCAGACAGGTGTAGAACGGTTTTACATACCGGTCCTGAGTGTTGCAGTGGTGGCATGTTGGACGGGTCATGTGGGGGATTCATCCCAGGCTTTCTGGGGAGATTCTCACCCAGATCCCAGTAGGACGTCGAACACATCGCCTCATTAGCATATCTGTAAACACTGTGGAGAATTCACTGCCTTTCTTCACCTGCTGGGAAGACCTGCTCATCGTCATGGTTACGGACAAACGGACCATTTCACGCTGCATTGATATGAACCGGGTTTTATACAGAACCAGTTTACTGTGAAGTGATCCATTTATAATGATCCAATTACAATAAATCCATTATATGACCCATATTAGTCCATCAGAACCAGAACCAGGAAGGAAAACCTCAGTCAGGACCA
This sequence comes from Telmatherina bonti, assembly GCF_933228915.1. NCBI lineage: Eukaryota > Metazoa > Chordata > Actinopteri > Atheriniformes > Telmatherinidae > Telmatherina > Telmatherina bonti. The sequence continues at coordinate 34,057,622 of NC_136617.1, forward strand.
GGACCAGGATAGAAAACCTCCATCAGAACCAGAACCAGGATGGAAAACCTCCATCAGGACCAGAACCAGGATAGAAAACCTCCATCAGGACCAGAACCAGGAAGGAAAACCTCCATCAGGACCAGAACCAGGAAGGAAAACCTCCATCAGGACCAGAACCAGGAAGGAAAACCTCCATCAGGACCAGAACCAGGAAGGAAAACCTCCATCAGGACCAGAACCAGGAAGGAAAACCTCCATCAGGACCAGGACCAGGAAGGAAAACCTCCATCAGGACCAGAACCAGGAAGGAAAACCTCCATCAGGACCAGAACCAGGAAGGAAAACCTCCATCAGGACCAGAACCAGAAAGGAAAACCTCCATCAGGACCAGAACCAGAAAGGAAAACCTCCATCAGGACCAGAACCAGGAAGGAAAACCTCCATCAGGACCAGAACCAGGATAGAAAACCTCCATCAGGACCAGAACCAGGAAGGAAAACCTCCATCAGAACCAGAACCAGGAAGGAAAACCTCCATCAGGACCAGAACCAGGAAGGAAAACCTCCATCAGGACCAGAACCAGGAAGGAAAACCTCCATCAGGACCAGAACCAGAAAGGAAAACATCCATCAGGACCAGAACCAGAAAGGAAAACATCCATCAGGACCAAGACCAGGAAGGAAAACCTCCATCACGACCAGAACCAGAAAGGAAAACCTCCATCAGGACCAGAACCAGAAAGGAAAACCTCCAGAACCAGGAAGGAAAACCTCCATCAGGACCAGAACCAGAAAGGAAAACCTCCATCAGGACCTTCGTGCTGTCTGATAAGAAGACCTGAAGGAAGCCTAACAGGCTAAAACTTTAGCATTACACCAAAGTCCAGATCAGCAGGACCCGGATCAGAACCATCTTCCATTTCAGAACTTTGCATCTGACCAAACTAACAGGATCATGTACTCCAGTTTACTGTTACCATGGTGATACCACAGAATACGTTAATAAGCTCTTATCACCTCCAGATTACAGTCACATGTTTTCTTTACGTTCTCTTAGCAGCTCAGTAAAGGTGTGTGTGTGTGTGTGTGTGTGTGTGTGTGTGTGTGTGTGTGTGTGTGTGTGTGTGTGTGTGTGTGTGTGTGTGTGTGTGTGTGTGTGTGTGTGTGTGTGTGTGTGTGGTGTTTCAGGACTCCATTGACCTTTTCCTTGGTAATTTTGCCGTTGACGACTCTGATGGACCGACTCCTCTTCGTGTTCAGAAGGACTGGAAATTCCTGACGGTGAGTTCATCAGACCCTCAACCTGCTGCAGAACTGAAGCCAGTTCCCGTGACCTCTGAGTAAATCTTGTCTCTGCAGCTGCCCATCGTCATGCTGGTGGCATTTTCCATGTGCATCGTCAGTCTTCTGATGGCCGGTATGTTCACTCTTGTTATCTCGGGGCTGTTTGGTCTGCTTTAGCAGCACCGCGGTCCGCTTCCAGGGACGATGCGGTTAGTTTGCCACAGTAGGACTTCATCACACAGCACGCACCTCCACAGACAACATGCTAACAGTTCAGATGGAAATCAGGCGTCTGCAGGAACACATTTAAAAACTCCAGGTCACAAAAACAACTATTAGGTTTTGATGCAGAAAAAAAAGTTCAATAAAAAGACATTTGAATGGAAAAATCCAAGCTTCTGGACTTACAGTAACATGTATGACACGGAATATTTGTCAGGGCTCAGTATCCTGTTTCACCGGCTACAGTGATGCACACACATTTAGCTACTGTGGCCCTATACATCATTTTAAATCAAACCAAACTTTATTTGTACAGCCCTTTTCATACAAAAGCATCTCAAAGTGTTTAACAACATGAAAATGAAAACGGTTTCACACTTACAAACACACACAACCCAACCCTTCCCCTGACCATTTTACCAAAATAAAAACTAATAACTTCAGGATTCTATATCTATATCTGGCTTAAGACCCTTCTAGCGACACTACTTGGGGGGAAAAAAAGCATCTAGTGAAAATTGAGCAACTTTTCTGGTGTTATTGAAGACTTTTGGAGACTAAAGGTGGATTTGTGCTCATGCAGCGGCCGGTGAAATGTGCTCTGATACTTTCAGCACGATCATGTTAAACAAAACACATCAACTTAATGCCATTTCATCACGAACAAACAAGATAAATAATCCCAGCAGTCACTGGGTGAGAGGCGGGGAGCACCCTAGACAGGTCGCCTGTCACACACACACACACCGATCCACTTTTTGGGAGTTCCGATCCGATACTGATATCTGAAAAGTGAATATTTGCCGATACCAGACCTGTTTATGTGAACATTACTGTGACTCAGGTTATTATTGCTGTTATAACTGTGTCAGATTTCATCAGGTTGTAATAAATGACCCATCCTTTCTGAAGTTATCTCACCAAAACAAATATAATAACATTACAGATCTGACCATTTCAACAGGTTTTATTCTGATTTGCCACATATAAATGTGTGGTTTAGGAACAAATATCTGGCTTTTAGTGGAAAAAAATGTCTCATTTTAACATTCAAGGCATTTATTTCTTTTAACGACGTTTGAAGCATGTCATCAAACACATCTGTGCTGGCTGGACTAGTGTGGTATTGTTGTGGTATCGGTACACAAGTACTAGTACACACGTGGTATTGAGCCAATACCGATACTGTTATTGATATCAGTGCATCCCTATATATTTTCTATTTCTTTTTCAACTGTTTTATTTGTGCTGCAGTTCACTGCAGTGTCTGACATTACAGAGCTTGAGTTTACAATAATGATAACTGTGTCTAAAACCGTTTTAAACAAAAACATTTAGCTTTTTGGGGCAAATATTGTTGTACGCGATTAATTAGATTAACTAGTTACAAATATGGTAATTAGATTTTTTAATATGGAGTCGCAAACCTAAAAAACACATTTAAAAAAATACAGAATCAAATCAAGAGTAATTAAAGTTAGCGGTGTATTTAAAAAAAATAAAAATAAAAGAATATTTAAACTATTTATTGATTGAAATAAACAGATTTTTGAAGAGTTGCCTGTCAGATGTTTTTGCTCTTTTACTCTTGTTACTTAAGTTGTTTCTTTTGGTTATTTTATTGTGTTTGTGCCTTGCAACGTTACAGACTCTCCTAGAACTTTTGGATGTTTTTTTGTTTGTTTTTTTTCTAGATTTATTTTGTTCATTTCATTTCATTTTCTGTTCATTGTTACACATGAACAAATGGGCACAGATAGAAAATTAAGTCTTGTATAATCTGCCCCATAAATCACCTTTCAAATAATAATAATTGAGTTGACTTCATGAAATCAGATTAACCCCCACCAGGTCACCACACACTACATCTGTCTTGTGTCTCTGTAGATGAATGAAATAAACTTGCAGTTGTGTAAACAGTCTCATATCCAGTTTGGTTTTTAGGTGCTGCTTCGCTGATGGAAAGCATTAGCTAACATTCATGCCGGAGGTCTTCGCTCTGCCTTGTTTATTCTGTTTCTACAACTGCAACATTTTTTCCTTTTGGTAGGAAGAAAAATATGTCTCATGTCTTAAATGTTATCAGCGCAGCCTATAGTGGTCCTCCAGATGGCACAAGAGGTCTTTGCATGGTTAAGAATGACTTATTTTGCATCTTTGTGTTAGAGGTAGTCGTGTTGTTTCCAACGCTGCTCGTCTGGATGGCACCATCGCTGCACTTCCAGCTCTTTACTGCATTTACAAAACAACAAGAGAAGTTTAGCTCTGGGGAGTGATGAAAAACCAGGATTCCTGACTGATGTGTGTCTTCCAGGGGACACGTGGACAGAGACCCTGGCCTACGTGGTATTCTGGGGGGCCGCGAGCGCCATCACTGCTACCATCATCCTGTTTAACGGCCAGGACTTTGTGGATGCTCCTAAACTTGTTCACAAGGAGAAGATTGACTGAATGTGGGTGTAGACGGTGTCCTCAGTGTCCTCCTGCACTGACCTGCTGCCTCTGTGTTTCTCTGAACTGTTTTTTTAAAGTGCACCTCCTCCAAACACACCTGTGTGTTCTGCATTATGCTGACAGGCCCTCGTTACTTCTCTGACTTGTTGGATGGTGTACGTTTACTCCAAAACCATCATTGCTCTACATTTACACTAATGTTTGATTGAATGAGGCATCTCTCTGTGGATTTATTAATGCAACATCATTTCGGCCCTGAACAGTAATCTGGAGGTGGGGGCCGTTTGGAAATATTTGTTGTATGTAATTAAAAAGAATACTGTAAGTCTGCAGATACAGAGTTTGAATGTAATGAAACCCTGTTTATGGAACATAAATATGTTGCTAATCTGTATTATGAGTGAACAATGTCTTCCTAATAAGCTAATCATTCAGAGTATTGATGATGAGCGTGTCCTATCGGAGGTTTTTCCCGACTTAACTTGCACTTTAGATACCCATAAAACGTGCCACTTGCATCCAGTTTTTCATCATGTCTCCTTTGTGTTCCACATCAGAGTAAAGATGTTTGTACGATGATCCTGGAGGACTTTAACCTGGTATAGACAGGTATAGACAGCTAGGTATTTGTGCAGGTCTATGATGTTAGTAGCAAATGCTCATGAACTCCTTTTGGACATTTTAATTAATTCATTTCTTTATTAACGGGACAATATTGTGCATTACTGAACATACCTACAAATGGAAATGTGCACCAGAGTTCCTCCAGTAACTAATTTGCATCCAGTTATTCTTACTGGCAAATCCACGAGGTACGAGTAAAAATAAACACTAATAATGATTTCTCCTTGTTTAAAGCAGCTCTATGATGCTATTTCTAGTTTTCTGAGTTTTCTGCAGTATTCTGATGTTGAATATTCATCAGACATATGAACAGCGCCATTTTTTCCTTTCTTTTTTATCAACTAAACGCATGTTTGAGTTTTCCATCGCGCTCTATGTTCGGTTTCCATGGCAACGGAAACAATTGGTTTTAGAGAGGTTTTTTTTTCTACTTCTACATTTTAATGACGTCCTGGGAAGGGACTCAGTGACTGGTCATCTTTAGGTTGTGCACGTTCACGTGAAAATAGCCATGCCCACCTTCACTGATCAGTATTAGTACTCCTGGCAGTTGACCAATCGGACGCAGCCTGCAGGCAGGAGGCGGAGCTTCCTCTGTTGACGTGTTTCTGGAGGGGGGTTATCTGAGAGGATCAATACAACATGAATGAAGGGGTTTGTGGAAAATGATTGATTATTTCTTGCTCTTCTAAACTTGCATATTAAATTAGACTGAAATGTGCATCATAGAGACACTTTAAATATAATGAACCAGCTACGTCATAACTTGTCAATAATGTAATTTTCTAACCAGTAATGTAAAAACATTTGTTGTATATTGTGATGTGTTGTTGTGGGGAAAAAGTCTGTCAATGATGAGGAGTCTGGTTCTGAAGTGAAAAGGATGACAAAGTTTATTGAGCAGAAAATAAGAAAAACAGATTATTGCAACTTGCAGAGAGTCGGTTCAGATGTCCGACGGATCAGAAGTCGGAAATGCTCGAACCCCTCTAGACCAAACTACCCTGTGAAGCCTTCCTCCTCGCAAGTGTCAGTTGCATGTTATAAACCCAGGTTATTATAAACAAGAGTTATTCTGAAGCTGAGGTCAAACTGACCACTAAATTATAACCTCCCTAATGGCTCCATGGTATCTGACCTCCTGGTGTGTTCTGGTTAATCAGATGCTTGAATGCAGACATCTCAAGGCCTCTACACATCATGTATGTCTGTAAGGAGAATAAGCAGATAACTGTGCAACTAAGCTAAAGTTCATCATGACCTTTAGAAAAAGCCTACAAAGCAATCATCAGAAATGAACATACGCTGAGGATTATGAAATAAATGAATACCTAAAGCTGGAAAAATGAAATTTCCACAACAGCATTATTCTGGTATTAGTTGGTTATTGACCCTGCATGAATAGAATACGTTGAAAATGAAATAATTACTGCTGATATCGTAAGAATACATAATACTGCATTTGTCGCAAATATATTTTTTTGGCAGTTTTCACCAATAATAGATCTGTTTACGTTATTGTCAACTTATTACATATTGGATTACTAAAAATGTTTCTAATCAGTGGTTAATCAGAAGCTTGTTATTTAGAAAAGACTGATTCCAACTTCTTTCATTGTGTGTGTTTCACGTCCCTCATCAGGAGGATGCAGCAGTGTGTTTGTATTTTTTATAATTATCTGTGTTTTGTCATGCGTCCTTCTGAAGTTTAGGAAGAGGACACGCTTACTTCATTTCCCCTGTGAAGCTGACCAGTCGTTCTGGTCCTCTGGCCATGGTGGGATGTTGTATTTGAGGAGAACAGATAAACGTGAAAATAGATTCAAGAGAAAACCAGTTCATGTTTTCTGACATAAATAATCTTTTGGGATTTGATGTGTAAACTGGATGGAATGCTGCATAAATCTGCTGCAGAATCGGCAGGATTCTGTTAGGATAGCAAGCAAGACTTCGGCTGGCATCAGAGCAAACTGGCACATCTCAGGTCTTTGTCCTCAACCCCGTCCGCTACAGTTGTCCTCACACAAGGTGGTTGTCTGACAGTTTTCCAGATGACACAGCTGTGATAGTATGAACCACTGCAGGACAAAAGCATAAAGGAGGGAGGCGTGAAGACAACCACCTCACCTTCAACATAGAACGAAGAAGAAGATAATGGACCCGAGGAAGGAGAAGAACAGCAGTGGAGAGGGGTTCACGTCAGCAAGAACGTGGACACTAAATACCACACAGCTGGTGAAGAAAGCTTCGCAGCAGCTGTACTGCATGACACTCCTGCAAAGAGTGGTGAACACTGTGTCTGAGTGTATCTATCTATTTATCTATCTATACATTTATCTTTCTATACATCTATACACATATATAAAAAAATATGAGGGGATCCGGCTTGGTGGCCTCAGGATTGGGTCCCTGCTTTTTGCAGATGACGTGGTCCTGTTGGCTTCATCTGGTCGTGATCTCCAGCTCTCACTTGAGCGATTCGCTGCCGAGTGTGAAGCGGCTGGGATGAGAATCAGCACCTCCAAATCTGAGACCATGGTCCTCAGCCGGAATAGGGTGGATTGCCCTCTCCGGGTCGGGAGTCAGGTCCTGCCTCAAGTGGAGGAGTTTAAATATCTCGGGGTCTTGTTCACGAGTGAGGGAAGGATGGAGCGTGAGATCGACAGACGGATCGGTGCGGCGTCTGCAGTAATGTGGACTCTGCGCCGGTCTGTCGTGGTGAAGAAGGAGCTGAGCCAGAAGGCGAAGCTCTCGATTTACCAGTCGATCTACATTCCTACCCTCACCTATGGTCATGAGCTGTGGGTCGTGACCGAAAGAACGAGATCTTGTATACAGGCGGCTGAAATGGGTTTCCTCATTTCAGCCGCCAGGCTCTCCCGTAGAGATAGGGTGAGGAGCTCGGTCATCCGGGAGGAGATCAGAGTAGAGCCGCTGCTCCTCCGCATCGAGAGGAACCAGTTGAGGTGGCTCGGGCATCTGGTCAGGATGCCTCCTGGACCTCCCTGGTGAGGTGTTCCAGGCACGTCCCTCTGGGAGGAGACCCCGGGGAAGACCCAGGACACGCTGGAGGGATTATATCTCTCGGCTGGCCTGGGAACGCCTCGGGATCCCCCCCGCAGAGTTGGCAAATGTAGCTGGGGAGGGGGAAGTCTGGGCTTCCCTGCTTAGGCTGCTGCCCCCGCGACCCGACCCCGGATAAGCGGCGGAAGATTCAATTCAATTCAATTCAATTCAACTTTATTTGTATAGCGCCACTTCACAACAATGTTGTCACAGGGCACTTTACATACACAAATCAACATACACAGATGGATGGATGGATGGATGGATGGATGGATGGATGGACCACTTTATCCTCCTAATCTATTGTGTTTCAGATAGTTTTTAAACTTAACCATTGAGACGTGAACAAAAATCATTAAAAATTTGGTATTATCGCCCTGCAATGGACTGGAAGCCTGTCCAGGGTGTACCCCAACTCTCGTCCAAAGATTGCTGGGATAGGCTCCAGTTCCTCCGCAACGCTTGATCGGAATAAGTGGACCGGATAATGAACGAATGAATGAATGATTTTGGCATTATCTTGGCAAGACGTGCAGAATTTCCACCTCTATGTGCTTTGTCACAGCTGTGAACACCAACGTATGTTCATCTTCATCACGTCATGGCTCTGAAAGTTTGTGAACTACAGCTCAAGATTCTGAGAACTACTGTATGTCAATGAGATAACTTAACAGATTAGGATGTTTATACAAGATGAGAATCGCTTGTCAGGATGTTTAAGTGCCTTGAGATGTCTTTGTCGTCCTCATTTGTGACGGCTACGGCTGAAGGTCAGACAGTTTTTCCTTAGCTCAGTTAGAACTCGTGCAGGGGAAATGTGTTCAAAGGACATCCTTAAGTGGTGAGGAAGGCTTCCCCTTCCCACACAAACCTGCACGGACCAGGTGTAAGCCATTGAGGCCAATCAAGGGGCCTTATAGATGGGCAGGTGTGCATGCTCCTCAGTCCGTCTCCTGGTTCTACCCTGCTGCAGCATAGCAGCGAGCGTGGTCATTTCTACCCATTGACAAATTGTAAGTAAAATCTGTTCATGACTGTTTGGCAATTCTGTCTCTGGGTTACTCACCATGATTCCTTGTAGTGTGGGAGTTTGCCAGCTGTGGCTGCCGGGTGAGCTGAACCATCTACTTCTCCAGCATCAGTTGGAGAAGTAGATGGTCATAAATTGTTTGTGGGTAGGCTGCACTTGCCTTCCAGGTAGGATATCTACATGTCCACAGGGTTTTGCTCAATACACAAAGTAAATAGCCTTCTCTTTAGGCATACTGGGGAGGTGTGCGCCACATGCCATTGCTCCAGGTCCCTTGGACACTGCTGTCTTGTCTGGCTCACAACAACCATTGGAGTGGACCTGCTTCACCCTGGGGAGAGACCTCTCCTAGCGGCTGTGGTTTCTGAAGACTAACCTTTTCTGCCCTCCCACATCTGGGTGTTGTTGGGCATGGCTGGGACTCATCAGTACGGAGGCAACCTGCCTTCAACATTTTGTATGGTTTAAGTTTTCATATTTGATTTTGATTTATTTTGCTGTTATGCATGTTTATTTCAGTTGGCAGGTTGCTCTCTTCTGCAGGCCCACCCCTGTGCTCATCCCTGTGCTGTGGACTCACAGGGTTTTATAGATGGGTTTTATTTAGCTTTTAACCATTTGTTGTATTAAACTTTGTTTTTATTGTGAAACCCACAATCACTGTCCGGGCTCTTATCAAACTTGTGGCCATGTTGGCCGATTTGCTAGGGAGTCACCCCTAGCTGGCGTTGTCATACTTGTCGTCTCTTCACTCGCCACACTAACAATGCTCTACATTGGAAAACCAGTAAGTTATACTTTACATTAATGAAACATGCAAGTCTGAAGGAACCACATGAGTTGGACATGTCTCTGTATATGAAATATCAAACCAGCATGAAGCTCAGCGGGGGGTCCTGAGGGTCTCCCCAGGGCCCCAGAGATCCGGGACCAGACATGAATCCTGGAGACTTCACCACTATGAAAGCAGACTATCGCTCCGTCCTGTGCTCAGGCCATCTTCGCAGATAGTTTGTGACCAGTCTAGAAGTCAAGCGTCCTCTGAAAATCAGTATCACTGTTTGTCAAGAGAACAATTTGCACTAAAAACAAGTTTAAAACTTAGACCTGTTTGAGTTCTGATTTTACACCAGAAACAATTATGTTCGTATCCTGACTTTTTTTTTTTTTTTTTTTTTCCTCTAAGGTTCACAACTCAACAGGGGATAGAAATGTTGGACTCCCTCGTCCCCATGGACACAACGAACCTCAGATCAACCTCCATCAGGGACAGTCTGTCTTTAGTAAGGTCTGCAGGATGGGATGCACTTTCTGCTTCCTTGATTAGAAACTGTTCATCTGAACTGGCTATGCCTCGGTGTCCCATTTGGAATGAAAGGAAAAATACTTTATTAATCCCCAAAGGTAAATTCAACATTGTAGTATATAATAATAACTAGAGGAGGTCTTGTTCCGGAGGCTGCTGGCTGCTGGCAGGAATGATCTTCTGTATCTTTCAGTCTTACATGGGACCTGAAGAAGCCTCTCACTGAACACACTTTGTTGTTTCATCACTGTGTTGTGGAGAGGGTGTGAAGAATCCTCCATCATCTTCATCAGCTTGTGCAGCATTCTTCTTTGGACAATCAGCTCCAGCAGCTCCAGAGTTACTCCAAGCACAGAAGCAGCTTTCTGGATCAGTTTGATTCTCTTTAAGTCTCTGGTTCTGATGCTACTACCCCAGCAGATGCTGCAAAGCTGACTGCACTCTCCACAACAGACTTATAGAAGATATGCAACATCTTGGTGCAGACGTTAAACCATCTCAGCTTCCTTAAGAAGTACAGTCTGCTCTGACCTTTCTTGTAGATGTAGTCAGTGTTGCATTTCCAGTCCAGTTTGTTGTCCAGCTGAACTCCAAGATACTTGTATTCCTCCACCTCCTCTCCCAGGATGGAAACAGTGCTTTGTTTATTCTTGTGATGGGGTTAAAGTGTGGTTTTTAAATTGAAATAGTTTTATTACATGTGTTTTTAACTTGTTGCTTGCACTACTAACCCCCCTGGAGGCCTGTCGCATTATAACTAATTAAGTGGGAACACCTGTGAATGGCTGGGCAGACACTTTAAAAGAGCAACAGGTGTGGCAGAAGAGAAACAGAAGGAAAACAGAGAAGATGAGCAGGACAAGGAAGGGGACGAAGCTCCTGAAAATGGACGATGATGAGACTGCTGAGGGGCCAGTGACTGGTCCTACTGCGGCTTGGTGGTGGCGAGGCGGAGCCTGAAGTGCAGCAGCCGGTCTGGACCCTAAAACCCTTCTCAGTCCTGGGCCTACGGATACTCCTGGCCCCGGACCAAGCGTGAGTATGACTGGCTTAGTTTAGGGTCCAGAGGGAGAGGCTGGCTGCAGGGCCAGGTAGGAGGGTTCCCCTCCTAAGCGTGTAGACTGCCGCGTATGCTCCTCTCTGCAGGTCCTGGACGTGACGTTGCCGAAGGAAGGCTGAGAAGACTGGATCCGTCGCTGCAGAGAGGAGGGCCCCAAGCCGCACAGTGGCCATTTTAAAGGACATTTTGGAGGACTCTGGTTTTATTTTAACTTTTTAACCTTTTTTATTTTATTAAACCATTTTTATTGAGATTTGTGTGGTTGACTCTGCTCCCCCTGATTTTTAAAAGAACCAAGGTGGCCGGAAGGACCCTTCTTTTATTACCTGTTTTTATTTTCTTTATTTTAACATGCCCCCGGCCACCTCCTGTTACACTTGTACCTCCTGAAGTCAACAATCATCTCTTTTGTTTTGCTGCTATTTAATGAGATGATTGTCACCGCACCATTTAACAAACTGACTGACCAGTTCTCTGTACTCTGCTTCTTGTCCATCCCTGATACACCCCACAAAAACTTCCATTTTATTTTCCAAAGGTCATAAAACTGCCATTCTCTACCACAGTTAGGAAAAAAATCTGTAATAGTGGCAGTGCCTAAGGTTTCATGCCATGTTACAAATGGTGACTATAAACCAGAGGAGTTAACTTCAATAATCATGAAATGTTTTGGAAAAAAAACTGGTTAGTTGATTCAGATCAGAAGTTGACAGTTGTCTGGGCCTGCTACAGTTAGCGTAAAGGCAGGGAAGATGTAGTGATTAGTCACACATCTGATGAACCAAAACCTTGAGCACCCTCAAGCCCATGGGGTTAGGGGTCCTATTTGCAGATTTTAGCTCTGCTTTTGACACAATTCTTCCACACATGATCATACAGAAACTAATCTATTTGAATGTCAACCCGGCAACTGTGAAATGGTTTTATTCATATTTAACAAACAATTCTCAACAAGTCCTGGTAAATGGTTCCCTCTCTACTCCCAAACAGAGGAATACAGGAGTCCCACAGGGCTGTGTTAGCTCTCCATTTCTTTATACACTCTACACAAATGAGTGCAAGAGCACACGCCCCTGCAATCACATGATTAATTCTGACACCATCATCCTCTCCCTGTTAGACACAAAGACAAACCCCAGTGTGTACTTCAGGGAGATTTAAATCCTGTAATGTTCATCACCTGCTGTTAAATATGAAGAAAACAAAAGAAATGATCTTTAACCCTCGGAGCGTCATGACTCATGACCCTGTAACCATCAGCAACACACCCATGGAACAAGTTTCGTCATATATTTGGATTCGATGGTGTCTAACAGCCTGAGCTGGAGTGAACATGTTGACATGCAACGGACTAGCCTCCTAAGAAGGCCATGCCTGTTTGGTGTGCATGCAGAGATCAGGGGATATATTTGACAGGATAGTGTTTGCGAGTGTTGTAAGATCTAGCATGGCAGCGTGGTACGGCTCCCTGACAGTCCAGAAAAAGACCAAGCTGCACAGAACTGTAACAACAGCATTAAAGTAGGAGAGAAATCAGACTCACAACCCCTTCAGCCTCTGTATGAGGAGGCCGTGGTCAGGCAAGCCTCTAAAATCCTGGCTGACCCTTCTCGTGTTCTATTCTCAGAGTACAACCTGCTGAGGTAGAGGGGAGACTCCTCAGCAACCCCAGCAGCATGGAGAGGGTTCAGGAGTATGTAGACCTCCACCCAGATCGCTCCCAGCTTACAGGGCAGGAAGGAAGCCTTCAGCTGTGGATCCCCTGTCCATCACCACTCCCTCCCCTTCATCCCTCCGATCCCTTTCCATAATTATCTGAACACACATACATTTTGCACTTTATTTCTAAAAGTCTGCACTTTTTTCTATTTTTATTGATTTTACTGTATCATTATGTCTCTGTGCACTGTTGTGTTAATGTTTGTTTGTCTGCAGCTGAACTTGCACCATGACAAATTCCCCCTTGTGGGACATTAAAGTTTCATTCATTCAAACGTCAAGGTAATAAAACTGTAAATACAATCCCAATTTAAAAGAAAAAAATTCTGAGGATGCCGTGGAAATGAAAAAATTGCAAATCTAACCAACACGTTTTATTCTCAATAGAATATAAATAACATCAGATGCTAAAACTGAAATATATTTTTATCAATTCATGAACTAGTAATGCAGCATAGATATAAATAAAGTTTAATTTATAAATTATCACTAATTTATTAATGTCTATGTTTTTTTTCTTTTATTTGATAACTCACAAGTGAATATATGCAATATAGCAAACATGGCTGTGCTTTTACAATTGTAACATTTGAAATAAGGGAACAATTGTGAATAGTTTGAGCATTACATTTAAAAAAATTAAAACAAAAGTGCAAAAATGAGGCCAACATTGCAAAAGGTAACAAGACTTCAGACTGAGACAATCAAGTCCAAGGGAATATAAAGTAAATAGGAGTACAATGTTTGAACTATGGGGTTTTCCATACAATTCAAAGATTTTACATATAGTTTGAGCTCATTTTTAAAAAAGATCAAATTGGGGGAACATTTCTGAACTTTCCATTTGTGAATAAAAAAAAATGGCTAAACATAAAAAGAGATTTATACAGAGTTCGTCTTTCTTTTAATAATCAGCATACCAATTATAATGGCAATTATTACTAATGTCTATACAATGCAGGGCATAGCCCTATAAACATTGATAAGTACGTATTTACGTAACGTCTATGACGCAGGAGGGACTGAGAGCAACGCCGTGACGTTTTAATCAGTGACGTAAAGACGTAACGTTGATTAGCCTTCAAACTGCGTACTAGCCGGCGTGACTTGTGCTGATCTTCCTTTTTAGTTTTCAACAGTTTTTGCTGAGAGGTTTTCACCCTGACAGCATCATGAGCACTTTGTGGATGGGGAATGTAAGTTTATTCCGGTTTCCTGCCGAAAACTGTCGGTCAGTTACGCGGATTAGCCAGCTAGCATGTTAACTAGCATGCTAGCACAACGTTAGCGCTGTAGGAACCCGCAAAGTTTAACGTCTGAATATTGTTTTATTAATAATTCTTTACTCGGATAAGGAGTCTTATTGTTTCCTCTCGTATTTTATGTATGGTATAGACCAGAGGTGCCATATGGGGGAAAGTTAGGAGGATTCTACGACTTCATAGGGGCCCAAAAAGATGTATAAACTATATAAGAAAATCATTAAACCTTCATTATAAATAATAAATACTTTTTCCAAAGGTTGTAATAAAATATAGCAGTAATATAAACTGATAAACCATTTATAATAAAATAACCTAGTTAGATGTATGCACTGTGATTTAACCCTTTATACTCAATAAAATACTTTCAAATTAAAAATATTAATCTAAAATTGTCCTTCTGGTATGAACCAAGACCTCCATGCTGTTGTAACATTAATTAAAAAAAAAAAAAAAGTTTCACACTGCATATGAAAGGAAACAAAGTGCTAAAAAAAATAGTCACTTGCCCCATAAACGGTTAAACACAGCCCTAGATTTTTATTATTCCCATGAAAAGCTTTTTAAAAAAATTATCTTGAAGTAAAAACAAAAATCTAAAATTTGCAATCAAGCGGTGGGGTCCATTGTCTTTCATAGGGCCCAAAATTCCTGGCAGCGCCCCTGGTAGAGACACACAAGACCTGAAGACGCCCGCCAGCCTGCAGTGCTCAGAGGTTTTTCTCTTTTAGCAACATCCGGGTCACACAGAAACCCCCAATCAGAAACACGCTTCAGGCCGGATCAGCATCCAAACCTGATCAGAGTGGACGTGCAAGATGATTAAATTACTCTTGTAAATTTTTAAAAATCTAATTTGGTCAAAGAGGAGCTATTATTTATCTGTTTAGCACCGTTTGAAGATGGACCCAATCACGATCATCTGTGTTTATGCTCTCTCATGTTGGATCAGCTGTGTCTTTAATTTCCACTTAAAACTAAAATCTAATAAATGATTGGTCAGGAGCTTATTCTTTAAGCTTTGTGTTCCCTTGCAGCTGGATGCCTACATGGATGAGAAGTTCATCACCAGAGCCTTTTCCACCATGGGGGAGCAAGTGGTCAGTGTGCGGATCATCCGCAATAAGATGACGGGGTGAGAGGTTCATCCACACTGAGTTGAAGTGCTTCCTGTTTAGAAGTTTGATGGCGTTTAATAGAGCTGTGACGATATTCTTTTGTCCCGATTCGATTCCGCTTTTTTGGGTGCCGATTCGATTTAAATTGTAATTCTCACAATTCTTCAATATTGCTGATTTTGTAGATTAAAAACAAAATAAACGGATAAAACTTTTATTTTGCTCGTCACTTTTTCTTAAAGGAATGCTATTCTGGTATTTGGAGTTTTCTGAGCTTTCTACAGGGTTACAGTGTTGAATCCTCATCAGACATGTGAACGACACTGTTTTTTATCACCTAAACGCATGTTTGAGTTTGAGTTCCAGCACGCTCTCTGTTTGGTTTCCATAGCGACGAAAAACGCGTCGTTTTAGAGAGTTTTTTTCTACTTGGAAATCCTTGTGACGTCCCGGGGGATAAGGTTCGGTGATTGGTTACCTTCTACTGGTTAACAAGGGCATGTACAAATACATCAGGCGGGTGGAAAACGTGGGATAAAGTTATTTCCAACGATGGCTGGTGAGTTTACCAAAGAGAGACATCCTGCTGCATTCGTTGCTGTGGGTTGCTGTTTTCCACTTCGTTTTCAGGCTCTGATTCAGGTTCCAACATGTAGGGCTGGATGCTATGTGTTGACATTGTAGTTTGTTTTTTTATTGAGCTCATATGAGCCTAATCCTTCTGTTTATGAGATGTTACAATGACGGTGAAAGCAGGTGCGGTGCGCGCTCCCGATGTAGTGCAGTGGCGGGAGGCGGGGCTTAATGCGGAAGAGTCTCAATCCACTCGTTTTGCACGCAGGCTGATCTGACAGCCTACGGAGAGGGTCGGTCTGAAGTAAATAAAGCCATTTGTGACAATAACTTCATCAATCCCAGCCCTTCTGGTCTCAGAAATAAAAATAAATTAGCCTAAAATGCTATGGAACATAATAGTTCCACTTTAAATTCAAAGAGGAAAAAACAACCCAGTAACCAGACCATCATTCTGCTGCTATAACGCCCCAAGAAGACAAGTAAAAAGTTCAATAAAAACAATAAAAATGACTACATTTTTATAATGGATTATTTTTATTTGTTTGAAAAAAAAATTATTTTTTTAAAATACAAAAAAATCGATTTTAAAATTGTGAAGCCAAAAAATCCTGTTTTTTCAATTCGATCTTCCCACTCCTAGTGTTTAACTTTGTCTTGTCCTCCAGTGGAGCTCTGGGTTACTGTTTTGTGGAGATGACCGACGAGGCCACAGCTGAGAGGTGTCTGCGTAAAGTCAATGGGAAATCGTTACCGGGAGCCAGTCCGGTAAGGAGAGCTTTTATTGAATGATTTTGTTTGATCTGTTTGAATGGGACTCCTTGTTATAATGAACATGACACATCTTTCTCTTAGCCAACAAGATTCAAGCTAAACCGAGCCACTTTCGGAAAGCAGGAAACTGGGTTAGTCTGAACAGGAACCAAAGTGTCAAAATGAATAAAGCTGTTCGTTAACGCTGACGTTATATGGATAATCAGCCTCTCTTTCTTTCTTGCTGCAGTCAGATGTATTCTCTGTTTGTGGGAGATCTGACTCCAGAGGTGGATGATGGGATGCTTTATGAGTTCTTCTACAACCGTTACCCATCCTGTCGTGGTGGGAAAGTGGTGCTAGACAGCATGGGCAACTCAAAGTAAGTGTTGATGCTGCACAGTCTGAAAGTCGCTGAGAAAGCAGGATCGGTTTGGTTTTTACCACCTCCATTAAAGCTGGTCCGCTTTCAGCTTCACCACCACCAATCACATGAAGCTCATTGAACCTCATCCTACAACGGTACTCATTGATTTAGTCATTTATAAGGTGGAATAAAACCAGTAATGAACAAATCCAACAGGTGATTCTACGTAGTCTGACCTGGTGATTCACAATGGCCAGGTTAATAACTGCTTCAACATGTTCGAGTATTCCTGAGAAAATGATGATCTTTGTTCCGTTGGAGACCCGACTGGATGAAGTTCTCCTCAGGAGAACAGTCTGAAGGCTTTCATCTTTAATTAAATGCTTTACATGTTGTTCTGTCCTCCGTAGGGGCTGTGGCTTCGTTCAGTTCCCAGATGAGCGTCTCCAGAAGCGAGCGTTGGACGAGTGTCAGGGCGCCGTCGGACTCGGAGGCAAACCTCTCAGATTGAGTCTGGCTGCTAACAAGTAAGAACCAGAAGCTTCTCCGCCTTCAGAAAAGAAACCAAATGACTGGAGCTCAGCAGTGTTTGTCCTCCATCTCCCAGTTTAAGGAACAAGCAGCAACAGCAAGTGGATCCGAAACAGACCTGGCAGTCCGGCTCAGATTATAGATACGGCTACGACCAGTACAGCCAGTACAACCAGTACCAGCAGTATCCTGGCTACTACCCGTCTTGGGGCTACGACCAGACTGCAGCAATGTATGGCTACAACTACCAGCAGTATGACTACACACAGTACCCACAAGCCCAGGTGAGCTCGCCCTGCTGCACCGTTAGATAAACTGCCAGAATTATTATTAATGATTATTTTCCTTTTAAAGGAAAGCGAAACGGTTCTGGAGGACGACGGGCTTGAAGGTGAGTTGATGCAGCTGCTGGTAGACCGCAGGTTAAAGATGTAGTAGCAGCGGGATGAAAAGCACAGCAGCTCAACCACAGATATGGTATATGAAAGATGGACGGAGCCTCCAGCGGTTAAAAGTGAAGCTGATGTGGAAGAGTATAAAACTGCAGTTCCCCCTTCATCCACTAGAGGCTGCAAAACAGAGCAAATCCCCATAGACTCCCATGTTAAAAAGACCAACTTCACAGCAGAAATAAACATGTTTACAGCAGAAATAAACATGTTTACAACAGGAATAAACATGTTTACAGCCTGGTTCAAAAATCCATTTTAGGTTTAATAGGTCAGGTTTACC
Source organism: Telmatherina bonti (assembly GCF_933228915.1). Taxonomy (NCBI): domain Eukaryota; kingdom Metazoa; phylum Chordata; class Actinopteri; order Atheriniformes; family Telmatherinidae; genus Telmatherina; species Telmatherina bonti. Next base: position 34,075,704 of record NC_136617.1, read on the forward strand.
TTCATGACAACTGCGGGGGAGTGAATTTTTTTCTAACTCACCCGTTTTGAAGTCATTTAATCTCGAAGTTCGGCATATTTAGGGGCGTGTCCTTTTGATTGACAGGTACCTGGCCTCACGCTTCAAGTCAGAAGAACGTAGAACAACCGCGGTTTTTAGCCAGTTAACAACGTGACTTAGCTTTAGCCCGCTTACCTCCGTTAGCTGGTTAGCTCCTGTTATCTCCAGGTTAGCTCGGTTAACTCTTAGCTACAGAAAGCTCGGAGTTCGCTCGATGTTAATCATCCACCATGACGATCACAGCCCCCCTCTCAGCTCCACCTCTTTGCCCATATTTGTATTTTTCGGGTGAGACGACACGCATGACCCTGCCAAGATGTTGATGGTAGGAACCACCCACCGAGCTTCAATTCAGCTCTTCAGAAACCTACAGGTGACGTCACGGAGGCTCCGCCCATCTTTTATATACAGTCTATGAGCTCAACTTATTCAGCAAGACATTATGATCCACATGCTGTCACGGTAACAAAGATTAATTGTTTTAGAAATTATTGCGATAAAGGATATTATTGCGCTGAGTTATTATTGTTGTCATTTTGAGACCATTTTTAACTTAACAATAATACCAAAACAATGCAAGTACAACCTTTCAGAGATCAACATACACTACTCACAAAAAGTTAGGGATATTTGGCTTTCAGGTGAAATTTATGGAAAATGCAATATGTTCATGCTAAAGTGATATAATATCATAAAAGTAAGACATTTAAGTAGAAGGATGCACTACTGATTTCCTCATCTCAAAAAATTCATTCAACACAAAAGGTAACAACAATGGTAGTTACACCACAACAAAAAATTTGAACGTCTCAATATCTGGTCATGTGCCCTTGAGCATCAATTACAGCTTTACAACGACGTCTCATGCTGTTCACAAGGCAACTTATTGCCTGCTGAGGCATGGCATCCCACTCTTCTTGAAGGGCAGCCCTCTGGTCATTGAGGTTCTGGGGTGCAGGGTCTCGAGCCTCTACACGACGGCTCAGCTGATCCCACAGGTTTTCAATGGGATTCAGGTCTGGAGAGAGTGCAGGCCGTTCCATTTGAGGTACACCAGTCTCCAACAGCCGTTCCCTGATGATGCGGCCTCGATGAGCAGGAGCATTGTCGTCCATGAAGATGAAATTAGGCCTGTGCTGTTCATGTAGGGGCACAATCACTGGATTAATGATGTTATTCAGGTAGTATGGGCTTGTCACTGTACCATTCACAAAGTGTAGGGCAGTTCTGTACCAAGTGGACACCCCTGCCCACACTGTAACACCGCCACCACCAAAAGCTGGCCTGGTGACAACAGTGGCTGATGCATAGCGCTCTCCCTGACGTCTCCAACATCATTTCTGCTCAGTGTGAATCGACTTTCATCAGAGAACAGCACTGAGGCCCACTGGTTCCTCGTCCAGCGTAAATGCTCCCTGGCCCATGCAAGACGATGATGCCTGTGCCTGGTGGTGTGGTCAGGTACCCGTACAGGTCGTCTAGCACGCAGACCACGCTGATGGAAACGGTTTGGAATGGTCTGACGGGACACTTGGGTGCCTCTCACCTCTCTTAAACGTGCCTGGAGTTGAGTGGCATTCATCATCCGGTTTCTCAGGGCAGTGTTCACAATGTAGCGGTCATCAGCACGGGATGTGACCAAAGGACGTCCACTTCTAGGCCTTTCTGTGACTCTTCCAGTCTCTCCATATCTCTGTTGCAACCTGCTGATGACACTCTGTGACACTCCAAGCTCAGTGGCCACTTCTGTCTGAGAACGTCCTGTTTGAAGCGTCGCAATGGCAAGGGACTGTTGTTCCATTGTTAGGTGTCGTCTTGGTCTCATGATGTCAAAATGTGAACAGCATGATGAGGACAACTGTTTAAACACCAGCTCTAATTGAACCAGGACATTTATTGGTCAATTCAAGGATCACACACCTGCCGTGATTTTTGCCGTTAAGCTCCTTGTTAGAGAACAACAACTTGTGCAAAATTTATTGAAACATTTAACAGTTGGACATGTGCATTTAAAAGCTTAGAGAAGATCACATTAAGTTCACCTGTACAGGTTTGAAGGCATTTTAGGCTTGTTGTGAAATTTCACCCAAAAGCTGAATATCCCTAACTTTTTGTGAATAGTGAACTTTAATTTCTAAAGAACATTTAGCTCGATGTGCTGACTAGTTTCTGCTCATCCCAGTCCGATTAGTTTGGCCTTGTTCCCGTCCACGATGCGGTTCCAGCGGTCCCACACGGAGGATTTTAGGTTTACTTGTTCTGCTTTTTCTTTTGTGATCTTATGACTGACTAACTGAATCACGCCACTTTGCTGGTGGGATAATTGGATCTATTTCCCATCCAAAAGGAAAAACACACATTAGTGTAAAATATAAACAGCCAGCAGAGCGACTGGATCAGCTGCAGGTTTCAGTAAGTTTACATCAACAGCTGAAGGTTCTGTGCCGATCCGTGACCCTCCTCCTCCTCTCGGTGTTCTAGATCCCATCCTGGAGCCGGATGTGCTGGAGGATAACAGGAAGTTCATGGAGAACAGCGAGGAGCTGTACGACGCTCTCTTGGATTGTCACTGGCAGCCACCAGAGTTTTCTGCAGAACAGGAATATCTGGCTTCCATCATTCCTGAACCCATCTGCTGCTGAGAACTTAACTTTTTACTGTCTGACGACGGGGCAGGATTACACCATCGTTGGAAGAAAAGAGGATTAAATGGACTGAACATGGAGGAGCTGGACGTGACCCGGCATCACTTTGGTACCATTAATACAGAACTTCTGTTCACTAAGCTCTGAGTCTTACTGGTCTGACTGGAACCAGTTCAGAGGGCCTGGTCTGGTGACCACGGTGATGAGTTCTGACACCCGGACCAGGTATGATGAGTGGACTTCCTGTTAGAGAGGATGTGTTGCGTCACACATTCCCATCTGTCCCGAGAGGAAAACTGGGACAAAATTCTTCCTATGAATAAAATGTTTCTTTTTCTTCTGACATTTTCTCTGTTTTTATGCTGTTTTATAGTTAGTGTGTGTGTGTGTGTGTGTGTGTGTGTGTGTGTGTGTGTGTGTGTGTGTGTGTCAGGGAATATTGAGGAGCTTTTTTATCCCGCATGTCTTCACTCACACACACACACACACACACACACACACACACACACACACACACACACACACACACACACACGATTCAGACAGTTCATGTTGTTTTGGACTGAATCTCATTTTTTGTTGTTTTAATCTGAACTAACAGTTTATTTCTTCTGTTTTCCAGTCTGTTCTTCTCTGCTGTTTTTTTGTGCTTCTCCTGCTGAGGCACTGAATAAAATATTTTCTTTACTGGTTTATAAACGTGAGTTTTCACTCTGTTCTTCAGCGTTCAGATGTGAACATGGAAAACATTTCTGTACACTGCAGGAAGCTTTCTTTAGAGACCAGATCAGACATGGAGCCTTCGTAGATTTTCTTATTTCAGATCGGATGCAGAAAACCGACTTCATGAAGAGGATCCTGGTTAATTAATCCTGTAGCTTCTGTACACCTGACAGCGCTTCATCTGCATATCAACGCCAGAGTTTCACAGTTACCCTACAGTCGTGTGATGCATTAATACCATCAGCACAGCTGATGGTATTAATGTAAACCTTTTACATGACTGGAAGATAAATAATAATAATGCATTTCATTTAAAAGTACCTTTCAGGCTACACAAGGACATTACAATAAGAACGGACATTAAAACTGCAACAAAAGAACCAATAAAATGCAGCATAAAGCCGTGCTTTCTTCAACAGGTGTGTTTTGAGGATGGACTCAAACAGATGTAAACAGTGTTACGGCTGTCTGGTGGTCTTCTCACTAGCAGGGATAAACCCCGTCTGATGTTGGGAAGAATTAACCCAGTGGTTCCCAAACTTTATCGGCACCCTTTCATCATTTGTTTCGTGATTATTGTAGTTAAAACCATGTCAGTGTCAGGGTTATGATCCATTCTTCTGCTTCAGTGTGAAACGTTTTAAACCAGCAGTCTCTTCTCCTGGTTTTTCCCGAGTCTTCAGTGAGACGATGCTGCTTCAGGAAAACAACTGCTGGATATCATAGTTTATTTTATGGTTTATTTCTAAAGTAACCTGCAGGATTTTCTTTGTATTCAGGATAAAAAGTCCCAAAGTGGTGTTGTGGCTTGTTTGGCTTCATACTTCATACAATTAGAATATAATATTTTGACACATGCTGTGGTCTCTTCATCATTGATTATTACTATTACTGGACTGTTGCCTGGTCGAGCAGGAGCACAAACATGAATTTATACTATTTTCATCAGTGTTTTACCAGCGTTTATCTGTTTGTGTTCAAGATAACTCAAAAAGTTATGAATGGATTTTCATGAAATTTTCAGGACTTGTTGAAAATGTGAAAAGGAAGAAGTGATTTTTTTTTAATTTCTTTTGGTTTGGATTTTGATTTGTTTGGATCCAGGAACTTTTTGGTTCACCTACCTGCTGGGTTGATCAGTTCTTGTGTGTTGCTGCTGCGTAGTACATTCTGTTTTTTCTGTTAAACAACACAAAAAACTTTAAGGTTTACAAATGTAAGAAGTCAACAAACTGGTTGCAAGGGAAGATTTCATTTTTTTGTGCTATTAAACTATGGCATATTATTCAAAACTGCTCCAAACACTGCAGTGGACAATCTGGTAGACACATTTTACAAGACTATAATTCTGATATCCCACGTAAATGGTACATTTATCTAGTTTTACAGTTTGTTAAAGGCACAAACAACATTAGGGCAACAGGGCATCTAAATTCAGAAGAGATTGCTTCTTAAATATGAGCTTGTCCTCCTCAGACCAAAGTTTAAACTAAAAAGTGTTTTTTAAATTATTGAAATTTTTCATTAAAAACAAAACATTTTGCGAAAGTTTACAGATTTTTGTAATTGTTTTACAGTATGAGGAGAACCACAAGTAGTTCACCAGAAGAAGAACCTGAAAAATCCCACCAAGGCAAAAAAAAACAACTGATTTTTTATTAGAATTATTGATGGGTTTAGCTGGTCAGGGTCAGGGGTTCCTCTGTATATACAGCTGTTGTCACATGATGACAGCTAGTCCTTATAAATATATTTTTATATATATATATATATATATATATATATATATATATATATATATATATATATATATATATATATATATATATAAAATCTATTTCTATAAAGGGGCTTGTTTGTCTCCCTGTAGTTTGTACAGATAAAGTGCAAGACCAGTATTAAACCTCTGATGACATCTTGTGTCATCATTTAAAAGTGGAAAATGTTTCCCATTACAAAAGATGACACATTATCACTCACATGTTAGTCAACACATCAGAGGCAACGTGGAGTTCATTGTCTGGCTCAAGCACAACCAGTGGTGTAGTGGTCCCTCAAGAAGTGGGTATACTTTTGCCCTTGTTATAAAAAACAAACATAAAAATAGCCCAGAAAAATATTGTTTCATAGAAAGTGACATTTCAGACTACTCTAGTTACTTCACCCCAAAAATCCATAAATATTTGAGCTCATTGTCACATAATTTCTGCTCCTCAGTTTCATGGAGGAAGAGTTATGAAATTACTAATCAAATTAAATCAAAGATACTTTATTCATCCCTGAGGGGAAATTCAAGGTTCAAGCCATCTCGTCCAAGGTTTGACATATAGACATGTAACAGTTACAGAACCAAACTGAAGCTTCGGCCCCGGAGACAGGCTCATAGACTTATGTACATATGTCTTCATTATGTCTATGTTCAGGCTAAAGTTAACGCATCTGATGGCTAACTGCGCCAGTGTAGCATCGGTAACCGTAGCTGAGCTGCTGGGCGACGTGGCCACATGTGTAGAGACGTTTGTAATTGTAAAAGCAGCATCACAGGGAGCTTAGAAATGTAGAAGTGGGTGTACTCTATGCTGACTGAAAAAGAAGTGGGTATATGCCGTGTGCCGGCGTATACCCTGGACTGCACCACTGAGTACACCTAGACGTAGGGGAGAGAGGGGTTAGATGAGTCAGTGGGTAAGTTGATCTTTAACTCCATAACCTTCCACAAATTCTATCATGTGACCATAAATTCATGAAGAACCCATCAAGTTCATCATGCTGTGATGCAGAAAAGCAGATGGGAGAAGTGGTAAGTTTTTTTTTCTACACAAAAACAACTTTTTGTTGCCAAAGTATATTTTCTGCTTATTGGGTGAAATGAATGTCAATGCAAATTTATCCAGGTATAAAATTACATACATACAAAATTACATAAAATTACATGTAATACATGTTTGTTATGAACTATTAACTAAAATCATACGAATAATTTCACTTGAGATTAGCTTGAATTTCTAAGATAGCCTGTTTTTTTTCTAAAATTGTGGCCATGCGGTAAAGTTGAACCACTGGATTAACTTACTCCACCATAACGAACTGAAACTCATGTAAGTCTCTGTTGTATAAAATTATCTTTATTTAAGTACAATCAACTGGTTTGGTTTGTTTGTTATAATCATTCCAGTAAAAGAAAAGCGAACCAACATGAGGAAAACCAACTGGCGCCCATCCCCCTCTGTGGAAGGAAACTGGATTGTAAGTCCACCTGCTTTTCCTGAAGGATCTTCTGACTTCTTTCAACAACACTGTCAGAGATGCAAGATACGCCTATTTAAAAAATTTAATCTCAAAAAGCCGTGGCAGTCATCGAGTGTTATTTAACACCGTTAGCAGTTTAGTTACTCCCACTCTTCCTGCTGCCCCGATTACCTCAAATGAGGATTGTGAACATTTATTTGGCCTTTTTGATTGAAAAAGTCAAATCCGTGAGAAGCTCTATGTCCCCATCAGCTGTTTTAGTTCCTGTTTCCCGCCCATAATCCAAAATAACTAAATAAATAATAAATAATAATAAATAATAATACCAGAGCTGGTCACATTAGTTGGCTCAGTGAAGGCTCAACATCATCTCCCTTGATGTTCTTCCTACACCCCTATTTAAAGATGTCTTCCAGGCTATTGCCCCTTAAGTACTCACAACTATTAATGCTTCTCTTCTCCTCTGGTTTTGCTTGACGGGCTGAAACACTGGGTCCGGGTACCAGGATTTGCATTTTAATGGTTCTCCTCTTACCTTTCTGGTCTTCTGCCTCATCGCTTGATTATGGCGTTCCACAGGGGTCCGTCCTGGGTCCGTTGTTGTTCATTTTATATTTGCTCCCTTTGCAGGATATTACAGGGTCATTTAAAGATATTACCTATCATTGCTATGCTGAGGATATCCAGCTGTATATTTCTTTTAAACCTCAGGATGTTTTTAAGATTCAGTTTTTACTTGGGTGTCTGGATGCCGTCAAAACTTGGTTTAGCGAAAATTTTCTTCAACTAAATGAAGCAAAAACTGAAGTTCTTGTTTGCTCCCCAGACAAATTTAATACTGAAATAGCTGAGAGTCTTGGCCTGCTTGCCCGTTTTGTTAAGCCGACTGTGAAGAATCTCAGTGTTATCATGGACCCCGCACTTTCCCTAGACGCCCACATAAAGTCGCTTGTCTGGTCCTGTTTTTATCATTTGAGGATCATTGCCAAACTGAGACCAATTGTTTCTCCATCTAAGTTGGAGATGATTGTTTATTCCTTCATCTCCACCTGGCTCGACTACTGTTATACTAACTTTACCTGCCTAAACAATAAACTGTTGGGTTGTCTTCAGGTTGTAGAGAATGCTGCTGCAAGGCTACTCAGTAGATCATCTAAATCCACCCCCGTCACTCCGCTACTGACCCAGCTGCACCGGCTCCCCATTACTCAAAATCCTGGTTTTAACCTATAGAGCCCTATATAACCAATCGCCTGGCTATATTAGAGACCTTTTAACGCCATATGTTCCCAGCAGGTCTCTGAGATCTGATGACCAGGGTCTGCTGGCGGTTTTACACAGCGGTGGAAAACAAAAGGTGACAGAGCCTTTGCAGCAGTGGCTCCTGCTTTATGGTACTCCCTTCCTCTCAGCCTGAGAACGGTGATCTCTTTTAAACAGCAGCTTAAGACATATCTTTTTAATCTTGCTTTTTATTTAGTTTTATTTGTTTTTATGTTCTTTCTTGATGTTTTATGTTGCTTTAATGTTTTTGTGTCTTGTTGTGAAGTGCTTTGTGATTTTATCTTGGAAGTCGCTATATAAATAAACCTTTACTTACTTACTTACTCTGGAGAGAGCAGTCAGTAATGTCAAAGGTGGAAAGTCCATCAGATCAGTTGCAAATGAGAGAAATATTGACAGGTAAACATTGAAAAAGAGGGAGGCAAAGGAAGGTTACAGTGGAACAGCAGAAGAAAAGACGGTCTTCTCAGAGGAGGTGGAGAATGATCTGGGAAGAATCCGTGGATCACTATAAACACATCTTTGCATTCAAGGAAAAGGATGGGACCTCTTCCAATGGAGCGATGTGCTGAAGAGGCCACCTCAACCTCAACAGGTTGGAGGAAGTACGAGGAGGGCCAACAGTTCATCTTCCGCCACCTTGACAAATTAAATAGTAGCTTTACTTCAACGGCTAAATGGTTTTGAAGATAACAGGTGTTTTTGTTCTGACAAGTTTAAACCATCCTGCCGCAATGCTTTCATGATTTTATGTAAAGCCCTTTGAATTGTCAGGCTTAGCCACTGCTCAGTGTAGACGCTAAAACCTTGGTGGACTCCGAGACATTTACAATGCTAACATGTCACACAATAAATGCTTCTTCAGCCGTAAGACCGGATTATCCAATAGGCATTATGGAGACAGGCCCAGGAGCCCACACCCACTTAGGGTCCATGTGGGACCCATAGGGAAAACACCAGCAGTTTGGACCTGAAACAAAATGTACATAAAAGCCAGATAGTTACACCACAGTGTCCAGTGTATTGCTGTTGGTACCACTGGCTGACAGATGTTAGAAATCTTGTTTCACAGCGTATCATTCATAATTTTCATCATGTTGTGGTGGGGAAGGGGGCCCCTGGGACACTCTGGGCCCAGGACCCTGTGCACGTTTAATCCGGCCCTGCGTAAGGGAAAGCTCTTTTTGTTCAAATTCCTGAATTAAACAGGAATTTGGAGAATTTCAAACTCCATCTTTTGCCAGACAGCAAAGGATGGAGTTTGTTTTTGGGAGCCAGCCACAGCGTTGCGTTATCGTTGTTACTTCAGACACTTCACTGAAGACTGATGGCCGGTATGATGTACATCTTTGGCTGGTTAACAAGGGACTGCAGTTACATTCTGCCAAGGAAGAGAGGTATGTCTACAACTGGTATGCTAGCAGTTTTTGATCCCAAAAATTAGAGTTAGCGTGAGTTTACTGACATACTTGATCAGTACTTTTGCAGCCAATGAAATTGAAAATGCAGAAAGGCAAAAAGCTAAACTGATAAGTGTTACAGGAACATCGACCTTCAGCCTGATGTGCAGTTTTCTCAGCCCAGAGAAATTGAAATATGAATCCTTCCAAGAACTTGTACTCTTGTTGAAACTTGTACTCTAAAGCCCGATGAAATTGTCCAGAGATATAAATTTGACTCTTGTGAGTCAAATTTAGCTGTTCTAGCATCTCAGCTGTTTTCCCTGCCTGCTTTCCTCCCAACATGTCCCGCTGTCTCCGCTTACTGCCATCCTTAATAAACTGGTTTTGTTGCGGCAAAGTTACTCTTGACCTTCAGATCTAATTTCCAGTACAGGTCTCTGTTGTAGGTTTTTATTTGTTAAGACATCTAGTCTTGTAGCCATCAGCGTTTTCAGGTCTAATAGTGGAATGATTTCACACAGCAGCAGATCGATCAGACTGATCAGCTGATTTAACACAGAACAGTTTCCTTCCACTGTGTAAAGTCAAGTAAGACAATTTAATTGGAATAAAACCTCCAGTGAGTTATAAACCGTCTTGTTTTATTCTTTAAAGTATGGAGATTTTAGGAGCCAGCCACAGCGTTACAGTACCGTTGTTACTTCAGACACTTCACTGAAGACTGATGGATGAACATGGGCAGGTATGATGTACATTCCTCCAAGGAAGAGAACAACAATGCGCTCTGGATCTCATGGTAAAGGTAGGATCAAGATGGATGCTGAATTAGTTGTTGATAAGGGTAGAGGGTGGGCTGATTTCCTATGTAGCGGATCCATCTTGATGTAAACGTGACAATTCAATTATGATTTGCAAATGATTAAAAAAAAAAAGAGTTTATTCATCATAATAATTAAATGGCAGAAATGTGGCTGTAAAGTTTAACAGGAAGCTAAAAGTTGCAAACAGTAAACAACAGAGACAGCAGGAAGCTTGCCGCTTGCCTGCAGCTACTGGTACTCAGCTTGAGATTTTCTCTTTGGGTTTGAAGGGTCGTGTTTGGAAACATTTTACTTTTTATGGACACGAGAAAAGACAAACTTGGACAAGACTTACTGCTTATATATGTTGTTTAAAGCCAAAGTAAAATCTCAGTGAAATTACCAACATGTGACAGCAGCTCCGATCCAACAAGAGGAGCTGCTCCTAACTATTGCTGACACATTTTTCCTCCAGGGAAACATTTAAAGACATGAAAGGTATGAGAAATGTATGAAAAATAGGTTTGATATGTGTTGTATTTATTTATGATTACACATAAATGAAAAATCGTGGAGATAAATTTGTTTGGTGACTTGAAATAATGGATATTGAATGGAGTATGAAGTTGCACCAACGTAGTCGCTGAGAGGAAAAACTCTCAATGTGGAAAAAGGGGCAAATAAAACAACCCTGATAATCATTTAATAATCTGATAGTAGCACCCTGAATGGAAACCTAGATTGCACACCTCTAGATTTTGGGTGAACTGCTGCAAAAATTAAAATAGTTTTGTAGAAGCTGTTGGATCCATTTAATTATATTCAAGTATGTTGGAGCAGGAAGGTGACAAAAACAACCCTAGGAGAGAAGAGACTGGCATTGATGCATGACAAGAAGGAATAGCTTCTACTACCCCTTGGTCTCTTTAGTCTTTTCCCCCATACACACGGTTTCCCTGGTTATACCCAACGTTCAACACATGCGTCACGCGTCCTGTGGACCCAACCAGGTCTGACATGACCTGATCCCTTATGAGGAAGCAAAGAAATAATTGTAGTTCACAAAATCACAGAAGTTGTTCAACACGGGGCTTTAAAGGCTGTTTTCCCTGTTTACAGCTGTTTTACTGAAGTGTGTGAATACTACAATTAATGTCATCAGAATACTATGTTCACCACTGTAAGTTTTAATACTGAATGTAGTTTTCCAGAGAGAAGTGTAACAACCAACCAACATTAGCTGATGCCTGATATGTTAAAGTCATATTCCTTAATCGCTTTAGCTGCACTTTTACTCTCAGAACTGACAAGATTGACCCAATCCAGAGAACTCCTGATGGAGGTTGTCCATCTTTCTGCTGAAAACTGTGGAATGTTTTGTTTCTTTTGCATCCAGACATCCCAACCAAGGAGAATGGACGAACCTAAATAATGTAGCATGATATTAAGTGTCAAAATGGTTGACATGTCACTCATCACTCGCTGGATATGGACCTTTTTCAAAGAATTACATGATATTATACACACTTGAAATAATTCTTTAAAAAATTTAAGAACATAGAAAAATACACTGGTAAAATAGCTTACCTCATAAAGACCCAACCCATAAAAAATGATCAGAAAAGTCCAATTAAGTCATTATTTGTCCTTTTAACAAAATGTCAAACAAAAAGTACCAACGGTTTTTAGGGATATTTACCATTTAAAACAATATGTGTCAACATTTTCAAAGTCTAATCTTCTTCCTGGTGTCCATTAAGAGGCAAAAGACAAGTAGATGGTGTTGAAGAGGATTTTGGGCAGATGGCAGAGGTCAGGCTTGATCGGGGGGGGGGGGGTCGACATATATTTTGGCTGTGGCTGCCTCTAATGCGCTCCGCTCACATTTAAACATGCTGCCTGCTGTAAGAGCTCCTGTGGCTGCTTGTCTTGTCTGCAACAGAAGATGCTTCTCCAGTCCAGCCTGGTGGCTTTGAGCCAGTTTCTCCCCAGCAGATTGTGGCCCTCCCCACCTTTCACCACAAACTGTGGTGGTTTCGCTGCTGACAAACATGTCTGTTCAGTCACGACACGGACCAACCCGTCACGGGTTCTACCATATGGCAGGGACGGTTTCAGGCCCAGGGTGCAGCCTAACCGGGGGTGCATGACCACCCTAACAAAAAAAAGACTAATGCCGCTCATTTCCACATGAAGCTAACTGGAGGTGCTACCATCATGTCAACTTGCTGCTGAAAGTCTACAGGTTGTGTGTCAGAAGAAAAGGAAGCGGGGAGGCGGGAGAGGGATCAACTCAGATTTTGAGCAGGTTAGTCTCAGAGGAAAAGCAACAAGGGAACCGAGGCATGGGCTGAACGGTTATGATCCCAGCCCAAACACACACACACACACACACACACACACACACACAGATCACATTAGGTATTGAAGGGGGATCCCGAGACACACATAATATAATAATCATTCTGCTGACAGTTTAGCAAATGCATTTTAATGAAAAACAGAATTTTTGTTGGTAATAACTAAGTAATAAATAACTATAAGTATACAACAAGTTTTATGGGGCCCTGAAGAACTGGGGGCCCTAGACAATCGCCTAGTTTTGCCTCATGGTAAGTCCCGCCCCTTCTAGCCAGGACCGCTATACGGTCACCGTGTCCAGAGCTTCGTGTCGTGATGATGGATAAATGATGGAATCCTCTTTATAAAAAAATGTTTCACATCTTTGAGGCTCATTTAAAAGAAAAAAGTCTAAAAGAACCCCAAATCTGCTGAATGTGTCTGTTTAATGTTGATTTATATGTCATGGTTTTTATCTATTCTCACATGGTTTTGTTTTTATTTGCCATCTATAGAAGGACATGAAGATTCTTTGCTATAACCAGCATGTTTATTTCATGCTTTCTGCTCATCGCCGCGCGTTAAGAGAAGTTAGACACAGCTGTAGGGATATTTATGATTTTTGTTTCATACCAATTTGCTGCTGTCACCATGAGAAATCCTGCCTGACCTCTTCATTGTCACGTTATTTTAAAAGTGGGAGCATGTCTGAGGTTATATTAAAGCTGCTGGCTGCACGCTGGGAGTCCGCAGGGAAAGATTCCCGTTAATTATCCAGAGTTGTCAGAGCCCATCATCTCTGCTGACTGCAGTCCAGGCAAGTCCAGCCAGCTCAAACACAACTGGACACATTAGGATGATCATCTAAGACAAGGTCAGACAAGTATGCATGTAGATAGTACTTTCTGTACTCACGTCACGTCACATGATCAGCTCTGCTGGAACGTCTGACCTTTAATATGAGAAAACTCTTCTGATCCCTGAAGGAGTTGGGAGACATGTAACTCTCCTGCTTACAGCTCTAAGGAGACAAATGACACTTAAACTGACATGAAATAAGCAGAAAACATTCTTTATATTTAAAAAAAGATGAAATTTAACAGAGAGAAAAAAGAAAGAGTTAAACTTATATTTCTGGCCAAATAAAAAAAACTGAAGTCCAGCTTCCCTGCGACTCTTAACTGGACTCAGCGGTTAAGAAAACGGATGGATGAGGATGTTACTGTTCAGAGCTTTGGTTTATATCTCTCCGCTGTGACAAACCACACAAACAAGGTGTTGCATGAAAGCAGAGACTCTGCTGATTACAAAGTGGAATCATTTTAATTCTGAGCAGCTTCATCTCTGTAAAAGATCAATGAAACATCTGGAGCAGACAAAAACCTGACATGCTGCCACGTGATTACGACTTATTGCCCTCTAATCCGGCTCCAGTCCAGCGGCGTAGTCCAGCAGGTGTACGGAATATTTCCACTTCTTTTTCTGTCAGCATTGAGTTTACCACTCCTAACCCCCCACCCACACCCCCCACCCCCGCCCCGGTGATGCTGCTTTTATAACTACATCTCTACACATGTAGCTACGTCGCCCAGTTAAGGTTGCAGTCAGCCATCAGCTGCGTTAACTTTAACAAAAACATAGACATGATAAAGATATATGTATATCTATGTATATACACATATATATAGATATATATATATATATCTATATATATATGTCTATGAGCCTGTCTCTCCCCCATCTTTTGCCAGGACTGGTTTAGTCTTTTTATAACTCTTCTTCTCTGAGACCGAAGAGCAGAAATTTTGTGACAAGGAGCAGATATACTGATGGATCTTTGGGGTGAATTAAACAGTCTAACATGCCACTTTTTCTGAAACTGTGTTTTTTTTAGGCTACTTTTTTTTTTAAAGGCCAAAAACTTTAAAGTATTCCTACTTCTTGATGGACCACTGCTCCAGACAATTCCTCTGGAGGCTGAGGAGAAGCCGGGACACGTGTACCTGTGTACACCTGTGGTCGGAGCAGCTTCTACGCCTCTCCACATTGCTGGAGTAGTGAAACCTGACACGTTCCTCTGTTCACGTCACCATCAGACTGCTTTCTTACATCACTTGTCCAAAGGTATCAGTCTACTGCCACGCCACTGACGCAAGCCTTTAGCTTCCTGCCAATAACGTTGCATTAACTTAGTGAAAAGCATAATGTTCTTCAAATCAATGTGCTGTGCTAAAAACTAATTATACTTGTAATAATTTAGTACCATTGTTAAATGATTAAAATATCTATTTATAATTTTATAAATGAAAATAAAAAGCCTGGATGGGAGGGTGTGACCGGTGAACGGGTGAATGTGCCCACTGGGGTCCGGGTTGGGGTCAGGGTTAGGTCGGGTATGGCACCAGAACACCAAAATGGTCTGCACTCCTTATTTCTCTTCACAATATACTCAGAAATACTCTGATTACTCTGCAGTAGTGGGAGTATAAGGGTCAGTTTGTGAGATAGGGTTTCGGCCCATGGCCTGTCATCTAGCTGATTCAAACCATCATCACCTGGGAGATCAGATACACCTGGTTTTCTTCCTGGCACCGCCCTCAGACTGATGTGTTGGATGCTGATTGGTCGCCCACACGACGCCCACCTCCCCTTGATTGGCCGGACCTTCTGCTGAGCACCAGAATAAAGGTGGCGGCTGTGTTTGGTTGAGTCTTGGTGCCACAGTTTGCCACTCAGTCACTGACAGTAAATGAGTTTGACTGTTTGGTGCTTAGTGAACATTTTTCTGATTGGGTTGGCGCCAGCTTTGGTTTATGTTTTGTTGTTGGGTTTGTTTTGGCTTCTGTCTGTGACCCTTGATGCTTTTTAAGGTCAAGCGGGTCCTAAATAAAGCCTTCACTTTTGTGCATCTTCCTGGTTTTCTTTTGTTAATGCTGCCGCCCCTTTGTTCCCCTGGACATTGGGGGTCGTATCAGATAGTCCTGAAGAAAATCCCCTCATCTGGAAACAAAGAAACGACGGCTGATTTTCAGAACATGAGTAAACTGTTTACGGTCCAGGAGAAAGAAGGTTTTTCTGTTGTGGGGCTGAGTGGAGCTCCTGGAGCTGAGAAGAAACTGCTGAACATGATGGACGGTTCTGACCAGTGATGCTAAGCAGATCCATCACACGATGAAGTCTCCAAACATTTCCCTTTTTAACGAGTCAGCAGTTCTGTTTGGACAGTCTGGAGAAAGAAGGAAAACTGCGACGCTGCTTGGCAGGAAAAGTAGTTCCACCATCAGAGGATGTTTACATCCCGCCTGTCTGTAGCTGGTTCTGTCAGAACACCAATGTTCTTCACTTTTAGTCACTGAATAGCAGCAATGTGGAGACATGGAAGTTAAATCAACATCTTTTTATCTCATGTTATGTTCTGGTTGTCATGGTGGGGAAAGGTTCGGCCCGCCACCAGAGCAACGTGATCACATATTTTTCATTTCTATGGGCTCTTGCAGTAATGTGCCTTTCCTGTGCTTTACTGCGAGAGAGCAGGAGGTCCAGCCTGCTGGCTTTATGAGCCTTTAGAAACCCAGGAGCCTTCTTGTTATTGACCAATTAAATGAAAAGAGATCAGGAAGAACTGCATACCTGCCCTGAAGGAACCATAAAACACAGCAAGAATGGAGTCGTTTGGAGAGTGCACAGGAATAATTTGTCTTCCACAACACCGTCCAGGACCGCTACAGCTGATGGAGGTCTCAGGAAAACACATTCTCTTTTACCAGATGATAAAATGAATGTTTGCCTCGTGAGTCCATATTTCATGTTTTAATCTCAGATGAAATGCAAACCCTCCCGTGGCTGAGGAGATGAATGCAAGCAGCACACTGTAAATAAACAGCCAGGAGATGTTTCCTGTGACAGCTTCAATTAGTGAGAGACCAGTAAACAGGAGTTTGCTTTGCTCCTGCAGCCGGGCATGGCACGGCTATTTCATTCTGTTCCAGACACACAGGGCAGCGATGGATTGTTCTGTCAGACTGCTCATATTGCTGCATATACATTACAAAGTCACACATGGCATACAGAACAGGCAAGACAGACAGGAAGGAAACGCTGAACTGTGACAGAAATCCTCCTCTCCACACAACCAGGTGTGTTGGGTTGCCTCGTCTTCATTGTTTTTAATCGGATCGCCATTCTTCCTGGGGTCCGGCATCTCTACGGTCCACTCTGTCAGTCAGCATCACAAGAAGTGATGTTTATGGCTGAGGATAGGAGCCCTCGTCACTCAGCTAAACATCCTGACATTAAACAGTTTGCATCCTCTGGCCTTTAAGACTCACTTCAGTCTAAATCACAACTCCTGAATTAATTTCAGTTAAACTGTTTAAATCATCTGCGATGGACTGGCGAGCTGTCCAGGGTGTACCCCGCCTTTCGCCCAGAGACGGCTGGGATAGGCTCCAGCTTCCCGGCACCCTTCATCGGACCAAGTCGTTGGGATGATGAATGAATGAATCTTTTCCGGTCTCAAAGCCACATCGTCTGGAGGAGAAAATAAGTTCCTGAAACACCAGTAAAGACTTTAACAAACTAAAGATTTTAGACTTTTACAGGTAAAAATGGCAGAAATGGGGGATTTCACCATTTTTTTCTCTCAAAAGGTAAAAAATTTACAGCTCTGAATAAAACAACAACAAACAGTGTACTGACAATCTAAACATGGTGCAGACAGACTGCAGGTCAGCCGCGCTGCAACACGCTGAGCTGTTTCTCCGCTTTGCTGAACTTTTCCATTAATCCCAACCGGCTGTTGTTTTGGTCTCTAAAGATGATAA